>NW_020454516.1:1426801-1510046 GCF_003342845.1 Nothoprocta perdicaria
CTTTCTTTCTTTCTTTCTTTCTTTCTTTCTTTCTTTCTTTCTTTCTTTCTTTCTTTCTTTCTTTCTTTCTTTCTTTCTTTCTTTCTTTCTTTCTTTCCCTCTCTCTCTCTTTCTCTCTCACTTTTCCTCCCTTATTAGGGAAGCTGCTCTGTAGTTTTTGCAGCTATTACTCAGACCAGTCAGTGGCCAACCATTAGAGGGTGCTTCTGCACCAAGGACTTCTCTTTTCTTAAAACCCTATTTATTTAACATTTCTCTACGTATTTTAGGTGTAAAGGAGAATCATTTTATGCTTCCCAGAATCATCCAGTTTCTTGTGCATTTTGCGCTCCTTTGTCTGTTGCCGTTCCTGGAATGGAAAAGTTGAAACGAGGATAATTAGCAAAGCACCAACATTAGCATTCGTTGGAACAGTTAATGTAAAAATAAAATAYATGTAAGGGAAAAGCAAGTGTAAATGGGGCAGCCTTTTCCCATATTAGTGATACAGAGATGAGCATCTGAACTGTGTACCTCTTGGTTACTAGAATATTGCCTCTTCTAGAAATATTTTTTCCATTATAGTTCCACTGCATGTATTTGTAGCAGGAACTGTAAAATAGATGTAATTGGTGCCTTTTGCAGTTGTTAGTAAAGATTTAAAGCTTTTTTATTTCTTTTTCTCTTGAAAACATCAGGACCCCTCCTTCAAAAGCAAAYTTATAAGTGGCCCATCTGTGCTGTAAGAACCTGCAAACAGCAGAGCTGGGAGCTGCTTTTACAGACACTTAGCCCAGGAATGACACTTTAAAGCCTCTGCTCTGGAGGCAGGACGTCGGTGCAAGGATAATGGACATAGGAAAATTTCTAAGAGAAAAAGCTGCTTTTCGAGAATCAACTACTAAGGCTGAATAAAAGCCTTTATTTTTTTTTTAAAAAAAAGCTCCATAATATAGAGCAGAACAGCCTTGTTGAGCTGCTAAGGGATGTCTAGGTGACGAGCACTCAGCAAAGCAGTCTGCCAGCTGCAAACGGTTGTCTAAGGCAAGCTGTGGAGAGGCTGCCCCTGCAAATACTCCCTCTGGAGAGGTCGGAGCTTCTTCCCACCCATCTCCGAGGAGGTGGCTTGGGCATTTCCAGTATCCAAGTGCTTCTGAAAGCTGCCCAAGCTTCCCAAGACGGTCTCCAGTAAAACGTCAAGGGACTGCTGGAGGAACTGGCAGTGAGCACAGAAAGAGCAGGGATGAGAGGCTTCTCCAAGGGGTTCCTTAGAAGCCTGGCGTCCTCCTGAGCCTTAAAAAAGACGGGTTGTGAAGTATCCCTTGCATCCTAAGCGGCCACGTATTTATTGCCCCTGTGGGTGCTGGTCCATTGCTGCTCCCATCTCTATAGCAATGGCCGATGGCCCCTATTTTAGTCATATGTCACCTAGGTATCTTTTCCTAGATTATAGAGCCCTTCTCTTGCTGAATAAATACTTTCCTTTCGAGTGTTTACATTGCAAGAACATGTGGGATTAAATTCTGTAAACACCATACTCCTAACAGCTAGGCAATTTAATATTTGCATATATATTTAAGTAATATAAATTTCAACATCCGTGGGTGTGCTTTGTGGAGTTGACATGCATCGCGGGGTAATTAATTTGATTCTTATGTTTCCAAGCGATTATATGAGACCTCTTTCTGGTTCTTTCCCCTGTTAAAACGTGTACAGCTTTTTGTTAGAACCTGGAACATCTAGTTCCAAGTGACATCCAGTTGTCCCTAATCTGGGAACAGAGTAATAGTGGACAAATAAGAGTAATTTGCCTTTTGGTTAAACGTCTCAACAGAATAATTGAATATTTTGAACATCTTGTTCGTTCTATATGAAATTCAGGGATTCTGAATGAATGCACACAAAGACTGGTGAATTCTTKGAAGATAGTAGGTGTTGAAGGTTATGTCGTGTCATTTCAAAGCTATTTTTCTGCAGATTTTCTAATAGATTGTTTAGCTGAAGCCTATGACAACAATGTAATGAAGTACTTGGGATCTCTAACTGTTTATACAGTGCCCAGAAAGCCTTGGCCCTCATCTGCTACGTGTTTAGTATAGTTCTTGTGCAAATAATAATAATAATAATAATAATAATGTAATTTAGAAGAAAATTTATTAGTCTATGGAATCTGCTTACCGGAGGCTTGGACCATTTCACCCAGTAGCAGTTATTCCTCTGAGTAGCACGGCAATAGGATTCAGTTTTAAGTTGCAATTTTTTTAGCCTTAGCTAGGTGGATTTTTGTGCTGGTGATAGATTTAAGTAACTGTTGTGATTCACTGTTTGGGTCTGGGATTGAAATTTTAAAATCAGAACTAAACATGTAGCATTGCCTGGTTGAATAACCACAGGGCAACTGCTTAATATTTTAGTAAGATATTTACAACTTGTAATTAGGCAATTCTTTTTTTGAGGGGGGAGCTTCATAATCGTAACCATTTTGGTAAGGTCGATTCTTTCAGCAAACAGCTCACATATTAGAAGGAGCCACTTTTTATTACTTTATTTAGCAAGCAGCATAATCTAATAATCTTAGTTATGAAAAGAAGGGTTAGATAGTAAAATGTATTGGATATGTTAACTCAGGAGTAAGGATAATAGGGATGCACGTATTTGGTTTATGCCAATGTTGATGCCTTCAAATCCATCCACTAGGAAAACAAATTTGATATACAGCTGGAAAAGACAGACAGTAAGCCTAAAACCATGTGGTATTTCACCAATATTACCCAATAAAACAAGTAGTTGACAATATTTGTCAGCACAATACAATATATCTTAATTGATGCAAGCAAATTAGTGCATCAAGCATTTAAGAAAAATGTAGCACGACTAGCTAAACTGAAATGCCATTTTAAGGGGTTATTCTTTCAAGTTCATGAGAAAGAATATGCTGTTCAGTTACTACTGGGGCTCTACCTGGTTGGATGTCCATTGATAGTATGAAGCATGGGGAAATCTGTGCCAGGTCTCATCTGCTGCTAACAGGAGCTGTGTATAAAGCTAATATAATTATTAATAGCTCAGAAAGCCCCACTGAAGGGTGTCAGATGGAAGAAGAAGCCATAGGGATATGCTGTGGGGTGCAAAGTCTTGGGGGATCTACAGGAGTTATTTTCTTCTTCACCGTGTGAGCCTTGGAAAATAAAGGAGTTTCTCTAATTTTCTAAGCRTAAGTGTTATTTTGTGCTGTGGGCCTGCGCTAGTTATTTCTGAAATACTGAGAGCTGACTGAACATCCATTTTGCATTTAAGGATTATAAAATGTAAAAAGCAAAAAGTGTCTTATTTTCCACAAATTAGAGAGTAGTAGCGCACAGTGGCCAGAAATTACAGCAATCCCATTTAAAATACATCCTTTCCATACATGAAACCTGGCTCGGCAAAAGAAATTACCTCCATGTCTGTATCAATATGCAGCATATCAAATAAATTCACTGCGATTATCAGCTTTTTGGTGCAGACGAAGCTGATCTCCCGATACAATTGGGCTTAACGTTTTCCATCCGGGGGTGACTGAATTATTCGCGAGGGAGTCGAGGGCGGCCCCGGGAAGGGAAGGTGTCCGTGGTGACACGGTGCCCGTAGGGACTTGCCGCCTCCCTGAAAGCGGGGCCGCTGGAGCGACACCCCAACGGCAAGGCCGCCCACGTCCAAGGGGGCGGCAGGAAGCCGTGACCCCCCTCGCAGCGCCCTAGTCGCTGGGGATTTGTGATGTGGGGGCCCGTGGCTGTTGGGGGGCCAGGGCAGGGTGTCGTGGGCKCCTCTGTGGGCACCGGAGCGCGGCCCTGCTGCGGGCGCCCGCATGTGAAATGGAGGCCGGCGCCGTGAGGGAACCGCCACGCAGCCGAGCCGCCGCGCGCCCTTCTGCCCCGCAGGAGAAGTTTCTTTTGTGCCGGGCCGCCGGGGCGATTAAATCTGCCATCATTGTTGTCAAAAGTCGCGTTTTTGGCGCCGTCTTCCTCGCTCGCCCCGCTCCCTCCTCCGCGCGGCGCGCTGTGCGTGTCGCRGGCTGCGGACTCGAGCCGTTTTTGTTTGCGTTTCCTTAATAGGGCAAATGTCTCAAATTAACTCCACTTCCAGGCAAAACATTCGACCCTCGTGGCTCGTTCTCCTCTCTCCACACAGCAGCGAAAATCGTTCACAGTCGGGTATTTAAATCCACGTCCCTTTTGTTTTATACATGAGCAACGGCTGAACAGTTGCAATCGTGATTATAAAAATGTTTAAACAAATGCATTTTTCTCTTCAAAGTTATTTCCCCTAATGCGTATCTGTGTAATTAGAGCATAACACACACTACGCTGCAGCGTTCCAATCTGGAATTAATTATTGGAACATGCAATTTTCGTTTTTGTTTTCCCTCCCTGCAAAGGTGAGCATGGCTTAAAACTGAAAAAAATGCTAGTCCTTTTCATAGAGACCTGTTTGAAGATCATAGAGGAGTACAAAAAAAGAAAAGCTTTTTGTTTGCGTTCGCAATCAAATCTTTCTTAAAAGGAAGCCTGACACACAGGCATTGTAGCTTTTTTAATATTATGTTGAAGAGAGCTCGATACAAGTCTCATTGGATTAACTGGAATTCAAGTATAACAGGGAAAAAAAACATATTTAAAAATAAATGCTACCAAACAAGAAGCTCAATGTCATATGAACCTCACAGATGGCTATTCTAAGGTGATTTTCAAATATTAGTGAAGCTTAAGTTACTGGCTGCAGCAGAGCAAGACAGGGGAAGAAAATGAGTCCAAGAAGCTGCTGAATATTATTTAAATACCAAAATAATTTTAAAATGGAATGCCAAAAAAATGCATTTAAAAGACACGGTAACTCCAAATATAATCACTGTGTTTGTTCATGTAAATATATGCAGCTCATATAATATACTCAGAAAATATTCTGTTCTAAAGACAACTTGTATTTGTAAGATTTGTGAATCAAATCAGTGTGCTTGCCAAAGTGCCTCTGAAATTTATTTGAATAAATTCCCTGATAGTTAACATTCATGGTGTAAATTGTAAAAGGCAAGAGCTGAACAGCTCAGTGAAAAATTTGTGTGTGCATCCCATCACATCACATATACAAACAGAGGCTCATGCTCCTTCTTCAGCGCTGCACTTAAAAAGATTAGTGGTGAGATCCTCACAGACCTGGGCAGCTAAAGCTGAAGCCTTGCACAAAAATGTGTCAGAATCTTATTTGTGCTGGTGCACGGAAGTTAAAATTTAGGTTAAATTGTGGTAACGGATTGCAATGAGTGCTATTTGATCCCTTTTACTAATAGCAGAAGCCCATGCTGCGTGACCAGTAGATAAACCAAAATAGATAAACTGAAATACCTGTGCATACAACCTAAGCATTTTGGATCTATTATTGCTGTCAGTAATACTGCCATGAACCCAGCCATTTATTTCAGTATTTGCACGGGTGTCCCCTGTTGAAAGAGCTGCTGCTGTGTGAACTTCCTTCCTTGCCAATAGGAGCTGCAGTCGTGGTGGGGCAGTGGAACCGACCGCTTACATTTTGCTCGAGTCATTTGCAGGTCCTCTCACGTTTTGCAACTCATTTCTGCTTGGCTTAAAAAATAGAGATTTTATTATCGTCTCTTTTGGGTTACAGTAGGAAACATTACTGTGAAAACTTATGACCTGCAAACCTGAAATATTGAAGAATCAGTTTATTTACAACAACGAACAGTATCTAAAAGAATAGCGTCAAACAGTCTGACATTTACTACTTCTGTAATTTCCTTATGTCAGGTGTCAGCTCTGGTTATCTGTATTTTGAATCACTTATCTACTATCTGGTTTATATAAAGGCCTCCAGGGTCTTTATCAAAATGTGCATATGAACTTTTTACTCTGTGAAGTGAAAACCTGGGTCAATTATATCTATTTTCTGTGACCTTTTTAACTTTTCACACACCCTCTTTCAGGGGGGTTGTGAGAGACTGCAACACTTGCCTGCACTATCAGCTGCAGAATGACTGCTAGCTTCATTAACGTTGTCAGAGGTGTGGCTGATACAGAACTAAATATTTTCTTGACAAATAGCGTTGCCACCCTCAAATTCAGTCTGCTTTACTGTTGTTAATCTTATTATCTGCTCAGTTAATCAATAGCTGTCTTTCAAAAGAGACCCAATAACATATATTGGAAGTGTTTATGAAGGTAGGAAAGACTGCAGTGTAGTTTGGGCAGTGGAATTCATAAAATAAGAATTTAGTTTCTGACCCTGTCATCGTCTCCTTGTGTGACAGGTCAAACAAAGCCTCTGCCTAGGTCTTGACACATGAATGAGCAATTAGATGGGAATAAGTCACCCCATATAGATTTTCTGCAGTATTTCTGCACCCATCCTTGAACTTCAGCGCTGTCTAGTTGCACTAGTACAAAACAATTTTGCAGTTTCCAGCTCAGCGGATGAACCAGCCAACTTGGAATTCATCCAAGGATTCACCTTTCGAGCAAGGACCTGCATGGCCTTTTGGCAGCATGCAGCTTTATAGATTTAAAATAATAATATCTCCAACAGTTGCGCTTATTATTAATATAAATTAAGTCTGGCTCCATATTTTATGGTTACTGTCTCATGGCGTGCGTGATCCTGCGCTTAGCTCAGCCAAGGTGTGGCTGTAGCGAGCTCATCGGTGCCGAGCAAGCTGTGAGATCAGGGCCTCAGCATTTGCAATGCAGTTAAAACAGGCCAATATAACTCTATGAAGCCCAAGGTAATTGTTTCAGAAGTAATCTTGATTGATAGCAACTTGGACTAAGGTGTTTGTTCTCATTTACAGATGAATTTCGGAGTGTTAAGAGGTGTCAAGTCGTCTTAATGTTCTTAAGGAGCTATATAATGAGTTATATGATAAGCTTAAGGAGCTTTATATAGTTTAATATAGAAATATCTCCAAATGTGAAAACTCATTCTATTCTCTTTATACTATTTTTAGTATGAGTACTGTTTTTTTGAGTATTGTACAATACTCATACTATTTTTAATGCAAAAAAAAGAGGGTTATTTTCGGAGTCACAAAACAAAAAAACGCCACCCAAACTTCACAAAAATTAAGTCAATAGAGCATGATACAAGTTCATAGCATATGGGAATAAATTTACAATGTATAATTTTCATGCCAGAATTCTTGGGTTATCAGATAATGTATTTCCTTTCAATGATTATTCTGCAAGCCATATTTAGGCCTTTCCTACAATAGAAGCTTYACTGTGTGTTTCAATACAGAGAGTATTCTGTGTGTTCTTCACCCATCTACATAATAGTTTTCTTACTTAAATTGGGGCAGTTAGAATAAGGAAAAGAATTTGTTTCATTCATGCGTTTGGCAGAAATATTCCCACTCACTGAAGTCTCTCTACATTAAAGATAATGGAAGTAGCAGCAGTAGTAAGATTTGTCTATTTGTCTAGAACTAAAGACGGGGGGTAGTTGAACAACTTGCTATTTGTACTAGTTGGAAAGATTCTTAAACCAATATTTTAATATGAATAATTATGCACTGAATAGATTTATAACAGAATGCCTGCATTTCTGCTGCTTAAAATCAGGGGTAGAAGCAGTAGTACTCATTTTCATTTACAGGAAAAATTCTACACATTTTTTTTTCTTAAAGAAAAGTGATATAAAGGAAAAATAAATATAAAAATACAGCTCATGATGCTGCTAAAGGCAGCAAAGAATTCAGGTAAGGAGGAGCAGTCCCAGGTTCTGGAGATAACAGTTGTAAGAAGGAGCTGATGAGAAAGGAACAGCAGACAAGGAGGATCTGAGCTCCACAGGCGTCTCGAGAGAAAAGGGAAGAGAAGGAACAAGCCCAGGTCTGCTCGTAAGGGGAACGTGATGTTCTGAATGTGGAAGCAGCAAATTAGAGCAGGAAAGGGTTGGTGAAATACCCCGGGTCAGCTGCAGGAGGTCCACTCGTGGATGCCCCCACAGCAGAAAGAAAGGGACAACTGGAGCCACTGTTACAATTACAGGAGGGTTTGTAACCCATCTGATCCAGTTTATAGGTCAAGCATTTGCTTTATGTGGTCGTGGCATTTTTGATCTGGTCTTGAATGATAAAACAACACTGACAGTTTGACTAAGCAGAGTTTTATTGTGGATGCACCTCGGACACTAGCTGCCATGCGTTATGCCTGTGAAAGCTCCTGTTGCCTTTGCACACATCTCAGGTTTTGCCGGTGCAAGGTAGAAGATGAGGATTAAACCATGGATTTCTTAGAAAATTAAGTTCTACTGCCGTAATTAAATGAATTAATCATTTAAGAATGAAGTGGGAATAACATTTTTTTGCAAGAGTTTCTAGGCGATATRAATTCTGACTGGTTAAACCCAAAGAAAGGGTTATGCAACAGATCATCCAGATCAGCGTGCCACCACTGCAGCCCATAAATTCCCAACAAAGGCTCTAACCACCTCAGAACGGTGCCTTCTGTGCTATGCCTACAGTGTCAGAAATCCAAACATTTCTGGAGTTTAAAAGTGTTCTGGTAAAAATCAGAGCTGGATCCGAGGAACCAAGGCCTTAAAACCTGATTGGGATCCTCCTGCATCACTGGATTTCTGCACAGGAACAAGAAACTATTCACACATATATTTCACAGCATCTACTGTAAGCACTGTGACTCTGTAACCCAGAGTCACAGATGGGAATTAGGCTGCTTACTCTCTTGCATCCATCTGTGAGAAATAAATACATTTGGGAATATATTTATGACAATGTATTCACCAAGCAACAAAACTAATGAAGTCCAATTTCCAAGGAATTTGCTCCACAGCTCCAGTGACCCTTGCTGCACAGCTGGCATAACGTTGTGCTCCTCTCTGATGTGGTACTGGGTCACCTCAGCTCTTCACAAACCCCATGTCCACCCCTTCCCTCCACTATAGTCTCAGTCTCCCACTTTTCCACTACATGCTGCGCTCCAGAGCTCTCAGGTTCTTTACTTGGTTCTGTCCCATTTCCCTCCCGGTTCCTCCCTGTGTTGGCTGCACTTACAGTCATTGTGCCACCATGTTCATCCCTAAGCTGTTCCTCCTTCCTTCCATCTTCCACATTGGTACAAAACAACGTAGAATTAGTTGTAGGATGGGTTGGTGGCTTGCTGAGTTGGATGAACATTGGGTGGTGTGATAAGATACAAAACTGAATTGGGAATTCATTGGGAATGAGCTCTAGGGATGCTAAAGATACCATGGTCACAGGGTGGGAGGAAGAAAGGAGGGCAAGTCTAGGATCTGTGGTAATTTGTGCTGAAATCTATAAATGGGAGAGCTGTTGTGTAACCGAAGAATTATTTTTTTCTGGATTAGTATCCAGCATAGCTAATAAATTTTGTGTTTTCCTCATGCACTCTACACAAAATGTCACAGTATTTATACTAACAGAAACTGCCTTCATATGAATATGAAGATAGAAAATCATTYAGTTTTAAGGTATGACTTCATAAATTTAAGATTATCATTAATTCAACTACTCTAAAATAGGAGAAAACAAAATGTGACCTGCAATGATTCTCACAAAATAACTCCTAGTATAGCACTGTTTGCCAAGAAAGCCTGATACATCATAACTAGTGAAAATTGGCTTCGTGGCTTTTTTTATTATTGTTTGGTTATTTTCTGCCTCGGTGATAAAACAAAGGTCTACTAAACTGAAGTAAAAAAAAAAAAAATCATTTCAAGACACTGGAGCAGACTAAGCACTGCAGAATATCTCCATTTGTCAGTGAGTTTTTGCAGCCACCAAACATTCCTGTTGTTTGTGGGAATATTGCGAAGGCAGCCGGGCAATGTTGAGTGAGCCAAAAAGATTAACTGGCTATTAAAGTGAATTCCAAAGCAGGGCAATGAAGCCGGTGAAGGGTCTGGAGCACAGACCTTATGAGGAGCATCTGAGGGAGCTGGGGTTGTTCAGTGTGGAGAAGAGGAGGCTCAGGGGAACCCTTATTGCTGTCTACAGCTACCTGAAAAGAGATTGTAGTGAGGTGGGTCCATCTCTTCTCTAAAATAACTACCGATAGGACAAGAGGAAATGGCCTCAAGTTGCTCCAGGCGAGGTTCAGATTGGACAGGAGGAAGAATTTCTACACATGAAGAGTAGTCGACCATTCAAACAGGCTGCCCAGGGAAATGGTGGAGTCCCCATCCCTGGCAGTGTTCAAGAAACGTGTAGATGAGGCGCTTAGGGACATGGTTTATCAGGTAAGATGTTGAGGGGCTTACGGTTGGACTCGATGATCTCAAAGGTCTTTTCCAACCTTCATGATTCTATGATTCTGTCCATTTGAAGGCAACACAGGGTATTAAAATGATAGAAGATAACTATATTCAGTAAGAGGTCAGAACTGAAGGGGCCTATGCGGGATCTGGAGTCATTTGGAGAACTTTCCTTCATGTATTTGTCGTGCCCGAGTCTCCTCGTGTCACCTTGTCTGGAACAGGCTGTGTGACGATCAAAGGCCCGGGCTGAAGTCAGCCCTGAYAGGATTCTGAGGGGTTCATTCAATTCCATGACTTCCCCTCAGTGACAGATTTTAATCTAACATCTTTGGGCCTTGGGGGATGTAAGTTTTGTTTCACTTGTTAAGGCAAGAAAGAAAGAAAAGATTATATAATATACAGGCTTCTTTTTCTATAGTCCACACGAGAAACGAGGGGTTGCCCTCATCCATATTAACACCTGAAGCGGGTCCCCAGGTTCCACAGACCACCATGCCATTAATCTTGGTGCATATTTTTTCCAAACCTCATTCTCACCCCAAACAAAAGTATATTCCATTTACTCGATGTGTGTATGTGTTTTGTGAGAGCTTTTCTCTCTCTTTTTTTTTTTTTTTTTTGATAGGACTATGGGATTTAGTAAGTCAGCAAGACTTTGTACATTTGGGGATCAGTGTAAAGAAAATGCTATTTCCACTTGGTGCTATTTCAGTGGATTAGGCAGTGCATCAAAACACACATATTAGTTGCAGCGATAATACCTGCAGGTCTCATAGCTCTGCTGGGACTCTGCTGGGTTTCTTGATGCTACCTGAGATTCCAGCACATGATTTCGTCACAGCACTCTTGACGTCTATGTCTGATACTCGTTATGTGACAGGAGTTCTGCAGTCTTCTACTAATTGGTTCATCCCCTTGACAACATTACCTAGAGTGCCCTTACGGAAAGAAAAGGAAGAGCCGTTGCACGTAATATTTCAATTAATAAATGTACATGCTTCACATCTGCTGTTTTGTTATTGATTTAATACAAGTGTTTTGTCTTTATTTAGAAAGACATCATTTTTCATAATTAGCATTACATCTAGAGCCTGCAAGTACATTATGGTCAAAACTGTTTCTTGACAATATTGGTACCTCCCAACATGCAGTGTGCTAAAAAGCTGGGCCCCAAAGCAGAATTCTGATCTCTACAAGCCAAATCTGAAAATACTAACTTTTGCATGTGTCAAGGTAAGAACCATGCAGTAGAATTAATTATAATGTATATACCAGAAGGAGTGAGTGCAAAGTTATTCCCTATAGTGAGATTAACTGTAAATTCAAGAGTTTGATTTGGCTCTTCTCATATATAAATATATAAACAAATACACTTTTTATCCTATCTATTCATTCTCATTCATTCATTTTGTTGACAAATGAAATCATCACCAATGCTAAGCTCTTTTCCTGCTTTGTTTCTGAAATACCAGGAGTTTCACTGGTGACAGAGAGTAATTAATTTGCTCATGTGTTTTTTTCCCTATTTTTGATAGTGTTAAGTTTCCATCTGCCATCAGATGTCTTTCTGCCTGGCTGAGATGCATCTTTGGTCTTTGAAGAAGACCTTACATATTAGAGGTAAGTGAGCTATTACCTATTACTAAAACAAAACAACAAATCCTGTTGGTGAATATTAAATTGATATAAAATTCTGAATACCCTAGTGAAATGATTTCGTGCTTTGGAGAAAGAAAAGTAGGCAGAAATATTATGTTTGCACCTTGTCAGAATCTTTAGTTATCTCACCACAAAGCTGGAGCACCATTTCAAGGCTAAAATGTTGTGATTATGTTTAATTTGATGTCTTTCTCCGTTTAGGAATCTGCAGCCTACTTGGCTGTAGGCTTCAGTGTAATAACTAGTTTGGGTGAATGAAAATCAGTAGTGGAGCTGACTTGCAGAGGCACTATTATTTGTATTTCAGCATGAATAATAAAAATTGCTGCATGTTCTGGGTATTTTGCATGGTTACTGGAAAATTTAAAGTATTTATTTATCTTATGCATTGATTGTTCCAGCAGGCGTGTGACTAATTASCAGCCTTGTGGAAATTACATGTATGCATCTTGCCTTGTTAGTGGTAGAGTCTAATGCCCAAGAAAACACCCACTGATTTAGAAGTAGATGATATCAAAATGTTATTTCTGACATTTCATGCCAATCATAGTGTACTATAGTTTACTGCAAACCATACATGAATGCGATTAT
The DNA here is from genome assembly GCF_003342845.1 of Nothoprocta perdicaria. Classification (NCBI taxonomy): domain Eukaryota; kingdom Metazoa; phylum Chordata; class Aves; order Tinamiformes; family Tinamidae; genus Nothoprocta; species Nothoprocta perdicaria. The sequence goes on from NW_020454516.1 coordinate 1,439,315, forward strand.
TGAAAAATTGACTCAATATAGCTTAACATTCCTCTTCTGTATGAAAACTGTTCTGTAGCTATAATATAAAAATGTCAAAAAGCTCTATTTCATACAAAAATCTGACGGTTTAAATAAAACACACAGTATTGACTTATTGCGGTCAAATTGTACTGTGGCCTACTGCACTTATTTCCTACCTTTGACCAACCGTCTTGCTTCCTCTCTGCGCGTGTTTTCCTCTCCCACAAGTTTGTTGTAAATTTTAACACTTTAAAATTTAAAATTTTAAGATTTTATTCTAAAATTCACGCCAATTTTAAAACGCTGCAGCTTAAAGCATAGCAGCTCAGCTCATCTTACTAGGTGCCCTTTAGTGTGGCACCCGTGCGTATGTCCCAGGTGAGGAGCTGCCTGGAGCGCCTTGCAGTCTCCATGGGGCTCCCTGTGTGGTGCACATGAAGGTCTCCCGTTAGCAGGGCCTCCGAGTCTGGCCAGGATTTGCCCTCAGCCACAGGAACCGGGAAGTTGCTTTTGCAGCTGCTGATACAAAAAAATACAGCTGATAACAACTATAGCTAAGAGCAAATGTGTTGGACGCTTTGTATGGGCAGCTTTGGGGAGCTCATGAATCGCCCCCAAAATTTTGTCTTCTCAACCATCAGAAAACAGGTTAAATTTTTGTAAGAAACCCTCTTTGCTGTGAGCCTCTCCTGGTGAACCAACAGAAAAGGTGATAATTAGGAAGGAGGTAAAAAAAAAACCTGCATTACCACGTCAGCAGCTGGAAAAGAAGCAGAATGTTTGAGAAGGCACCGACGGCTCCAGGTTGGTGTAGGGCTCCATCATACAGCCCTTGCTGGGTCAGGAAGGTCTGCTGGCACACGGAGAACATGCTGCCTTGTCTTCCYTCTGTGATACCTGGTGTGCTGCTCCGGCCAGCCAGCAGTGCCAGGTCGACCTTGGCTGCTGCGCCGTGTTTTGTTTCTTACAGATGAAGATATCGGGACCCACCAGTATTATGAGAAGAGCGAACCAGGTAAAACACAAATACTTAACCAGAAAGAAAACTAAGCAGCGTTTCCTACCGCTGAGTCTGCTTTGATGAGGGCTGCTGGGTTGTGCATCCCGGCAGAGGGCATCGCGAGCGCGCGCGAGCCGCCGCCGCGCAGGAGAGCAGAAATGGCCATTTCAGAGCGAACGATCCATTTTCTTTATCTGATTAATCCTGCTAATCCTCCGAGTTTCCTGACGGGCCAAAAGGCCTTTTCAGCTCGAGYTACCTCCCGTCCATGGCAAGCGGGGGCTGCCGTGGGCATCGTGGGCGCTTGCCCGGGGCCGGCACCCTGCTCCTGCACACGGGGCCACCTGCGGGGCTGCCCCAGCCCTTCTTTCACTGCAAATTTAAGATACCGGGCTCGGGAGGTGAAAACATCAGGACTGCCTCAATTCTTTGTAAATGTCTCTGTTTTATCAAAGTGCATGAAGCTGCTCTCTCATATTAGTATTTGCTGACAGCTGTTGTAAGGATTATCATACGGCTTTTCATCCTTCTCTTTAGGATCGCAGGTGAAGCTTGGTTGCCTAGAAGAGAAGCAAAAGTTTGCAGAATGTAAGGACCTCTCAGAGTTTCTTCTTATGGTGGGACTGAAAGATTAATGTGAATTGGTGATGCCCCTGGCAAAGCAAAGGCATTGAAATAACCTCACGCTGTTTCCAGTGTTGCTTTCCACAAATCCCATTTGCTGGAAGCCAGACTAGCCCAGAACTAGGAAGTTCCAGACCTTTGAAAAGCTGTAACTCCTCCTTCCTCGTGTATTTGCAAGCTTTTCCTATGTGTCACTAAACATGATGGTGCTCATTGCTTCTCAAAGCACAATCCAGAGTTTTCCTTATGAAATTTACTCTGCAGATGAGCAATAAACGTTTTTTCCAATCAGCTTGTGAGTTGAAATACCAACAGCCTCTAAACTGAAGTTATAGCTAAAATACTTCCAGCAGAAATAGAATTATGGGTTAATAATCCGCTGTCTTCACAGAACATTTTGAGCTTTGAAATATTTACATTGTATTCTAAGTTCCTACCTTATCTGTTTAAAAGCAATTTCAGTTCGTACTATCACACCACAGTGCTATGACAGTCACATTTTTGTATGTTAGTATAACTTTTCCCTGGCTCAAGTTTTACAGCATTGAATATACACATTAATATTCAAACATTAGTACCCTAACTGCTGTGAAAAATCGAATTGATTTTTATAAGACTTCACAAARTAAGATATATACTGTTAAAACTCCATTAACATTTCATCTGATCATAATGAAATTCCCACTGGAGTGCAATGGGAGGCAAAATTCAGTGCGGAAGGGCATGTTGTTTGCAGCAGCCCAAGGAGCRGGGATGAAATTCCGATGGGATCCTCTAAAAGAAGAGCTTTGGGTGACTTGATTAACTGCTGCTGATTCACATTTTTAGCATGGTGCCTGTACAGGCAGTTTCCCATATTGTGTATATGGATGAATATTCCACTATTTATGAAGGTACYTATTGAAAATGTGATCTTACACGCCTAATTAATATTAGCATAACAGTCCAACCAACACTGGCTCTGGTCCAATGAAACACAAAGAGAAGTTGTATGTTGGTGTGTTCTTTTGTTGATATATGAAATCCTTCATTTTTTCACACTATAGAATTGCCATTGTAAACTACTTTTTTTTGGGGGGGGGGGGACACGCGTTAAGCACAACTGTTAAGTTATTCACTCTGGAAGTTGGCCTATAAACTGACAGCGCAGAGCTCACCACTTTTCATCACATTTCTTTTAAGTAGGCTAGATATAAAGATATCTGTTAAAAAAAGAAATGTGTTATAATGTCTCATTATTTTCCTTGTACACTTAGGCACAGAAAACTTAAATGATGAAATTTTTCAAATTATTAGAGTCTGATTCTCAGCCACCCCAGAATTTTCAAAATTCTGGTCTAATACAATAATTCAAATTCAAAATTCAGAATTTTCAAAAAACAAATACTATAAATGACTGTACCACATAACATAATTTGTGGCATTCACAATTTGTTATTAMTTGTATATATGTGGATATTTGTGCACATGTATTTTGCAGACATATTTGCACCTGCTCTTTGAAGTTAGGCAGTGAACTGGTAATTCAGAAGAACAGTATCTGTCTTTGATTTGATAGCTGGAATCTGAATTAAATGTGCTAAATGCGAGAGTCATTCTCCTTGCAAATGCTTATGTGTAGCAGCTGAGAGTTTTGTGCACAACTTTTTCTTTTTTTGCTTTTATTTTCCAGCTCGAGGTTATCCTTGGATACTTAAAAACAAGCGACCAGAAAAACTGCGAGATGCCCTCAAGGAGGTGGAGGTATGTTTGAGAAACTCCCAAGTGCAGCAACATGTAGCCTGCTTTTCAAACGTCTTTCAACAGCTTTAATTTTCATGGAAGTCCAGCCCTCCTGGGGTCGATAAATGCGCTTTTGTTTGGTGGGCTTGTCCAAAACAACTGCATCTTTCTGTGGCCCTCTTCAACCAGAAGAGTAAATATGAAAAGCATTTTAACCAAGAGTGACAACGCACATGCCAACTCTGCCCTCTGTTTTCTGTTGTCCTTCAGGACTTAATGCAAAACAGTCGGTGTGTGCTGAGCAAATGGAAGAACAAACATATCTGTCAGGTAAGATGTTTTGACAACCTCTTGCAGTACTCACTCAGTGGAGCCGAACAATCACTCACTGATTGATACAACCGTGTTAAAATGTTAACCAGTACAAAAAGTCCAGTCATTAATAATGCATGTGTGCCTTTTGATATATGTGGCTCTTATTACCTAGATCGTGTTTACTTACATTCCTAATCTGAAATAGATTCTAGAAAATGTTGTGTTTTTCATTGGCCTGATTGTGCGAGATGTTTTTTTCATGGAAACTGAAAGTGTCTTGAACCTCAAAAGATAAGGCCAAAGGAGTGGCTGAAAAAGAGATTTGGAATCTATGTTATGTTACACTTATTATATCTAATTATTTACAAGGCTGTCACAAGTCCTTTTTACTTTGTGCTTGTGTAACATGAGAGAGAGGCTATAAATCTAAGTCATCACGTTGTGCAAGAAGAGATAATGTGACATGTGGCACACGTAGCTATGTGCTCTGTCTATATAAGTTCCAGATATTGTGCAAAAGAAACAGCCTTTCACATGCTCATTAGCACAGGGCAGCAGGGGAGGTGGGAGGTCTGAACATTAAACGTATTCTAGCTCTTTACTTGACAGCTCGTTCTGCAAAACATGGACAAAGTATTTTGGAAGTTTCTACCGTCTTCATTATTCCTGAGGAATGTGTATACTGTAAGCTGCTCTGGCAGGRAAAATATTTTTCAGTGTTACTAATACTGTTTCTGAACAGAATTTTTGAGTTTTAACTTCTACACTTTTTCAGTTTCATGTTTCTTTTTCCTTCTAACTCAAGTCGCTTCAAATGTGCGTCCGCTGAATGAATCGTAGCTGGAATTGCAGAAATGTTTTTAAGGGTACCAAAAAATGTAAATACCTGACATGCCAAATAGTATAAAGTCTACTTTTTTATAGCAGTAATAAAGATATTACCATCAAAACTACATTTGGCCAGCGGACATTATCTCTAATAAAAGCRTATCTCTCTTATGCAGATAACATGGTATACATCTGTGAATGTTCATCTTCTAGAAGTAATTTAGACATTAGTTTTCAAATAATTTAGAGGGTTTTTTTTTCCTTTTTGATTAGGAACGGAGTTTGACAAAAAACACTGAGTTAATTGACCACAAATATATTCATCCATTGCATTTTCATCAATTTACTGTCTCTTCACTTGTTTTTTCGGTCCATTCTCCTCTGTCATTCTTCCTCCCCTCCCACCTGTGTCTGTAAACACTTGCATTCCTTATCAATACATATTTGGAACAGGGAATCCTTGCCAAAGTGTGGTTGTCCTGCCGTTACCTTGGCTGACTGTCAAATGCTACAAAACACTTTTTTGGATTTAGCATTTGCTAAGTAGTTTCAGGCATCTGTAGTAGAAAGGAGACAATACAAACTAACATTTCTTTCAGAAGATGGGAAACCAAAGATTATCCTAACATATCTGGATATCTCTGGTTCTGTATTGTACTGAATCATAGAGATAGATTGATAAGTTGACCATAGGTGTTTGCATAGGTTATGCATAATAACACAGCCAGAKTTAAGGTTATAGACAATAATGATTTCTCTGCCACCAAATTCTGCTTTTGCTTTCTCAAACACAAACCAGCATATTTTTATATCATAATGGCTGATAATTGAACTCTCCGAAAGGGTTTAGAGTGTTTTGCCAACATGATTGTGTTACTCTGTTGTTGGTCTTCCTCAAAATACAAGCGCTAACAAATGAAAATAAAATAGAAAAAAGAACAAAGAAAAAAAAAAGAAAAAAGACCAATTTGGAACATTCTGCAATAGAAAAAGTGTTAGGCATCAATTCGTATGTCAAGCTATTTGTTTTCCTAATGCTCATCTGCCTTTGAGCATTCTGTAGGATTATTTGGACTTCTGCCTTTTTGATACAGATGTTCTGAGACTTGTGAAAAGAAGGTTCAGAGCTTATGGCTTAACTGTTTCAGCAGAAATTTCTTATCACATAATAGTGTGATCTCTGTCCTAGCACTACGGCATGGATCCCAGAGCAGCTGTTAATGGAAAAAGAAGAGGCTACGTTTGCATTAACTTAGAAGTAGGGTAGGAAGCAACAAATCAGTCAAACAGCACTGTGAGCATGTAGTGAATTACCCTGCAGATCATCATAATTTTCAGTGATTTGAGCAAAAATTGATTATATGGTCGAATTAGAGTATCTTCATTTTTTAGCTTGCCCTTTTACAGAGTGAAAAATGTCAAATACATTCAGTTATAGAAATTTAAATATTTAATTCAAGTCATCACATTTTTATTAAATGACCTATGTATCCAAATCTGTCCAAGTTCCTGTTCTTTTGTAATAAAAAATGCGCTTTCCTAAAGATCTTCCCACTGACTGTTGTGCTTTTAGCCAAACACAATTGTCAGGAAAAAGAAAGAAAGGGGAACAAAAAGAAAAAACAAATGGGGGCACAAAGACAATAAGACTATCATTTAAAATAATAGTGTTATTCCCCTGAGATTTTCTGAAAAACAGGCATAGGACTGCTGCTAATGTGCCTCTGGTACATAAAAWAATCCCTTCGTGCCTTCCCTAGCCCTTGGCATTTCCAGGTTCTCGCTATCCCACAGGCCAAAATCAGGGGCTACAAAACGAAACGCGCATCTGCTGARAACAAGTGGGTTGTCCCATGAACTGTATGTGCAAATGACCGGTTAGACTTCCTGCATAGCCCTCAATTAAACGTCTAGTTAGTTTACGTACAGGTCACCTCATCTGTTATATCGATGCTTTTCTCAAAATCAGCTCTTTTATGTGAGTTTACCAAGTTCTACTTTAATGCTGGCCCAGCTCTCTACCTATCTTAAGATTTCATTTTATGCATCAAAACTTCTCCTATTCCTTTTTTTTTCTATACAATAATCAATGCATTAGAAGTTTCATATTTACCTCCTTGTCTATTGCCCCCCAAAATACACTGACCTTTATTTTTCCAGCCCTGAGTCTACATTCTAATACTGCTTAAAGCTTCTGAATCAGGAGATGTGCCAGTTCATGTAAACATAACCTAGACTGTACAGAGATTTTTGTCAAGGAGTTTGCTCTCCTATTTAAAAGGGCTTAGTTGAGCCCTAAAGGACTGAGCCGTGTTCCTTAACTCCGTTGCTCCTTGTTCCTGCRCTCCTCGAGCGTACAGCGGTGCAGTGTGGTGCTTCCAAACCCCACGTTTGGTGACCTATGGTGAGCTTGTGAAATAATCCTGTAATCTCCTGTTAGTTGTTGTCAAAAGAAAATAAATAGACCATAAAAGAAAGATGACCCAAAAAAAAAAACAGAGAAGAAGTCTTTACAGTAAGATGCCACTGTATTATTTCTGATGAAATTGGCTTTCCCTTTCTGTTCAGCCCAGAAGAAGTAATTGGAGGAAGGAATTTCACCAATATTGTTTAGTTTACTATGAAGAAGCTCTGACTTCCTCTTCTCTGGTCTCCTTCTTTGGAAAATGCTTTGGAAATTGCTTTTGGAAAATTCTTTGGAATGCTCTTAAGTTTTGCCACAAAATCATGAAATCAATCTTACGAAATGGTGGTTTCAGGCTTGGTTTTACAATATAAAGTAGTAAAAAATAATGCAATATARCTGAAACATTTGATTTCCAACTTTTTTTTTTTTACTTTTACGTTTGCATTATGATGTATTTACACACTAAACACATGCCAGCACTGAATTATTTTATTGTCTAAAAGCCAAACAGTAGGCATGAATCATATCTGYTACCCGCTAATTTAAAAGATTTATATATTCTTTGCTTAATTACTCTGATTTAATTTGATTTGTGTTGCAATTTACATATGTATACGAATGGGCTTTTGTTACCGTCCTTGACATACTTAGGACTGGATTCTGAATTGAGATACACAGCAGTATATGCTGACACGGCTTGTTGTATTTGCTACCATGCCCATAAGCAAGCTGATTTAGCAAGATATATGGTGACATCCACTAGCACATCTGATATCAAAATCAAGACATCACGGCTCGAATACAGGAGAAGTTAGGATCCATCGCTGGTTCCTAGGAGGAACGCGGCCCTCATATTAAATTCTTTTGGGTGCTTTTGATCACCACCATTAACGTGTTCTGTGGTTTTCGAGATTTGGAGCTAGACGTACAAATGCATTGATTATTGTGTAACAGTAACATGTAACAACAATAACTTCATCTGTAATGAGGCATGCAACAGAATAATTATGGTAGGGTGGCTAAGAAAGCAATCTGGAATGAAGAGGTGGGGAAAAACCCTGGGAACCTGCTGGAACAAGAAATGCTTTGCAACTCTCTGCTCCTTTTGCATATTCCTTTGTAGGTTGGGCTCTGTGAGGGAAAACAGTTTGCAGCAATGTTTTTTACAGGCATATTTTCCTTCTCTTCCAATTTTAATCAGATAGAGGCAAATCCTGGCTTTGCTCTGTAGGTATCTTTTTAGGTAGAAGGGCTGATAAGCAGCTAAGCGGCATGAATGAGGAGTTAAGGGCTAAGGCTGCCGAGGAAAAAGGAATCCACTGAAGGACGTGTTTAAGTTCTGCTGAGGTCCATGAGTTTTGAGTATGCATGTGAGTCTGCTCCATCTGATGTCTTTCTTGCCTTTCAGAGACCGTTTCAGTGTACAAAGCTCGTAACCCCCTCTGCAGCCTTCACATTCAACTCCCCACTAACACAGAGGTTGAAACATCCTCCCTTCCCAGCACATCAAGTCACCAGAAGCCCCAACGTTTGACTCAGACTATGTTCAAGTACAGAGGACAAGTCTGTTCTTCCAATACCTTCATGTTTTGCTTAGGAACACTTGGAGGTGTCGAGCTATTTCTCCTGATTTCCATTTCCCACAGTGCGGTACTTGGTTGGAAGGACACATGATGCGTGTCATTAATGGGAGTTTCTTTCCCCAGTATGATGTTAGTTCTGTTAGGTGGCATGGCTTTGTGTCTTGGATAAATAATGCTTCGTATATTTGCTTTATTCCTCAGTAATGATGGACGAGTCCCTGGAACAGTAGTTTTTGGAGATGGGATGCAGTGTGTCTCTGTTCAAGCCAAGTTTGCAACTTTCCCAGCTTGGTCCATATTTATTCAAGCTCATCATTGGCCTACTCCCATCCACCAAAATACAATCTTAACTATACAACTTTATGTACAAGACACCATATCATGTAAGAGTCTTTGCACAGACGGTGCAGTGAGTAAAGAACTGAAATAGCGGTGTTTCAATTTGAGCAGATAAGCTATTTCCCCTATAACTGAAAGTACGGTGTTCCTCTGTAACATCACCTTCATTTATTAGAGAAATCCAGCTGCAGTTGTTTTGGCTTCATTTGAGGAATGTGAAAGGAGAGTCTATAAGGTTTTGCACCTAATAATTTCCTTCACATATATTTATGTATAATTTCTGAACATGGTATATTGCCTCATGCCACCATTTGCGCTTCTGATGGAGTCAGTCTTGAACAGCAGTGAATTATCTTTCTTTCCTCCAACACATTCTTTCCATCTGAGATGCCTTTCCCTGCAGGATCCTTTAAGAGACCTCCCCTAAGCCAAAGGATTTTTATAAGGAGGTAGAAAAAATATTCTCCCTATATAACCATATAGTATGGGAGATCTCCAATTTACTTGTTTAATTCAAATACTTCTCAAAGACTCAAACCTGTGGAGCACAGACACACTTAACCTCTGCCACGAGTACATTAGAGCAAAAAGCTGTTAAATTAAAGTTTAAGCTTTATTCAAATATCTCAAACTTTACTATAAAATTAAAAATGAAAAGGGTGGAGATTATTGTAAGAAACAATAAAGCCCATGCAAATAACGCTGTTTTACCCATACTGCGTCATTGTATCATGCTGTATTGAGAGAGGACTCTCTTTAATACCCAAAATATGGAGTGTTAGCTTAATGATTAGTTTCCTGCTTTGTCCAATAAACTAAGGTGCTGCAAAGAGACTTCTGGTTCAGGTTGTTCTGCCAGCCCTTTTTTCCCAGGAATGCTCTTCGCCTCCAGGATGCTCTTCTCACTCGCTGCGAGGAAAAATTCCTCCCATTACAGTAGCGTTTTTGGGGGGAAGCAAAGAACCTGGGAAGACACAAGGTGAAGATGGGGAAGACACAGGTGGGAGGACACAAGATTTCTGTGTCTACACCAGCCCTCTCAGTTGTCCTCAACACTGACAGATTTGGGGAGTTTTACTCTTCTGTGGCAGGCTGATACACACTGAGTACTTTAGATGGTTTTTCTAGAGGATTTATCTAATTTTGCTTGTGTATTCTTGTATATGTTGTGTATATAAGTGTATTCTTGCAAAGTAGGTCTAGGTTTCAGCCCTCACTTTTTCAGCTGGATTTTTTGGACAATTGTCGCTAACCGTAGTCAAACCTTGCTGGGCTCATATTATGAAGTTGGGGATAAATTGTGATTTTATCTAATCTAGCTCCAACATAAGGATAAATTGAAGTTTTGAAAGATTGTAGTGAAAGCTGTATGAGTGTAACTGTGTCTAACGATTTTACTAGGACAAAACCTTAAAGGACATCTGTCATGACAGGGAATAGTGAAATACTGAATACATATATTTTCAAACTAAAGCAAGATTAGAGTTTGGCAGAACAGGAAAAAAACATCTGTTTGTAGCAAATGAATTTTGCATTGCAGGTAGGTTGGGTTTCTTTTTCAAATGTCATGAGGATTTGTTTTCAAACTATCTACTCTGAATTGGCAAGAAGATATATTGGAAAAAGGTGGTTAAAGATATTGGCCGGGCGAACAGGTTCTTTATTTAAATATTCTTGTTGTGCTTTTTACTGCAGAGAGCATAGAACTATAGTAATACAGCATTATGTACAACTGACATTTTTATAGCTAAATAACTAGGAACAGAGCTGAGAACAAAAGCCAAAATCAATTAGATCACTACACTCCTGGCCCCAGCACTTACATTATTTTATCACAGTTATATGCCATTTTATGTCCTCTTGACTTTGAAAAAGGAACATGTAAAACAAACACAACAATTGTAATGTAGCCCTAGAGCTGAAGGAGAGTCATAGAAATGAAATTACTGCTTCTGAGGTGTATAAAAGACATGGAGATGTCACCTAATGCCTCTTACTGCCAACTCAGCCTTGCTCCCAACATTGTATTTTCTCATCCCTGCGCTATTCATTGTAAAAGGCGACAAAAATGGGGTCCCAGCACTTTTCCTGGAGATTGTTATATAATCCAGTAGATGTCATTGCAAGAAARTTTGCTTGGTGTGCTACATACGAGTATATTGTACTATGAATACATTACAACCAAGTTTGTTTCGTAGCTGTAACACAAAATAGATAGGATTTTTTATGCCAACTTCTACTAAAACAGCAACTATTTGTCTTATGTCCATTTGAAAAAAATACAATTTTTWAAATTTTAATCTACTTCTAGTTAGAATATAAACCACAGTTATATAATGTAGAAAAATCAGGTCTGTGAATGACAGGTAGAATAAAAACAGAGCAATAAATATGTTGATCTGAAGATCTGTAGACCAAATTCAGTTTCATTGAAAACCTGTCAAGGTCAGTATACAAAACCCACGTTAGTAGCGGYATTTGAATTTTTGGCCCAGTGTTCATGTACAGAAGTACTTAAACAGCAGAGTTCTGCTTTGGTTGAGTGCTAGGTTTGTTTGTTTGTTCTTGGACACAAGAGGTCATAGCGAAAAAATACAACAATCAGTTGGTGTTTTGATAATGAGGAGGGATTTTGGTGTCCATTCAGATCAGGCTTTTAGTCAATTTTTACCGTACTAATTCAGTAAATTTTATGAGCAGCCATCATCTTCAAATGTTCACCACTTTAATTCTTATCCCCACACAATTCAGTGTTGTATCCCACTCATTTTTCATTGAAAAAGCTTTGAAAGTCCTTACAAGACATCTTCACAGGTAAGATAAAAGTCTCCGGTGCAAGCCTGAAAATTAGATGACACCATAACAGACAGCAATAAATCTGTACCTTGGAATGTTTCACTTTGTTATTGACTCTTAACATCTTGTTTTCTCGCTCTTTGGAGTTAGCTCCTCTTTCAYTCAGGTGTGCTGGTGTCCCTAAGCCTTTCTGGGCCACAGCTGGAGAAGGTGGTGATTGACAAGACCCTGGTGGGGAAGCTCATCTCCGACACCATCAGTGCTGGTAATTACACCCACGTGCAAATCAATTGCCTGCATTAACAATAGAGAGGCAGCGTGTCAACAGGTAGACTAATTATTGCCACTGGGGACTTGCAAACACAACAAGTAATTGCATGTAATGCCATAGTTAGAACCCTTAGGACTAAGAACGCTTTAAGAATAATATTTGACATCAAAGTTTTCAGGCTTGTCAAAGGATGAATGGATTTCTAAAATTCGGTTTCTTACATATTTTAATCACTGTGGACATGCCACTTGTCGTGTTTGTATCATGAAAGGCAAAATGGGACAGAAATGAACTTGAGCACGCTGATTAATTACAAGGGATATTTATTATAGTTAAGYTTCATTTATTATAAAAATGGTTACTGATGAAAAATGTTGGATAACATTATCTGTGTGGAGGTGTTTAGTTTCTGGATTTTCAGCATCTCGTTATTGCCCAGTGATAGGCCAATAACTGCTAAAAACCAATGTTTTGCATATTGCACAAACAAGCTCATAAAATGTGCCCATCAGTTTCATAATATGAACTTAATTTTTCCATTGTCTCTTTACAAAGCTCCCCTGAGAACTCATCCAGATGTTAATATCCTGCCATMTGCATGACCAAGAACATGCAGTTTTCATTGTGAATTGTATTCCAAATTCCCCCAAAATGTAGATCCGAGTTACAGCTTTTCAGTGTGAATATATGCTAGGCTTAGTTTTGATCTTTAGTTATGATGCTTTCCTCCATTCACCAGGCATCTGCTGAACATCAGCCTTGCTATTCAAGAAAGATGCAGCAGTGTGTCTGATTTTTCCCTATTTGTATATTGTAATTAAGCCCTGAAAAATAACACCCGTATATTAATAGAATCCTTAGTATTAAAAAAACCAATTACCCGGCAAGTGTGTAATGCAGTTTACCTCTTGCCTCCTCTTTTTCACCCTTGGCCCAACACCCCAGCCCCACTGGTGTGGTTTCAGATCAGGCCCCAAGTTACTGGGCAGCTGCTCATTTTCATAGAGCTTCCTGAGCTTGCCTCCTAAAAGCAGCTCCTTGGCTTGGCCTTAAACCAGATTCTCCCCAGCTGCTCTTCAGCAACGTGGAGCTAGCTTCCGTGGTGACCTATTGCATTTTCAGCCTGAAAGATGTACAGGGATGCACTGCTTGACCAACAGGGAGTGCTTGGGCGAAATAATCCTATATGGTATTGATTAATTCATTTTCGTTGTCAAATTAGTTGTTCTGGTTTGTATTGAACTGTTTCAGTCTAGCACTCTCTTTATGAGAACAATTTCCACAACACTTTTTCCCAATTCAAGGGGTCTCTTTCTTCTTGGTTATCTGCATTGTTTGGGTACCAGATATAAAGATTTCAAGAAGTTAATAACCTATCTAAAGCACAGCCCTGTGTGTTACAGTTAGTGTCTGCAGAACCTTCGCACTGCTGCACCACTTGTTCCCAATGTCAAAATACCAAATATACCTCAAGTATTAATTTGCATTTATCAACCTCATCACAGGCAATGCTGTATTAGGTGCCTTTGCAAAATATTGGGTGATGTTACTGTAGGCAAAAGAGGAAAAAGAAAATGGAAATGGAAGGGGAGAACAAAACGTTTATTTGAATGTAGTGGTAACTTGATCTGACTTAATTTATTGAGGTTTATGTAATCTGAGTAGTCCTTAAGCTTTATTTCTCATTTCTAAGAAGATCCTGGCAGAATGAAACACTGATGCCTTTTAGGAGATTGCAGAGCCCTAGTGTAATATTTAAGAAAAAATTACTTTTTGCAGTATCTCAGTGGAAGGCTCAGTAATTTGTTTGCTTAGCAGAAACAGGTATTGCAGTGGTCACATTTTTTCCTTGTTTTTTTCTTTTCAGCTGTTCTTACGGATAGTTTCATGGTCTTGTCATTTGAGGACCAAAACCAACTCTGCTTTGTTCAATTTACAAAGAAGATGGAGTCTCCTGATGTAAACAAAAGACTGGAAAAACTCTCTTGTTTGGATTTTAAGGTATATTTGTCAGTGCTGACTGTAAATACCGACATGAAGTAGAGTCTGTAATGGTAAATCTCAGTGTAAAAGATTTGAGCTAATGCATATTGCCTTTTGTTTGCTGTAGGCTAAAGGTGCATGCACAGCCAATTACTGTGGCTCACCTGATACACAGCAGCCCACGAAGCCCTGATAATTCAGTCATCTCTCTGAGCTCCAAGACTGCTGTAATTCCTTGCAGAAATCTTAATTTTCCCTCTAGTTACAGTAATCACTGTTGGGGTTGCTGCTTTTGAAATGAGCTAGGACACGAGATAGGGAAGCTGAGTTGCTCACCAGTGGCTGGCTGTGTATGTGACCTTGGGCACGTGAGTGGGCRCCTCTGTATCTCAATTCCTCAACACGCATTTCCAGCCTTTGACTGTTGTTGTGGCTCTACAACACTCACAGCAGTAACTGTTGTCTGGAGATAGCTGAGGTAGCTTTAAAATGGCTTGGTTCCCTGCAGAAACCCAACTCCAGTTAAATTACACTGTTAAATTACACAGTTAAATTGCAACCACTGTCTTGGTTGGGTTGGGCTGTGCAGACGTAGCCTATATGGATGGTGACACTTTGGCTTCGGGACAGTACRACTGTGACCTTACCTGGGAAGGCAGGAAAAAGAGTGAGCCCTTGGCAGGTAACTTTGAGCAGGTAGAGGAGGAAAGGGGCCACGTGCAATTCCCTGCAGGAATGAGGAGACCAGCCCTTACCCAAGGCAGGGAGAAGGATGCAGCGAGCAAGAGTTAGCGTTTATCCGGTTATTTCAAACTGGATAAATGTGAAGGAAAAGCAATCTTGTCCTAGCAAATATTTTCCCCCTCACAACCCCTCGGTAATTTGCTTCCTCACATAAGAGAGTTTGCATTTTTCCAGGCAAGCTCTTTAAGGATGTGTTTAATTTAAGTTTTGCCATATTACATTTTAACTTGCTTGGTAGAAATACTTTCTGCTAGGATGAATATCTAATACATTTTCCAGGCTGTTTCAGTTCAGGGCCTCTTTTCAGCAATGACTTGTGTTTGCGAGATTGATCCAGCCTCTATAACGTGGATTTGAGACAGTTCACTGTTCACCAGGAACCGAGCTGATACATAGTTTACTTTAAAATGATGTTCACGTGTGCCTGGCCTAAGGTGTTCGCTAAGGTTGTGCTTCAGAAGCAGCCTTGGTGGCTTTGGGGCTTTTTTTATTAGCTCTAAACTTTAACTACGAAACTGTGGTGAGCTGAAGCCTGCCTTCATCGTTTAATTATAAGGGCCATAGCCCCTTCGTTTCTGTTTAGAAAATGTATTTTCATTCTGAGGATTGCTGAGCACATTTTGGATGCGGTGCTTGTGGCATTTTTTTTCATGGGAAAAAAAGGAAATTCAAATCCATAGAAACCTCTCCCTGCCGTAGGAATCCAGAAACAACTGCATCCTTTAAGCGGTGGTYGCGTTCAGTTCTTTGCTGACACAGCCACGCTTCTAGAACACGTCCATGTGCCACGTTCACTTCCCTGTCTCTTGAAATCAGTGGGAATCGCTATGGATTATGTTTTCGCCAGCCAAAAAAAAAAAAAGGCATTTGCATTTTTTAATTGAATGTTCTTTTCTGTGAGGCTTGCTAGTTAGGCAGCTAAAAATAATTCTTATTATCTTCAGAACTGCACCAGTGTGAGCCAGCACAAAGTATTCTTTACTGCTGCAATACTATTATGTCAGCTGTCTGTTTTGAAGTAGAGTTGTTCATGATGCTCATTGTCAAACTTGCAAACACTGAAATATCAGGGACGGTCAACAGTGTTGCTATCAATAGCAGTAAAAGAATTAAAGATGTTCTTCACCTGGAAATGGGCAAAGCTGTAACATTTTCATTCTAAAATGAAGTTCTTCCTTAATGTTGCTTTCATTCTGCAAGAGGGAAAGTGCATTAAAGGAAGTTTGCCATGGTACAGAGCTGCCTCTGGACTAAAATATGGATCTGTGATGCAGGAAATTTGAGTATATAGCCTTCATCATTGCCTCTGAGTTGCAGTGTGGCCTTGGGAAATGTACTCTGCATCTGGATTGCAATTCATATTTCTAAAACGAGCAAAATGCTTGCTTGCCATCATATGTAGTGATAGAATTAAATTTCTATTGTATTTAAAATTTATTTTAGTATGTAGAGAAAAGCAACTTCACATTGTGCATTGCTCAGCACCAAGGTGGGTAGCATTGGTGAGGAACTCAAGGCTCTGCTGGACTGCCAGAGAGCAGGTAATAACAACAGGTCTACCACGCTTTTCTCCTCACAGTTATTTTCAGTGCTTAGAGGTAAAAGCAATTGGTTGGTTGGTTTATTTATTTTATAGTATACATTTAAAAAATGGGGAATCTTTCCTTCTTCCTTTCACATTTGGCATGTATTCTAATTTTATGCTGAATTAGGCGGTGCGGATGTTTGATACCTAGCCTCAAGTCAATATTAACACAATACATATCTAAATGGATAATTGTTTTCCCAAGCCCCTTTCTTCCTAAGCAATAGCACCTTGGATTTCATATACACGTTGAACAAAGAAAGSCAGCCTGGCTCTACGAATCACTGCAATCTTGGGCGATCAACAAACCAGAAATGATCATTTCTCAGTGGTACTAGTCCCTGCTGGGCAGTGTCCTGTCTAATGCAAGACATCMAGGTTTGCAAAAGAATCATGGCTGTTGCAAAGTGTAAAATAAAGAGCGACCAGTTAGCACCMCAACACAACACTCAGTATTGTCTAGGAGGGTATTTGTGGGTTTCTATCCCAAGTGTGTTGCCACCAAATCAACTGTTTACCTGCAGCTTTAATTCAAGCGCAGTTACCTGTGAAACCCCGTGTTCTGTTTTATCCTTCTGCTTTTAAGTAGTATTTTGACAAATAAAACACAGGCTACTGTGGAAATAAGGACCTTTTGCGAGTTGTTCCCGTCTGTGTTTTTTAATCCATTTCAATTTACTGAAGGAGGAGACAGAAGAAGGAGTTAAATGTTTACCATGAGAGAGCAACATTGGTAATTACTTTGATTTCAGTTACTTTTGATGTGTATTCAGGGGATGAAGAGGTCAATAATATTATGACCATGCAAATAGAAAAGGATTCTTTTGACCATATGAAAAAAAACAGCAGAGGATTATTAAAGCATTAACCTTGATTTTAATGGCCTTGGTTGAGTGGTGAGATCACAATTTGGATGAGCCTGATTATTTACTAAATACAATACATAAATGCAACGGGTTCTTAACACCCATTGCACTCTGGCATTATCGCATTACTGCCATCCTTTGTTGCCTTGCAGACAGGAATATGAAAGCAATCTGTCATGTAGTGAGACTGGCTCCAGAAGCATTTCTCTGATAAGAAGACCCCCTGCCCTTTGCTAGTGTCTGGTCCAGTAGGCTTAGCCATGCGCTTAATCCCCAGAAAGTGGTTCGATTATTGCTGACCAGCAATGGCAAGATAGTTTTTTTTTTCCCCTAGCTATCAACCTTCCATTAATTCCTTAAGCAGAAATGCGGTGCAATCTATATTTCCTTGGCATGTGTCACCCAGATGGTGCACTGCTCATGTTTTCAAATAACCATGCTCCAAAATAACAGAGTTTGAATAATAAATTCCACAAATCCTTCCTGAGAAAGAGGCCCAATTCTCAAGAGCTGCATAAAGTTTACGCATGATGCTGTAGCTCATCCGCATTATGCAGGAAAGTATATATTCTCTTGCAAAGTGGCTGTTTGTGTCTGGATTCTTTAAGTTAGGCAGTCCAAAGAAAAATATATATTCACTCCAGCACTGTAGAATATAGTTAATATTTGACTATGCCTTAAACACCAGCCTTAGCTCCCTGGTCAGCCTCACAGAACTTGTCATTTAATATGGCTAGGCTTAAATCCTGTGTGTAGGTCGATGCTGTCAAGCAACCATGACTGTACATTTTGGTATTGATTGGAGTCATTGCAGCAAATTCCCTCTTAACTCACATGCCTTTCCTTCCCAATCCCCTCCCCGCAGATAAAGGTGGGAGCGTGTCTCTTTCCGTCTGAGGAGATATTTTTTACATTTACAGACAGCCTATATGAAGATATATGTGCCCAGCCCTCTGTGTATATATACATTCCCTTTCACGCATCCAAAGCAAATGCTCCCAATTGCTCCCACCGTAATATTTTATCACCTGAAATATTTACTGCATTTTTTTTTCCCTCCCTCAGATTTCTTACACTGATATACCTGGACCAGAAGGGAGAAGGATGAAACRTCACCTGGCAATAAATTGTGTTCAAGACATGGTTGTTTGCTGGTGGTCAGCAGCTAGTGATGGAGTGTGGCCTTGGTCTCCTATTGCCTGTGACAGGGACAGAGCCAACTTACTGCTATTAGACTGTGCACATGGCAAACTGGAGGTAAAGTCTGAACTCTCTTATTACATGATTTTTCATAATTGCTAAAGAAATAAAGATTCAACTTAAATGCACATTCAGGTAGATAGAAATAGCAACTAGGTTATAAACATAAGAAAGGAAGATCGGTCATCCTAATTTTCAAGGTGGAAGTTTATTATTTCATTAAAAAAAAATCCCTTATTTAGTGTGTCTAATATTTTTCACATGGAAATTGGCAGTCTGAGAAATGCAGCAAGGAAATTAAGTCTTTTGAGCAAAATTGTCTCAATGCTTTTATCACTGGAAAGAAATAGTGTCAGAGTACCACTAGAAAACTTGGGTTCGAATCTCTAGCAGTTGTGTTCTTCTCCAGCAGAATTATTTTACATTGTCTGCAATATTATCTGATACGCATTTTGCAATTTATGTACTGTTTTATTACAGTTATAAAGTGTTGGCTCTACTCAGATTATTTTTTTTTGTCTTGAAACCCCAAATTCCCCTTCTACGTGTGGGAACATTAGCTACAGATTAGAAAAGGACTACAAGCTGACCCTTTCCCTGACACTTGCTTAACTTACTCCTTTAGGCAGATAATTTCTCTTTAGCTAGTTCATTTTCATTTCATCTATTTAAGAATATTTGAATCCTGTTTCTTAGGTGAAAATTCTAAAATGAAACTATCAGAACRTATTCGGAACTGAACTGAATTTAACGTGTAAAAGCTGTTCTGGACTCACATCTCACATAGATGCTCCTGAGTTTTATTTTCCATTTAGCTTGAGCCATGCCTAATACCGACTAAAAAGGCACTGGCTGTGAGGGAAGTGCATGAACTTGAGGATCTGCTGTGGACTAGCAGGTCTACAGTAGCTATTATAAGCTATTTTCCTATAGGGAATAACTCAAAGCTACTCTTACAAATAACATTCTGTTCTCTTTAATTTGGGAAGATGTAAATGTTTTAATGTCTCGGAATTATATTAATTTAACTGAGGATTTTTTTTTTCCCTTGGGATTTTCTATATACTGAAAGCAAAAGAGAAAAGGCAGTCAAGACAGCTTTTCTTTCACATTTCAGGCATTAATCGCTATAGAATTTAAGTGCAAATTACCTCYGCTTCTCTCTCCTTCACTTTGCAGTTGACCTCTCTCCACTTGTGGTCACCTTTGACTCATCTCCCTCCTTTGCCTGATACTCACCTGCAGTTCCCAATTCCTCCTGCAGTTATGCCCGATCGGATATAAAATGTGACTCTTTCCATCTCTGTAACTATAAAGCGTTTTTTGTTTTATTCTTTTTTAGGTTTTTGTCACCAGGTCTCTTGTGGCATTTTATTATTAGAAAATTTCATTCTACCAGCATCTCAAATCATATTTATTACCATGACTTTCTATATGTCCTGGTCTTACAGTGACATTCCCACGACTTTGTTTCCTTCTGGCACCTCTATTCTTCCATGATGCTCCCTAACGATTCCCTAACACTGACATTCCRACTTCCAGCATCTCTTTTCTGAGATATCTTTTAGAGAAGCATTATAGGAAATTCACAGAAACCACCTCGTCGGTTTAAGATTTCTCCATTTCATTTTATATATTATAGGGAGATGCCTAAATTACAGCTGTGCTCTGCATCTTTCAGTGCACTTTGTTTTATCCTTTTCTATCCTTTTCTAGAAATTTAGACTCTAAATTTCTCAGGGCCAGGCTGTCTGGTCCCAAGCACATCTCTGGATCTTAGCTCAGTAATGATAATAAGCGTTCACTCTGCCTTTAGGCATAAACTCATAACCCTGATAATTTAACCCATATTATAATACGAATATTAGGAAAATATTTATAAAAGCAGAACAGCAAAATGTAACTGTTCCATTGCTTTCCTTCTTGTGCTGCTTTGTGTGTTTGCTTGTAAGCTCTTCCCGAGMAATTTCTTTTCCTGCCTTTGTCAGTGAAACACCAGGCATTACGCCAGTGCTCTGAAGACCCTAGTGATGTTCAGAAAGCAAACATTTGGTGTAAGTTAGTAAGTAAGTTCTAAGTTAGCCTGTTCCATGCACTTGCCTACTGGATACTCAATGGGATGCTGCATGAGCTTCCCTATGTGCTTCCCTTGTGTGCCCATGASAGGTATAGTCTACAACGCTGCTGATTTATTTGTTTTTCCATTAATTCTCTAGGTTGGGTTGTTGTAATGCACCCCTGCAAGGGAGGAGCATGGCCACAGCCCAGGGGTGACAATATGCCACATGCAGCTAGGCCATCTCTTCCCTCCAGCATCTGGGAACACACACTTTAACTTCCGAGGGTCTTGCCACAGCTTAAACATGAGCAAAAATAGAAGTGATATTTCTAGACAGCTTCCAAACAGTTACTTTCCAGGTCAGATGCCACAAAAAATAGATTTTCTATAAGTGTGCCTACTTGCATCTTTGCCTTTTCTCTCTCTTTTTTGCTGCTATGTGGTGCTCTTTAGATACATACCTGGCGTAACAACATGACATCCCTGTTTTATGCATGGAAGTAAACCTATATTTAACTTGTTCAACCAGTAACATAGTGTTTGCTCCCATGAAATAATTACTGCCAGTAGTAGAAGAATAAGAGTCAAGGAGTGATTCTGTTTGCAGAGTGTGTCTAGAAGAAGTGTTATAAAATAATGTTCTAAGGTGCCGTGTCTTGTCATTTACTGACAATTTATTCAAAAATAATAGTATTAGTCAGGTTAGACAAAATTATTATCTAGAATCAAGCTAGAAAGTGAGAAGTGCTGTATGTCAAGCCTTTAAAGAGCTGTTTGGTGTGTTGAGTTTATGAAACACTAATCCAAGCCTGGGGAAGCGAACGGGTGCTACCCACAGCTCTTGTTGAGCACACTTGGGCTGACCTGCAGAAACCACAGATGGATTTGCCACGTGCTCTTGTGGCACAGCAGATGTAAATGATGCTCTTAAGTGATGCTGCTGCTCCCTGGAAGAAATTTTTGAGTGATTATGTGCTGCCCACCAAATGGGTTGCCTTGGGACAACCCAACCCAACCCCTCGTCATGATGATATCCTGTAACTGCACACGATGAATTGGGATTCCTGCGGCACACAGAGTGTTTGGGGTATTGCTTATCTAAATAACACTTCAGCTTAACGGGAGAAATACATTTAGTATTTGAAATACACTATAAATACAATTTACTACCATTGGGACTAAAGGTAGGCATCGTTTCTTTAAAAACGGAAACAGCTTTTTCTTAGCATATTCTGTGAAGAAAATCTTTAAATTTAAATGACTAAACAATATTTCTTYGCTGGCCTTAGAGAGGAAGATCTCTGTCAGTTTTGCTGTGTCACTGCCCACTCTGTTTAGCTACACGGTAAAAAATATCACAGAAGACTTCAGCTGTAGGTAAAGTTAAAAACCAGTTTGCGGTTTTAGCATCTTGACTAGTATTATTTGTTTTGTTTTGTTTTTCTGAGATCAGTGTTTACCAAGGTAGAGAGTATGGGATGTGGTGAGAAATCCTCCCCTGAAGAAGAAATAAAAGAGCTTTTCTCCACAACATCACTGTGCAGAAGTATGTTGTGTGCCTGCATGCCTKCTGCTGCTGCAGTGTTTGTTGAATCTTTGTCAGCTTTCTTGTATGTTTTTATTTCCTGCAGTAAACTCATCCATTCTCCAAAGTATTTATTTCTTTTTCTTTTTTCTTTTGGTTTCTTCTTTGTTAAAAGTACAAATGATCAAGGATGTTATTTGCCTTGTTTCCCCGTGGAGATAATGCTGGTGTTTTGATTTGGAAAACAGAAGAGGAGTCTTTCGGAAATCATTTCAAAGTATTTGCTCTGAATAAATAGGCTCTGATGTGAAATCATCCCTGTAGTAAATGTTTTGAGGGAAAGTCATGGTGAAATGAACATGAACTTCACTCTGCAAACATAAATTAATAGGAGATGATGATACCGGGGCCGAGTTCCCGGGGTACTTTGCRTTTGTTTCACCATGTTTATTTTGCAGCAGTTAGTGCTAATATGAATCACTGAAATGACGCTTCATTCCTGTGGAAAAAATAATTTGCTTGGGAGACAATATTATTTTCCTTTCTCCAAGAGCTGGTATTTAATAATTATCGCTTCCACGTGGTGCCTGCAAGCTGAGCAGCGAGCACGGGAGCCCTTTTATGGGTGAGTTTTCCTGCAGCTCCTGTGGAAGAGCTGGAATTCCTCCCACCGGCGGGACACGGACGCTGCCGAGCCCCTCACGTCACACTGGGTTAAAGCCTCAGCGAGCGACACAGGAGAGATTTCATGATGATAAACCTCGAAAGAAAATAAATATTGCCCAAAGACCAATCTTAAATAATAAAATTGCATGGGGGACTCTAAATACAATACAGCAAGAAAGAAGCCTGGCGTATCACCTTGAGTTTTTATTTAAGAAGTGTTTTAAAACTGGGGATTTGTCCTTCCGCCTTCACAGTGCTGTATTTAAAGTGATTTCATTCCGGTGTGCACTGCGCTTTCCACTCAACGTTTCTAATTAAAGTGTTTGTTGTTATTTGGAGCCTCACTGTGTGAAATTAAACAAGCAGTTTCCTAACATCCATAAAATAAATCAAACATTTTTCTCATCTGAAAGACAGTCAATTCAGTCACAGCAAGCTTGTTTCTCTGTCTCTTTTGTTTTCTCTTTTATCTGCTTGGTAAGCCAATTTTCTGCTTAAGAACTACTATTTAAAACTCATCCTTGGTTCGATATGTGGGCTTTATCCTTTCCCAGTGCTCAGTGCAAGAATACTTCAACTTTAAGTGTTCAAATGCTTGCACTGGCAAGAGGGATGCTGCTTATATAAGTTACTTCTATTATTTCTTTCACACAGCAAACTGAAGGGAAAAAATCTGCATTGTAGCTAGCAGAATTCAGCCCTGCTCTCTACAAAGTCTAACAGATTCCTGTGATTGCAGAGGTGGGATTTGAGGTTGCCATGTATGGGATCCCTCGTGCGTTCTGCCCATTCGCTAGTACAGGGCCCAGGCCGCCCCTGCAAGGGGGAAAAGGATCTAAATGTGACAGTGCTGCATTGCTGTGGCTTTAATGCATAAAGTCTGTGGACAATATTTAGCATATTTCAGGATATTCAGGATATTTTTGTAGTGTACATGTCACAGACCTAAAAAGAGGTGGGGAGASGCAGTCAGTAAACAGTTGGTTTGCCTTCATACAAGTTACCTCCAGAAATTTTCTGAAATAAAAGGCCGTTTTTGGAAATCTCTTCGCCTTGACTGGGACTGTGCCCCTTGTCCTGTGATACTATGACTCTGTCCTCATAGCTCCACTGCCCTGTCCCTTCCTGCCTGATTCCTACAGCCATCCTGCCCACTTTGGAGGCAACTTCATCCACTTTTGCTGCCCATTTCCCAAGCAGAGGTTGAGTTTTGTTGCTTGGAAGATGCACTGCAATTACAGCCTTCTCCTTTGGGCTTCCAAGGAGGTCAGTACTACATCCCAAAGCAACTTAGGCTTATCAACACGCTTCTGTAGTTGTACGTCTCTCTGCTTTAGCTTTCCCAGGTAGTGGCATAAAGAGTTGTTAATAAAAGCCTTTCCTGACAGAGAAATTCAAATCTCCCTTCTCAGATGAAACAGAATATCCTTTCTTTTTTTTTCATCTTTAGAGTGCCAAATACCAGTTGTATTCAGCAAAGCTGGAAGCCAGAACAAAGAGATCTCAAGGCTTGGTATTCTTTTCCTCCAAGAGGCAAATGAGGCCACTGATGCATGAGGAGAAGCATATCTGTTCCAGTCTGTGGAGAAATGTCTTCTTCTCAGCCAGGATTCCATGTGTTATCAACAGAACTCTCTAGAACACTTTCCTTTAGGACTAATTCAATTAAACTTGATGTCAAAACTTATCTTTTGAAAGACAGGAAATGGAGTCTTCCTCTCCCAGGAACTTCTGCTTACTCTAGAATTGCGTTGTCTGCACCAACCAGCTCTACCTTGGACTTCATTTCAAGGGTCTGCTCACCAAACTGTGAAACCCCAGAAATTTCTTGTCTCAAGACTGATTAAATTAGACCTTCCAAAAGACTCGGTTTTACTTTCTTCTAATTTCAGTGTAGTCAGGGAGCTCTTGTCCGGCTCTTGCTCTTACAAGGCAGAACAAAGCTATTAATTGGATTCAGTTTGGTGTTGAGACGCTCAATCAGATGCCAACATTTGTTTGTGTGTGACTRTTTCCAGTGCCCACAGCAGGCGCTCCAATGTGTTTCCCGTGTTTTCTTCTCCACTGCCTCAACCTTCAGGGCCAGTCAAGTCTTTTAGCCCTACTAGGCCTGGTAGTGGAGTGGCCCTTCATGACTTTCTCATAACTTGTGAAGAGATGTCCAGAGAGGAACTCTGGTTTTGTATCAAGTATGTAGAGGAATAATGCGGTTCACTGAGACCTGCCACAGGAAGACAGAAATCTGAGTCCCCCAGGGCCTCGAGGCTCATTTCACAGAAGTTATGGAAGCTTTGAAGACTTGCTTGGGCAAGATTTCTGTTTCACATATTTGAAAGGCAGCTATATATACTTCTATCCATGCTTTTAGGGAAAACTGCCGAACAAATAATAACACTTCACCTTGTCTTTATTTGGGGTTRCAGAGCTCTGTGGTCACAGTAATCCTTTGTCCACGATAACCTCTTTTACAGGTTTCCTTGCAATGCAATTCAACACCCTAATAAGTCAGACATTTCAAACAGTTTTAAGAGCAARCCACTGCTCGGTAGCCACTGTACTTGCTGTGAGAGTAAATGGAGCAGGTGAGGAGAGGTTTTGCGACCTATATAGCTAATTCAACCTTTTGTTTCTGGTTTGCTATATATTTTAACTGATCRTGAATTCTCTTTTGGATGGAATTGGCTTAGTTGGGTTGTACAAACTGGATGCTTTGCCTTCTGTGTTAGATGCTTTTGCATCTAATGCTTTGTTTCTTGATTATGAAGTGGTTGTCCCTAGCTAATCAACTTAAACTAGCTAAGATGTTTGTATTAGTAGGCAGATGTTATGCAGGCACAGAACTGCAGTAAATCTTTTTTCCCCTCTTGTGAATGAGAATCTCTTTTACTTGTAGAATGAGCAAACTACTAGAACAAAACATTCTAATCTGATCAACATCCAAATGACTTGCTTATAACTTCAGCAGTTCCTTCTGAGATAATGGGTGGTATGCCAAAAAAATCTTCGTTTCTTCATTTGCAGGATGAAAGGCTAAATTATACGTTCAGTTGGCCTTGTGGTCTGTGAAAGTCTACTTGAAGCTTCTTTAGCATTATATGCCCATTTTGGTTTTCAGTTTGAAGTTTTCAGATGTCCTCGCTCATCCTCTCCCTCTGCCTTAATCCCATTTGTACTTCCTGATCTGAAAAGGGGCTTCCAAAATTAGCAGCAGGTCAGCAGCTTTAGTCTAGAGCTGAAGAATGCTGCGGGTAGATCTGAGGCTAGGGATTGGCGCAGTTTGATGTTTTCCTTCTACTGTTTATTTCTGAAAGAATACAAGCATGTTCCTCACTGACTTCTACTRCTGCCATTCTTATAGAGACATTGTTCTTCGAGAAACAGTTTTCCATAAGTTGATTTGTAACCCATTCACAGCTTGTACATCTCTACTCTTTCTCTGCTTATGTCCCATACAATAACTCTCTCTCAAACACGTGTCACACAACATGCATCTTCATTGGACTCTTCTGTTGCCTGCATCATTTTATGGGGTTTCCAATACTTCCACCCTACAAATTGTTCCCACGTGCCAGTTGCTGTCTTTGTATTCCGTATTTTTGTTATTCCACCTCGTTCAACCTTCAGGTATGCCCAACTGGTCCTCTGTTTCTGCTAGCACAAATTCATTCGTTTTGCATGTTGAGCTGCGTGGCACCGAGGAGCACCTACCACCCACTCATCTGGCAATATCCGGTACACGTTGTTTCAACATGCCAAGGTTTCTACCACCACATGGCCAAGAGCAAGCGATCACAAATTCTTTACATGTGATGCTAGTGCAACATCTATTACATTTTTTTCTGAGAAATTTCTTATTTCTTCCCCAGCCACCCTTATGAATAATCAGCTCTTCTTTCGTTTCAGGGAGCAGCTCAGTTCTCCTCTCACTAGGACTGTTAGGACCATCTCCTCTTATCTTCTGCTAACCTTTTATATATTGCAAGTAAACAAGTATTGCAGGGGTTTTAAATAAAATGGGAGGAACCCTTTTACGGCCTAAATAACAGATTTTATAACTCCATTTCTAAAACAGATGTGTATCTTAGTGAGAAAACGCATTTGCAGCATCTGCTTTACTAAATTGTCAACGTAAGAATGAACTGTTACAAATGACCACGAAAATGCTCTGGATTTCTTTTCAGGTATTGAGTTTTGTCCGCACAGAATGGGATCCCCTTGATGCCAGCTTTAGCTCTCATCATCCCCACGAGGTTCACACCGTGGAGCGCTCCATCTCGGCAGACAAAGAGCCCATGGCTGACAGCTCTGTCTACAAGTGTGTGAGGAACAAAATGCAGTGCACGGCGGTCACCAGAATACCACTGACAGCAAAGGCCATCAGCTGCTGCAGAAACGTGACAGAAGACAAACTAGTCGTGGGATGTGAAGATTCGTCACTAATTCTGTATGAGGCCTACAACAAAGTGACGCTGCTAGCCCAAGCACAACTGCTGCCTGCTTTCCTCAGCTACCACCCTGGCGGGGCAGTTCTCGTCGTTGGCAGCTCCCAAGGGGAGCTGCAGCTTTTTGACACGGCTCTGTCCCCAGTTAAAATGCAGCTTTTGGCAGAAGACCTCTCACCAGAGACAACTTTGCAGTTCAGTAAGCACTTTGACGTGTCTAGCAGCCTTGTCCAGATAGAGTGGCCTGCTCC
Organism: Nothoprocta perdicaria; assembly: GCF_003342845.1. Classification (NCBI taxonomy): domain Eukaryota; kingdom Metazoa; phylum Chordata; class Aves; order Tinamiformes; family Tinamidae; genus Nothoprocta; species Nothoprocta perdicaria. The sequence goes on from NW_020454516.1 coordinate 1,466,524, forward strand.
TCAGGGCGCATATCCTCAAGGCGCCGATATCCATGATCTTCTCTTGGTCAGATTTGACAGAGGACCCTTGGGAGCACTTCACTTTAAACTTGGTAAGTCACTGAGCACATGGATGGAGTCTTATGCTCTTGAGGAAACATGTGTACCTCACGAATCTCTCAGTTTGAAAACTAAGGTATAGCTTTTTGAACCCTYATTTTAGCTACCTGGGCCGATAGCACCCAATGCCGGTGATCCTTGAAGATATGGACCCAGTAGTTGCTTACGATACACACAGATCTGGTATCTTGCAGGTGGAGTCTGACATAAGAGCAGCCCAGTGTGGCTGGTTGGAAAACTTCCCTGCAACTGTGATATAAACAATAATTTCTCCTATAAAACATATTTACATCTAGAGTATTCAGTTATGGAAGTTGTCTTCATTCCATAGCTACCACTAAAATATGCTATATGTAACAATAGCATAGTATTAGTATTTTTTCCACAATGCAACTATCCTTTGCGTTACAATGTGTATTTGTCCCCGTACTCTCTTTTTCCTGACTTTGGTGCATGAAATTACAGTATTTCCTTCCTTCAAGACTCACCACAGGAAGGAGATCTTAGCAGCTTTCTCATAAGGCTAGTCTCTCAGATAATTTGACAGGGGCTGTAAATCAGAGAAATAGTAATAATACTCATTTTAGAATTTATACAGAACTTCTCACTTTATACTTTAGGTGTAAAAGGCTTTCAGAGAGCCAAAGTCCCCCAGTTGCCCAGCCCTGAGGACCGGCTCCATTCCAGTCAAGCAAGTTCCAGTGATGCAAACCCAGCACGAGAGCTAAAAAACCAGTCACGCTTAAATCTCCTGACTGCCAATTCAGTGTTTGCAGCATGGCAAAGAGCCACTCAAATCTGCTCRTCCTGGAAATTTCAGCATTTTGACCATTGTTTGTCCAAGAAAACAGCATTCCCTTTGCAGATACTTAGAGGAATTAGGAGGTCATTTCATATATTAGGATGGAGAAGAATTTTTTAAAAAATTAGATGACAGTGTTGTTTAAAACCCTTCTTTAATTCTTTTTTTTTTACTGATTGATACACATATATGCTTTTGTGAGGAAAATCCTATTTAAAAGTACTGCAGACTGCAAACCTAAGCATATGAAAGCCTGGATTCTAAAAAGCTTAATATGCCAGTGCAAACAGGTAAATTAATATCATTGGATGTTAGCAACAGAAAATGTTGAATTGACTTGCAGATTTCTAAAAAGAAYGCTCCAGATTATTAGTTATCCAAAATACTGATAAAAAACTCTTTACAGATKTTCATTTATTTTGAGTCATTCAGCTCCATTGTATTCAGTGACAGGTTTAATAGTTGCGGAGTACCCTAGACCACTAGTTAATATAGCTGTTTGAAGGTTTTGTGCATGTTGGCCATTAAAAAAGGGAAAAAAAAATAAATTACCTCTTACCTGTCAAACAGAAGGCACTCTACCCACATCCACCTTGCTTTTCTTCAGTCCTCCCTTGTGGGCCTTACTCACAACAGCTTTCCAGAAAGCACAGCTTGCCCCTTGCTATCTTTTGCACATTTATGTTCCTGCTACGGCAAGCAGGCTCTCAGTGCAGGGATTTGGAGGCCTTTCCTGCTAATTGCCAGCTTGTAAACTTAATTGGACTGTCTCCCTGGGCACCGTTCCTAAATCAATTAGGCAGCGAGTTGGCTGTCGCCTCTTTCTCCCGAGTAGGTTGCCTGGAAGCGCACCACCCAAGAGAAGTCAAGCATCCAAATGGGAAGATGTTGACCTCTGCAGCTGAAAGTTATCATATTTTAAAATTCCTTCCGTATAATTACTGTGAAATCTCATCTAGGAGAAAGCAAAGCTCTCCCTATCTGTCCCGACCCTTCCTCTCTGTAGCAAAACATATGCTCTTCTCTGCTGCATCCTGRTTTTCAGATTTGCCTCTTTTCCCTCAGTCTGCCAGACTACTACTGCTGTGCTGATTACTTAGCCTGGCTTGCCAAGCTCAGCAGCTTTTAGGTGTGTGGTGCTTAATAAATAATACAAATACAAGTTATGCAGAAAATTTAAGTCTCAATGACAGAAAAAAGCAGATATCCAGGACTGAAATGCAATCGTTATCTCCTGGTTACGTATATCAACAGTATAGCTCATGTGCTRCAGTAGAGCATTCATTCCATAGGGCAGCCCGGCCAAGTAACCTGACTCAACCATATAGGTCAAAAGTGAATTTGAGGACTCTGGACATGCTTAAAATAAGGTTTCTACTTAGGACCACTGCTGAATCAGCAAATGTGTTCCCAACTTTTGCCTCTAGCATTGCAAATACTGCTGTAGATTTTTTTTTAATATATTAGTCTCAGTAGATCTACATACAAACACACAGAAAACTTTCAAGGAATCAGTTTATTTGATTCTGTCTCAGCAGTCACCTGCTGCTTTTTTAGAATAAGCTACTTACATTGGTACTTTAGACTCCTCTATTTTTGCCCTTCCAAAACAAGTGGAGTTTTGGATCCTACTGCCCATCACTGCACCTTGTATAGCAATTTTCAAAATTTCTTCCAGCAAAGAAAGATCTTCCACGAGTACAATTGAATGTAACTCTTGTAATTGATGTAGTTTTCCTAAATAAGTTTGAGCTGGTGTAGACTTTATTTCTGTACACACATAATTACTTTTAAGCGTTGTCCAGCAATATTCTCCAACAGGAAAGAAGTGCTAGGAGCAGTATTCTCCAAAAGGAAAGAGGTGCTAGGAGCCTGAATTTATGAGCAGGTAGGAGTATGTCAGAAAAAATAAATAAGCTTTTAAACTTCCTTATGTGATGTTGTCGCTAGTAGGTACTGGCCATATTCACCCATCCCATCCTCCATGTGTGAAGTTCACTAATAGTTTTCCTCCAGTGCCCCAAACACTCTGAGCCTAAATATACCAAGGTAATAAAGAGATGTATCACACAGATATCACATAAATATTTGATCACACAAATATTAAATCATGAAACTCATGAACTTAAACTTTCTAATTTTAACCAGACCCGATTATTTTCAACAGCTTTTAGTTCACACTGTCGTTGCTTTCCATGTTTCCCGTGACAGGTGTGATCACAAGAGGACAGCTGGGCCCTGTGGAGCTCATCCAGCAGTACCTCCGCCACGATGAGATACGTGAGGCCATCAGTGTCCTCAACACCATGAACTGGAACACCATGGGCCGTCAGTGCTACATCAGCTTGACTGCCATTGTCAATCACCTTCTCAAACAGAAGCTTACACCASAGAGGGAAGGTCAGGATTGAGAATATTTCTAATATATTTTTGTCGGGTCTTTTTGTAATTCACGTGTGGATTATGGCAGCTTATTTATTGACTTTAAGAACGAGACACTAGTGAGAATCCAGTTAGGATTATAGTACTATATAATCAAACGTCATATATAGGTAAGTAATCACATTAACAGTTGGGTCAGTGCGTTAATTGTGCTTTAATTCGTATTTATATTAATAGTAATCATAAAACAGTGTATTTTAATGTATTTATTTTGTAGATGTGACTTAATACTTGCACAGCAATATCTTACACATGCTGTAACATGGTTATATGAACTTTACTTACATAATTTTAGCTGGTATAGGACTCCARTATGCATTTTATATTCATACTGAGCACCAGCTTAAGGAGGGACATGCTTCTGTGCAGGGACAAGAGGTTTTAGTGAGGTTTTTAAGGTGCTTGTGAAGGGTCTTTTTTCGAAGAGCCAGGGGCTTTGAATTCGCTGTCCTCTGCTGCCTCCTTTAGGATCAGAGCATTTGTCCTGCCCGCAGTCTCCTGGCCCCCTGCAATAATAGCTCATGTCCCTCACAAGAAATGATGAATTTTAGTTTCAGCCCCATTCGGCTGAGCCCCGATGTGCTGCCTTCCTCCTGAATTGCTGTCTGTGTCGAAACTCAGTGGGCTTCAGGATTTCAGGCACATTGATGCAGCGGGAAGGCAGCTGGGGACCACACGTCCTTCGTGGCAGGATTGAATACTCAGGAATGAGTATTAGATGGCAGAAAAACTCCAACGTGTCCCATACTGGTGCCAAACCATCAGCTACCCCRTTTTATGAGGGCAGATTTAAAAGCCTCTGCATTATAAACATAATTATGAAATCTAAATAAAGCATGCTCTTAAAAGCACGCGTGAAAAGGGCTGGGTTTGCAACGCTTGTAAAAATGTGCACGTCATGAATAGATGTCTGCGTGTTTCCCCCCATGCCGCTCCCCAGCACTGTTTACAGCAGGCAGAATTTTATTTCAGCCAGCATTTGTTCCATATGAATCTAACAAATTTGACATAGTAATTTATTTTCTTTTTATTAGCAGAGCCCAGTGAAGCTCCCTTTTTTTTTCTAGCAATGTGGCAGTTATCTCGGAGATCTTTATTCTGCCTTCAACATCAAGCTGGGCTATCTAATGAATCTATAACTGTGCTAGTAGTTACTCGTATTCTTTGTAGGTTGAAACATTTCAGAAGTACAAAACATGCTGTCAGGAAAACAGCAATGGCAAGAGAGTGTGGCTTGTTTTTGCAAAGGCACTGCTGTATTCAATTTTAATCTAAATTGACTGCTGCTTTGAAAGAAAATACCTTTAGAGTTCAGCTTGTCTTACTGGCTAGATTTAAGATAATGCAAACCCTAATTTACTAACAGTTTGCTGTGTTACTAACATGGTACTAATAGCACATTCAGCACTATCAAGCCTAATAAAATAAATATAACCACGCTTGGAACTAAAGAACCCCTGTCACTAAATACAGAAATGGCTACTTCAAACCAACTTCAAGAACAGCAAATCAATGAGCTCTTCTTCTGCCTAATGAGACAATAGGTTGGTTTTATTCTGCTTTTAAAGCCCACACAAAGCTCAGAAGTAAGAGTGTGCTCCTCCACCTTGAAAGAGCCTGTGCTGGTGTGTCATATTCTCCCTCTGATTTCAGAAAGAGAGGCTTCTATCAGTCATTTTGCCAGGCAGGTCGGGGAAAGGAGCTATGCATTTCGATCAGAAATCACACGACAGTAAATATTATTGATTGTTACATTTCCTTCCAGCTAAGCCTTTGCAACACRAACATATAATGTGTATTTTCACTAATTATGTATGATATTGTATTAAAAACATGTAGGAAAATACCTAGGAGCTCCAGCAAAGGAGTAAAGCAGGTCAGAAATCATTTACAGTGGAAAGTGAAAGAGGTTTCTAGGGAGGTTAACCTTTCTCCCACCACTACAAGCTGTGAGAGAATCAAATTTATAGGCCCTTTTATTTAAAGTTCTTAAAGAACTAACTAGCTGAGGGAGGTTCCTTCCACTTGAAGGTGATCCCGAGAAAGATTCTGTCACCTGCTGACCTAACGCATTGCAGTAATCCCTGAAAAATAAAAGCACTTTGTTACTGTTTCCTTAAGAGGAGAAAAAAATTGGAGCTGAGAGTTGTTGTCTACTGGACAAACTTGTTCAAATTGTGAGTCACTCTTAATTGTACCTGTCTGGTGAGAACCTCATGCGGTGCAGAGTTCTTCTCCCTTTGACAGCTTTAGCTGCTCAAAGTCAGCTCTRCCTCCAGTGAAAGTTTATATGCACATTTGCGTTCATACAAGCTGTCACGATTTAATTTCATCTGTCCTATAACAACATCACATTTCATCAGTGTTTGAGGAATTTGACTGACTGCAAACATGAACAACCTGTTGTAATTGAAAGTTTCCCTTGTTTCACTGCTGCCTTTGAACTCCACAGCGCAGCTCGAGGCAAGCCTGGGAACCTTCTACGCTCCAACAAGACCCCTCTTGGATGCAACCGTGTTGGAGTACAGGGACCCAATCAGCAGATATGCAAGAAGGTTCTTCCACCACCTCCTCAGGTGAATGACAGTTGCAGCTTCTATCAAGTTAAAATTAATTGCATATTTCAATAACTGTCTACTTTAATGTGGTTAACACTTTCCAAAAGGACCACCCATGAAAAAAATGCCTTCTTTGTTGTTGTTTGTTTAACTTGCACTTCGTTCCTTTCAAGTACAGCATTGCAGATAAAATGCTATTCAGAGCTCTTTTATCATCAATACACTTTAAGTGAATCACCCTTTCCCTTCTAGCTCGATGGAAAAAAGATAGCATGCTCCTGAGAGATTTATTCACTGACTGCTTTCAGAGGAACTACTGAAAGAGCAGGAAGAAAATGCTGAATTTAAATAGATGTTAGAACGCAAATGAACAGTATGTGGTCCAAGGCTTTTTTGCCTTTGCACCCTTGAACACCGAACATTTTGTTGTTCTCACCTTCACAGTTCTCATCCCAGTAGTTTTCATTCAAAAGAAACTCTGTTTTGAATGATAACCATGATGTTTGTAACACCTTGTTGAGGAAAAGTCTAAACGCACATGGTGAAAACAGCTTTTAATGCACCCCTCTTCTGTTTCATCTAAATGATATACATCTTGTGCATATGCAAAGTTACAAACGGAGAAATGGTACAGTGGGTGATTCTTTCAAATCTGAAAGAGAATTATATGATATTGTCTCCTAAGTTCTGAATCTGCAAAGGATGATCTTCCTGGTAACCGAGTCCATGCCACTAGGCACGACGTGCTAAGCMGATGAATTCTCACAGCATCCAAATAAGAGGTGCCAGGTTCGTTAACAGCTGCGTCCACGATGGTGGGTACGAGTTGTGCGTCGCCCTTCTCCTAGAAACCAGCAGGGAAGCTCGGCTGTGGCCCTGGCCACATTGTTGTGGCAGCATCTGTGGGCCGGTGTCCTGCAGAGGACGGATGCAGCGAGAACGCCGCCGAGGCTGCTGAGAGTGTAACCACAGCTCTCTCCACAGCTGCTGGAGGAAGGTGCATTCCCCGTGACTCAGGTTTGCTTCCAAATGCCAGCAGGCATGCAGAGGCATGGGGCCCTGGCTGGGCTTGCAGCCCTGGGGCTGCAGAACACAGCTGAAACCCTGGCTCAAACCCCCAGCAATGTAGAGGCTTCAGTGCAGAGTCTGCCTGGACAGCATGGGGCGGAAACAGGAGGCAGGTAGGAGAGGCTCCCACCTCCACCACGCAGCAGCCAGCCGCATGGAGGGGTTTGGAACCGCTGCATGTTTCTTTGCTCTTTCCCTATTGGAACCACTGGATATTTCTTTGCTGTCTCCCTATTGTCCAAGGGATTTGTATTCAAGTGATTCAAAGTGATAGGATCATGTGATTGCTGCAGAACAGATGGTAATGCTTAAAGCTTATCTGGGAAGACATAATCTAAGTACAAAATGAAATGCTGAAAAATGGGAGCTTTATCTGATAGAAGGCAAGAAAATGATGTCCAGAGCTGATCCTTATTGTATTAAAGTGGCTCTTCCTTAATTGGTGTTTATTTCCTTTCAGATGTTTCCTTAAGTGGCTCGCACCATTTGAATGTAGGCTAAACGGAGTGCAGTGGGGGCTTGTCGGAGGGCTGGTAAAGCAGCTGGTCCCTTCCAGCTGGGACAACCCCATCAGCCACAACTGCAGTGTCCAGGGCAATCAGAGGGAAGCACAACGCTCCCTAATTCCTGTGGGCAACCCCAAGTTGCACCCTCTCCTTTTCCTTCTGTTCCTTCCCACTGTGAGGAKCCAATGAGGTCCACCAGTTCTGCTGAGTTCCATTGAAACCTGTGGGCTCGGGACAGGGGGGAAAGCGTGGAGCGAATTTTGCTCTTGGCTTTTCGGAGAACCACACCATGTCCTGGTATGGACACTGAAATGAGGTGGTCCTCCTGCTGCCTTTTTACAGGGTCAACCATAAACAGAGATGGCAATGACAGCTGCGTGTCAGGAGGGTGACATCTGAAGTCGGATATATGCTCTCTGTGAACTCTTAYTTGATTTATTCACCACTGTTCTTTTAGCACTAAATACCAGCACATTGACTACACATCATTAATGAATCTCTTCACGGTGAGTTTGTATTACCATAGATGTGCATGCGTGTCCAGACAAAATAATAGCAAGAAGACTTCAGTGCAGGTGCACTCCAAGATGTCAGCACCAGCTTGAAGCAAGTGCTAGGGGACTTGTTACTCTCTGGTGAGCACGAGGAGAGCAAAGCAAAAGCTTTGGGTCCTCTAGTAGGAAGAAGCAAAGGAAACGTGGTACTTCCTAAATCATGTACACTACAAGTGCAAGCAATGCTCAACAGATCTTTCCTGGAGGGTCACGGAGTGGGCTTTGGAGAAAGCAAGCAGTAGGCGCCCAGAAGGGAAATGTGGAAGACAAGGAGCTTCAAGGCATGTGGAACAGGAGCTCCAAAGCAGGTTAGGGTCAGGAAAGATGGGTTAGGAGCATGATCCAGAAGTGAGGCAATGGGGTCAAAGTAAAGACGGGCATTTCAACATGCAGCAAACGGCAGAAAGATAGAGGAGAGTCACAGAGAGAAGCAGGAGAAGACAATATGGGATGTGTGAAACATAGAGGAGATCAAATGCATAAGGAATGGACAGGCAAGGGCGGGGGTTTTCATACAAGATTAAAACGTTAAAACACTTAAATGTTTCTAGATCTAAATCTGAAAAATGTTCCTATAAACAAACGTCCCCCCCTTCCCCCAGCTTTCCTTTGAGTGCCCCACCAATCTGCCTTAAGCCTTTTCTAGAAGGACCCACTCTTGGGAGAGAAATATTAATTCTTCCTACATGCTGAGACAATCTTTAGCCTGCCTGCTGAGTCTGCCAAAAAGGTGCCAGTTACTGTTGTACTTTTTAAGATGCAAGTGTCTGTATTTACTAGAATTGAGAAATACAGTCACCTTTTCAGAAAGGCTATCCTCACCTAGTAATAATCATGCGACAGTGATTTTAATCTTTCCTGTAAGCTGAAGGGCTGCATATCCAGTTGCAAATAACTGGAGACATCCATTTTCACATTAGCACCGAGGTTATAGGCTAAATATTTTTCTACCATCAAAGAGATCGCTTTCCAGAAAATGCTGAACACTGCACTAGGAGGTTCCCTCCTTTAGCTRCTGGGCTTTTTAGAGGCAAGATGCTCCCTATTTACTAGCTATTGCAAATATGGGCTGAAAAACAGCACTGCAGCCAGGCCCAGGCACATGGAGAGCACCCCTGAAATGGGTCACAGCTGGAAAGCAGGCAGCTGCCTTGCAAGGCATTTAAAGCAGCTATTTATTTGTATCTCTTGCTATGCAAGCTGAGCTGTTACGTTTGCCAACCATCCGGCCTCTTCAGCTTCCTCCACAATGATGACTTGGAGCTTTGCAAGGTATAGGCCCTGAATACAGGGCATGGAAAACCTCCAGATCCAGGCATTCGGTATACGAAATTACAATTAAAGACCTCTTAATTATATGCCAGGGATCCATTACAATAGTAGTTACAGAATGAATAATTTCACTTTAAATTCTTATCTATAATTAAAAACACAGGAACGGAATTGCAAGTATAAAAACATATCTTAGGTGTTCCTTGCCACTTGAGTGGCACTCCTGTATTTTAATATGATGTCACTTCTTATAATAATATAAAGCATTAGATCATTATGTAAAATATTGAGCCGGGGCGGGTTTATTAGGAAGCCTTGGGGAGCAATAAGCTTCTCATCCCCACCCTTTGCAGGAGCACTGCCTGCAGAGGCCTCCCGCGGAGCCCTACCAGGCTCAAATTCAGTAAAATCAGCCATAATTCAGTATTTCAGCTGTGCCGCTTCTCCTATATAATTCATTTGTGAATATATAATTTAATCTCTCTTTTTCTCTTTCATGTAGAAGTATGTTAGGATTCAAAACCACTTGTCTCTTAGCATCTGATCATTCCATCAAGAGAATGTTACGGGATATTTCTTAAGGAGTGCAAATTTGTTGTCCTATGAAGCAAAGCCCTATTGTAAATAACAGGATAGATCTGTTACCTCTTTGAAAGCCTTGAATTTTGAATGGCTTCATGAAATATTTTGCCTTCTCTGAGTCCAAAAATGAAAACTTTGACCAGGTTTTCTGTTACCTGTTTTTACTGTTAATCTTTTCTTTAACTTTGCAAATCTTCTCAGAAGTACTGTATATTCTTCCCAATGGACAGTGTAAGATGCTGCTGGTTAGTAGCAAAGACAAATTTAGCTACATGGTGGGCAGAACATTCCGTAACGCCAGTGGTAAGACTTACACACAAAAATAGTTTAAAATTGATAGAGATCCTCTGTAAATAAACACCAATAAGGAAGATGGTCATTAGCATCAGAGGAGACCTGTTTCCACATCGCTTTTTATGAATCTATTGAGGAGCTGCGAAGTGCCATGCTGTACTCTCTGACACGATACCTTCACACAGTTCTCACTTAACACCGAGACAACCTTTGTAAAGCTAAAATAAAGCCCTTTGGTCCTGCAACTGTGGGACTAACCACCACGGGTAAACCACGTGCTGTATTGCTGCACTGCAGTCTGCCAAGTAGGTGCCCTCTTTGAGTCTGCCATCCCCAACACGACCCCGTATCAAAGGTGAGAAAATGCCTTAACCCTCTAAGAATATTTCCAGTTCTATTTGCCACCCCCAGTATGGAGCTGAGGGCCAGGGCGAGCAAAGAATTTTTACGATCCTTGTTACGAGCACCCTAGAAGTGGAATCTATAATTATATTAGTACATAGCGTGTCACAAAATAGGTATAAACATTAATGATGACATGGTTCAGGAGGAAAGATGCCTTTTATATTCATAAGGCAACCTATTAGGCATTAAATTGTGCCTTCAGATAAAATGACCGCTGATGTCAGCCAGGTTCTCTGTGGTGGAGAACCACATGAGCAGAATTCTGCTCTACGGGAGTGGGTTCAGTAGCAGCACATTGACCAAAGTAGCATCTTCTGGCGAGTACTTTGAAGGGTCGTTTTTTGTCATCTTGTGATCAAAAACGATCAAAACCAAAGGTTTTCACATGAGCCCTGCACTGACGAATGCGAAATTCACTTGCTGGGATGGAGCTGCATATAAAAAGATTCCCCTGGTCTTGCTTCTTGGCCTGGTTTAGAAACAAGAAATAAAGGTACATTTTCAATGGAACTAGATTATCTTTACTGCTGAAAAGGGTAAGTATCACAGGAAAAGAAGGTTTCAAGTTTCTTTGTTTCAGTTATGTTGCTAATGAGTGGATTTTTTAAAAGAAGCAAACTCTGCAACAGGTTTCAATTTCAGTCAGATTCTTTGATGCCAAGGAATGGCTCCTTGATTTCAGTCTCTAATGAAATGACAGTCTGAGAAATTTTGGGCAAAATATCAGGGAAGAAAAAAAGCAAATAAGGGGACGCAATTGCTTGAGAACAAAATCCCATTAATTGCYTGAGAACAAAATCCCATGAATCCCTCTGAATTTGGTAGAGGATCATGGGTGCACAAAGGGTGAGTAATCCCGTCTAAGGGAGATCATTAGGATAAGTGTGAGGAATCAGACTTGAGTGCCTATCCCTAGCAAATAGCTATAATTAACTAGCTGCTTAGGTTAAAATCGTTATCTACAAGTTTGTTGTTTGAAGATAGAGGGAGCAATGGGCACTCAGGATGTCCAGTTCGTACCTCACACTATCGTTGGATCACTGGCCAGTTAACAGAAAGATCTCAGGTATATTCTTGAAGTAAAAGGACACATATACACAAAAAAAAGCAACTTGGCACCTGTTCAGTCCTCTTTAAAAAGCTCCTTTTGAACAGTAGGTCTGGATAGGAAAGGATGGGGAAGTTGGAGGTTTTTAGTTCACATCATTGGTGGCTGAAGTATCAGTGAAAGATATAGATAGATAGATAGATAGATAGATAGATAGATAGATAGATAGATAAATAGATAAACAGTAATAACGTGACCAACACTAAATAAAATTTATCAAGAAAATTTATCAAGTAAAAGCAAGGATGCATTAGTTGAACTAAATACTCTGGTGAGTAACCTGTAATTTAAAATCCCCCTAGCACTTAAGGGAGGACAGGAACATAGAAAATATGTAAGATTTTACAAAGAATTCTGGAGGAACTTTCAAGAACTGCAAACCTGTACGTCCAACTTCCATATCAGTCAAATTAGTAGAAATTCATATTGTAGTGGCCTGAATTCACATGCAGTCTGGGAAAGGAACAATTGATGAGGTGCCAGCATTTGCTAATGATACTAAAATATTCAGRTTAGTGAAGATAAGGGCCAACCGTGAAGACCAACCAAAGGACTTTGCAGGACTCAGTAACATAGTATCAAAATTGAGGATAAAGTTTAATGTAAATAAATGCAAGTGAAGCATATGGCAGGAGAGAATCTTAATCACATGTGAAAAAGTGGAGCCTGAGGTCACCACTGTTCAAGAGGAAGAATTTGGGTTTATAACTGGTAGTTCTATAAAACAGGCAACTCGCTGCTCAACAGAAGGTAGAAAAGCAAATTGAATGCCAGGAATTTTTAGAAAGGACCAGAGAACACAACAGTGAACTTCAGTTCACTTTAAGCATAAATATCATGTGCAGTTTGGGGGGCTCCTGTGCTGTAAAAAGGATATAGTAGAATTCAAAGAGCTTTAGGAAGGACAGTCATGATTAAGGGCATAGAACAGCTTTAGTGAAAGGAAYGACTAAGTAGGCTAAAACTTTTCAACCTGGAAAAGAGGCAAGTGAGGTAGAGGTCAAGTAAACGGTGAGTGCTGTAGAGAGAAGGGACAGTAAAGTTTGGTCACTGCTTCTTCTGATATAGGGACTAGGGGCCATCAAGGGAAGCTATCATGTGGCTGGTTCAAAATAAAGTCATTCTTCACATAATAAATAATTAGACGATGATGCTCCTTGCCATGGGATGTTGTGGATGATAGAATTGGATGAGTTCAAAGGGAAGAGGGAGAAATCCACTGAGGAATACCAGCACAGAAACCACCTCTGGCTCAGCAAAACCCTGACCCACAAATTGTTGGGGACTAGGAGACTATTTAGGGACACATCGCTGTCTCTTTGCCCTCTTCTTGTATTCATCCTGGGCACCAGCTAGTAGCAAGATACTAGGCTACGTGGACCTTGAGTCGTTCTTATATTTCACCTTCTGATACGTGACCTTGTGCAGAGAAAGCATAAAATCGTTACTAGTTTTGCATTTATTTTCCCCAAATCTACCAAAATTCATACAATCAAAGTTCTAGAGTTTCTTTGCTGGCTGTCCTGSTGGTTGCCTGGTTGCCTTTGGTTACCTTTGCATTATTTTATTTTAAAGAAATAGCCTGGGCTGCTGACAAACCTAGACAGAAAAGGGAAGTATACTGTGATGGGCCGGTAACTCAACGAGTGATCTGAAATTTGGCCGTCCACCGTGACTATGTAATTAGATATTTATCTTTAGGCAGCCAGCTTTGGAAAATATTGAGCTAACATTATCTTCTCCGAGAAAGTCTCAGCGCTAAAAAACTGCATCTTATCCAATGTCAGGCATGAGGGAGAATTGGTCCTGCAGCTCCTGGAAAACCAAGAAGGAAAAAGGTCTGTTCCTCTTAACTTTAATAYCAAATTTCCATCTGCTGCAGTTTGAAATTGCAGAGATATCACATGTATACAATAGGGATTTATAATAGAGGCAGTAACTCATCCTTAACCATGGCAATGATACTGGGCCTCTGTTATAGAGCTSTCTTTAGCGTGTAGACATGCCGATATGTTTGCTCAATAAAATACAGCTTTCAAGACATACTGTTAAGTTTACACGATCACCAGAGTGAGAGGGATAAAGCTGGGACAGAAGAAAAGCAGGAGAGAAATAATGCAATAAAGGCTAGGATTTAGCAGGCGGGATTGAGCAAAATAAGTACGAAACAACAGGTGTCTTTGACTCTTATCAGCATTTTTAATTAACATCTGCTTTTAGCCCAGAGTTCTTTGGAAGAGCATGCTGGAGTGTGTCTGTATTTAAAGATAAAGAGAGACTGTGGAGGAGTTGCTGGGTAGGAAGAGGTTGGGGGACGGAGAGGCTYGGGGGCAAGCGGGGGGACGGCGCTTGCTGGCGGGGTGTTGGATGCAGCTTAGCGAAACTCCAAGGAAAGCTGCTCGSATCAAATGGCAAGGCAGGGAAATATTGCTATGGCAACAAAATATGTTCCCCCGAGGAAAACGACTGGGAAGAGGGAAGTACGGAGGGTGGGAAATTCAAAGGAAGTGCCCGTTGCAAGAAGAAAAAAGAAGGAAACCTTCTTAGTTTCGATTTATGCAATAATAATTCGTAATAGGAGTAAATTGGTATTTTCCCCATTTTTATAACACCTACTGTTGAAAAACTCAGAGCACTAAGCAGACACAAATGAATTAAGCTACATTGCCAGAAAACATAGCTATTGCTCCCGATAGCCTTCCTTTTCAGTGGCTAACCTTATTTTACAAGAAAAGAACCTGGGGTAACATGTTTGACCAGCATCAAACGGGAAGCATATGACACAAAAGTTTGTAGAATCAGGATCTTCTGAATAATATTTTTCTGGAACAACAGTTCTACAGTTGTAGTGTGGTCCCGCTTTACATTTAATTGAACAGAGMTCAAGAAATAAGTTATATGATACAGCTTTATTTTAAGCCAGAATCACCACTTTTTTTCTAGGATGTTTTGTATAACTAGACTATTTTTTATAAATACATATGTCATACTGTCTGGCTCCCCTTCTTACCTTGCTCTTTCCTGCTATTTTTTCAAAGTGTTGTTTGCTTCCTTCCTTCCTCCTGTACCCTTTGGTGTGAAGGGCCTTTGGTTCTATGCCCAATAACCTATGAAGTTATAAATAACCTATAGATGGACTTCCTTTAGTTCAGAGATACRTGATCTGACAATACAGTTCAAGTTACAGGGACTTTTTGGGTGCCTTAAGATACCTGTGCTCATTCAAAATTTTCTCAGAGATAGTAATTCACTAGCTGGCGTYCATTCATTTGAGACATATTTGTGTATGGCCTGTAGAGTCTTCCGTAAGGTTTTTTTTAGCAAGTCCCTCAAGCCCCACATCCAGCACTTCACTTACCCATATTTAGGAGCCATGGAAAATTATAGGCAATAAACCCAGACATTAATCCTTTGCTAACTTTGGGCCTCAAGGGATATGTAGATTATATTGGACAACCTTTAAAACTTCTGCATCCTAAATACAATTTAGAAGATTATGTCTTTGACAGACATGCATGTGAAGCTGGTGGCAGTTTCTCCATGAGCTTTGCTGTGCTCTACAGCACTTCTCCTTTGATGGACATGCTTAGGAGGCAACAAGATTGTGGATGGTCTTCAGAGACTTCTAGTGTCCTGTTCAAAGAAGCTGGTAATCTAAGAAGATAGTGGCATGAGAGCATAAGATTGCCAAAATAGTATCACTAGAATCAGAGGTCATGATCTAGTGACGCATCCATCAAGGCTAACAGTCAACACACATACTGCTTATAACCACACAGTCCATATTGCCTCTTGCTCCAACAGGAGAGAGCTGAGCAAACCCTGGTGGGTGACACCCAAAACACCCAAAACAACAATATGAGAAGATCAAGTAAAGTCAAGGGTTAGTACATTGAGTCCCCCAAATAACGAGATTCTGAGAAACAAATTCGCAGTCTGCAGGGAGAGGTAAAGGTGGCTCTTTGGAAATTTCCTGGGCTTCAGGCTGCGGTCAGTGGTCTAATTTTCCCTGCAATTACCTTGTTTAAAATTGTGTCTCCTGTTGAATTCATTTGGGTCAAATCACATGTAAGATATAAGCATAATATATTTATCATATAAAATAGAAAATCATGTATTTTGGAATTGTCTTTTTTTTTTATGAAATCTAAAATTTTAATGTGTTTATTGATTCCAGGAACTATAAGGAGAATGTCAGTATTACAATATTCACTGCAAAACAAAAGAAAGTTTTTGACCCCCTACTAAATGCTATAGGTACTGAGTGCTTATATATAGATGAAAAGCCTTATGTTTAAGCACTGCAGAATTTACTGGACTTTGACTTTAAAATAACTCCTTAGAGTTCAGCAGGGCTGTCACATTGAAGTTATACCATCTGTGTCTGACTTTTTACATATAAAAATAAATGTATTACATATGAAATACATGAGAATTTTAGGCTTGGGCCAACATATTTTTTAAAATGGACTCTGAAGCTCTAATCTGAAATATTTTSGGCATCTAAAAATCAACCACATAGCAACCTAGCGACACACTTTTTATATTCTCAGCCCAATAATCTCTTAATTATTCTGGCTCAGAATTCCATTGAAACAGGATTCAGAGTCAGTTTACAGACGTAACTCTTTATTTTAATATTGTCTAATTTTAAAAGGAAAAAATATTTCAGATAATAAAGGGTTTTTTTTTTAAAAAAAAAAAAGGCATGAAAACCATTTCTGTTCCAAAAATTGCTGATATGAAAACTTATGGGAAACTGCTCCTTTTATGAATAATTATTATTATTGTGTTTAAGAAATGGGCAAGATGCCTAGAAATTGAATGAAAGAATGAGCTATTAAATTGAAATATTAAATGAAATAACTGAATTAAAAGCGATCACATAAACCCTGCAGTAAATGTTGGGAGTTGTAGCTGATTGAACATATTTTCATCATCTGTTTTGTATGCTTAAATACAATTGCTTGATGTAAGTAAACACTTGATTGATATTCTGAATACTTAAGCATCTGCATATGCATCACAGAATACTGAACAATTAAAACTTAATTTCGGWGTAGTTTGATTGCATGTAAATTATTTCAATATTCATTTTTTTCCTGTTCTGTTTGCTCAGCGCATGCTAAATATTCACTTTCTGAATGCACCTCACCCTTGATTGATTGGACTATGAGGTGAGGAGGGCTCTGAAATTTCCTCCGTTAACAGGGATTGCCTTAGAACTAATATTTGTGGCACAGCTCTTCCCCTGCAGATTATTTGCTAAATGTGTACTCTCATTGAAGGCAAGGCAGGAACCTGCCGCAGCCCTGCTTTATCAGCCCAGCACAAGGAATATGCTTACATGGTCGACAGGCATGTCTAAGAAGGCTTGTTGGTTGTAACTAGTCCCCAAAGAAATGTTCCCATCTTCTCTGCGCTCTGTTTCTCTCCTGCTTGCTTGAGCTCCCTCTCTCTTCCCTTCCTCCTCCTTTCTTTCTTCTGTTTCTTGGGCTTCACGTTAGACATTTTAGTGCTACGTATAAATATTACAAATATTTACAAAAAAARATATTACAAATATCTTTTTAAGATTCCGCAAGGTTTCAAGAGCCTTCTTTTCCCTCCTTGCAGGCTCAAGTCCAACGTGCCTCCTAGACACATGGGTTTGAGTTGCAGTATTTCCAGTCAGCTTCTTTTTGAGCATCAAACTCTAGGTTTAAAGGCTCATATGAAACCCTGGACATTTGATTCTCTTTTAATTTATGTGAACCAAGATTAGGTAAAGTTGATATGTGAATAATTCCTGACGTTCATGGTATCTGTTGGGGTAAGACACATTCTGAAAATGCAGGTAGTTGCAGGTCTGCAGCTTCACCATGAGAGCAGGGCTGGAGCCTTCTCTGTCTCTCCCGTTTTGACTGTGTGACCCTTGTCACATCCTTTACCATTTTCTCCCCGTTTCCTTGTATTTAAAATAGATGAACTAACAACCATCTGTTTTAAAGCTATGTAGCATGGGCAGAAAGGTTGCAGAAGAGCATCCAGTAACTGTATCATTTTACTAAGAGGAATTTAGCATTTTATATCCTAAGCAGCTTGCAAATAAATGTTTTCCAGTCTGTCCTGTATAGTTCATCACAGTTTGAGAGTCTTCATCCTGAAGGTCGTATTTCTGTTGGCTGTCACTTTGACCACACGAGCGGCTGAACTTCATGGTTTACARGCAGATTTCCTTATCTCTCCTTTCAAAAGAAATAGAAGTCTTGATTGCTAACGTAACACAAGCAGTAAGGAGCGAGCAGAGGAAAGGGAGCAGGGAGGACACTTGCTTCAAGACCTGTACCCTGTAGGTGCTCTTTYAGAAAGCAGATATTGTACCTTGTACTTGTGGTATGGGGAGAAAAGGGAGGGTGCTTTGTTTGGGGCATTTTGGTGTGAGGAACTATAAGCGTGCTAGCAATAACAAGAGGTTTTGCCATAACAAAATGTGCTTGTAAAACTGGTATTTTCAGCTCGAGGTCTGTCTGCTACTGTGTAGGATTCTCCTGTGGAGTGAAAAACAAAAAACCCATGCCAAAGAGATCTGTAATAGCACATGCTTTCTAATAAAGGTGTTTATTTGGGTTTTTTTGAGTGAGAAAAAGGCATTCTTGACTGATTTAATATTGTTTGCCTAAGTAATGCGAACTTGCTGCTCTTGTTTGACACCTTCACTTCATTTTAGAGCAGTTTTAATTATAATAATTGGTGAAGTGTCTGTGATTGTTATTTCCAGCTCTCTTGGTTTGTGGAGAGCATTTCTTGGGTAACCTTTTTCTCTCTTTCTCTTTCTCTTTCTCTTTCTCTTTCTCTTTCTCTTTCTCTTTCTCTTTCTCTTTCTCTTTCTCTTTCTCTTTCTCTTTCTCTTTCTCTTTCTTTCTTTTCCCTTCTTACCCCTCAATGCAACTCTGAAAATACTGAGCCAACTTCACAGTTTTGTGGATGGGGGTCATAATGAGCCTGAAGTACGTGTGTTGATTAAAGACAAATTGGAGATCACTGTGAGTCAGACAAGAACTGGCAGCTTTCAGGCCCTGGCTCCATTCTGCAGGTCAATCGAAGGAAGAGTTATTTTACATTTTTTGGTTGCAAATACTTTTGCATTGGCAAAGGAGAGAATGTATACAAATGGAATAACTTTTCCACAGTATTAATGGTGTCATGTCATAGTGAATATCCGCTAGCAGAGGGAATATTTGTGCCTAGCATGAGAGGCATAACCGAGTGTAGGATTTGCCAGTGTGATGTGTGAAAGCCCCTGATGGATGGCTTGATTCCTCCTGCTTCTGCTGATATCCCCAAGGTTGCACCCAAAAGGGTATATGCAGCCTTTGGTAGTGGCTCCTGCTCCTGGGGGTATTTGCTGTAATGGCCAGGAGATGCTGGGTTGTCTCGGGAAGGAAAAGTTGGCAGTCTGGGTCAYTGGAAATCAAAGGAGCTGCTGCCATCCCTCAGCAGCCTTCAGGTTTAATRAGATCTGATGGTGCTCACCACTGAACACGATGCCTTGATGAAGTTTTTTAAGGACAATCACTGTCCTATCTCATACTTCTACGGCTCTACCACAAGGATATTACAAGTTTCTCCAGGAAACCTTTGCCATCACTTTGGAGGAGAATAGAAGGACTTCTTCTACTCATTGGCAAAAATTGAAGTAGCTCTTGGGTTTGACATTGTCCTCAACAAGTGATACGCTTCTCTATTTTCTTGCAGGTATCAGAGATTTGAAAAAGCCTTTCTGCTAGCTGTCGACATTGGAGCTCGGGACCTGTTCATGGTGAGTCATTTCTCGGAGGCGGCTGTGAGGATGAGTTAGTTGTCAACGCTCTCAAAAGGGATCAGTGTCATTTGCAGGCTTGGACATACTCTAAAGACTACCTTGCCCCTTGCCACCATGAAACTGCTCAATAGCAGTTGAGAATCTTTGGAGTCACTGACATTTTCCCTCACAGGGCCTAAAGGCTGCTCTGTGGCTTCCAGGAATTAATGTATATGTTTTTGAACTTTCCCCTTCTTCATCCGTCCTCACGCGGGTGAATGTCATCTTTCCCTCTAATAAGCTTATACGTTTCTAATCCATTCCTTTAAGAAGTGCAACCGCTGAGTGCAGGACACAAGAGCCGGCCACGTCCTGGGGATCCTGAATGCTCTTCGTTTGTCCCTCGGGGTTTTGTGAGAAGTGACAAATTATGAACGCTTCCACAGGTGCTTTTAAAACAACAAAGCTCTGCAGCCTCAACCCAAGGGTTTTTACATTTCATGTGCTCTCTGCCCCCTCCCATTTAATTAGCTACAAAAGTAAAATTAACCGGCTCTTAAAAGGTCCTCTGTGCAAGCTCTGCAGGAGGCTCTTGTTTTATAAGATCTTGCACCACAATGTCACAGCGAGGTCAGCTGGACAAAGCCAGTCGCGCTCTGCTAGTCTCTCAGCATGTTGCTGCTCCACAGCTGATTTCATTGTTTCCAAAGAAACAATTGGAAAGGGGCTTGTTTAAAAAAAAAAAAGGAAAAAAAAAAAAAAGCAGTCCTTTGAACGACTGGTTTGCTTGACTCTTTTGCATAATGAAGACATTCTGTTGTTTAAATTAAGCTTTGACACTAGATGTTAATATCACTTATCCCATTAAGTCACTTGCCCTGCTAGTTTGATCTTGATATTTAAATTGTATGTTAAATTACACAATTAAATCCYGCTTTTATGGCTTCTGAAAATTCCCTTCTAATTATATAAAAAGTTGTGTGAACCTTTTGATGTTTTTTTCACGGCTCTAATCATCTGGCTTGTTCCATCTAATTAGAAAGATGTGAATACTGCGATAAACTTTTCTAAGTATGCATCAAAAGAATGTGATGGAAATGTCAGACTTTTAGGAAATTCATTACATGCTTTATAGTGACTCCCCTCATTTTTTTCCCTCTTTTTATCTCAGCCTTTTCCTGCTCGCTTTTGGTTTTATTTTGTTATTAAACACTACTTTTTCAAGACTACTCTTACACCTATCAAGCTGAGGATCGCAAGCRCTTAGGAGATTCAGACTGTCAGAGGTCTGTGGAAGAATTCAGCTTGTTATCAGGGCTCTGGCACCCTGCAGAGAATAAATCCTTTCTATATAATGGCACCCATTACACCCRGACAAATGCCCCAGCATTTGGCCTGCCATCCCAAGGACCCAGAGCATTTTCTACGTGGCTGAAATACAGGCATCATCATGCCAGGGCTGAGGGTCACCTGGTGGGGAACATTGCTTAGGAGATGGGGCCAGGCCTGTTCCTGCGAGGGATGGACTGGGTGCCTTCTTCCACATGGGGAAATGTATCCTCCTCCAAGGCAAAAGGTCTTTGAGTTTTCTTCTAGAGGAGTTTTAAGGCTCACACAGAAGTTAGTGCTGTCCTTTCCTGCTCTCTTCTTCTCTCAGGACGTCTTCTCTGTATTCCTCGTGCTGCCTTTGGGAAAAGTTCTTGTCTCACCACTGCTTTTAAACAACCRTAAATACACATTTCCACGTAGCTTCTCCTCACTTGCATTTTTGTGCCATCAAGCAAGTTGGATATTGTCCTTGTTCTCCAGAGCTTCTAGTACCTAGATGCCCACCTCCGAGGCGCCTATCCCATCTCAGTTATACAGGGCTTAGACACTCAGGTGTTATGTTTGAGATTCAGGGCCCGTAGTTTCCTCTTAGTTCTACCACGAGCAGTGCTCGCCTTCAAGTCCCCCAATCCTCCGTCAACGGCCACCACCCATTGGGGAAAGCTCCCTCAGCTAAACCATCACCTGGGCAGGGAGTGAGTGAAGAGACTTCACAGCAAGGTAACAAGGCATTGCTGCAAAATGACAAAGTACATAAATCAGGAAGTTTAGGGAAAAACAACTCATTAAAAGTATTCTTTTGTGCCATGGTAGTTTTAAGGGAACGGGGCTTCGTTGCTTCAAATACTGCATGAAAACGAGGAAGAGAGAACCTCTTCCCTGAAGCTTACAGTCCTCCTAGATTTCAGTGTAATAGTTCAGTTGCTAAGCCTAAGGTTTGTGCATCCTTCACTTCTGTTTGAACAATTTGTATATATTGTTTATTTATAATGCAATTAATAACATACAACTTGACTTCACCCATAGTTAAAGCATTTWTAGTTATGTGCAATAGAAATAACTACTGCGCAGGTCAGTTATTTGTACGATTGCTCTACAGACCAAACAAATGAGTTTATAAAACCCCAGCTGTCCCTAGGAGGGATGCATTAGTCCCAGTTAATTCAATGGAATTTCAAGAAGAAAGAGCAGACTAAAGATAGATACTCGATGGCATAAAAAAGATGAAAAACAAAAAGGTATTCATTAAAGAGAGCAGAGAAGGAAAGAGGACAGAGAAGGGAAAAAATAAGAGGACGGAGAGGATCAGAGATAACACAGGCTCAGAGGATCTTTGGGTTGGATACCTGTCTTTGGTTGAATATCTGCCTTCTGACACTTCTAAGGACGTATTCTTGATCTTGGAGAATTCATCTTAATGTCTCTTTTGCCAAACAGAGCGCTGCAACCAGCCTGACAATTATTTTAAGATTGCAAGAAAAGTTTGATAGAATGTTATCCAAAGACTGATTTCTTTCCTAAAACTGAAAAAGGAGAAAAAAAAAAGGCTTAAAAGTTCCTCCTTAAGCTATAACTATAGCGTCATCACTAGTGTGATGCCATAGCAAGACACGCAGCCGCTGCTGCGTCTCCCCTTAAGCTTTACCCCCACGTCACATCTAAGTCCATCAATTATTATCATCTCCTACAAAGTTCAATTAAAAACAAAAAAAAAATTGAAAGGAACATAATATCATGAACAACAGCTACAGTTATTGGATAGTGACTGATCCAATCTGTGACAGAAAAGATCAAGTGATGGAAGGGTTGTTAACTTGAAATCCTTTTGTAGTGTGCTSCAGCTCTCGGCTGCAGAAAATTCAAAAGGCCATCCCGTGTACCAAAGGTAGCAAAAAGGCAAGGAAAAGACACTTTAATAAAAGTGTCAGATCTTGAGTGATACGCTGATGAGGAAAGTGCATGTTTGGAAGAAATGTTGGAATTTTGCCCAGAAATATCCTAGAGACAAGTGCGCGTCGAGGTTTCAAATGACTTCTGCTCACTGAGGACCAGCTCTGTGACTAACAAAGATGAGGGTAAAAAGGAACTCCAAAAAGTAGTCCGACTGTTCGATGATGAAATACGGCCCTTCAACAAACTCCTGATAAGCAGCTGGAAACTGTGTTTATCCTCACCATTGTTTTTGAGAAGGACGTGATCTTGGCACTGCTAAATTCTTAGATAATTGGGTGAAAAAATCTGCAACAAATATTCAGCTTGAAAAAAAAAATCCTGCCATTCTTGAATGCACCCTGCAATTCAGTGCTTTTCTCTTTTATTTATTTTCTGGTTTTATCCTACTCAGAGATTTAGAAATTCTTTTTAAAAACAACTTTTTTGGGGACTCAATTGAATGGAGACCACCTCAATTTCATCTGAAATTGTTCAGTTGCGATATTTTCCACATACAGCCTTCTCTATTTCAGACTTGTTTTGAAATGGAGACAAAAATGGAGACAAAAGTCAAAAGAATCTTAATTTATTCCTGTGGCAGGAACTTGTGGCACCCGGTTGCTGCTCCATCTTTAGTTGTCTCCAGATCCCCCACTAGTAAGTGAAGGATTTCTCCCATCTTCATCCTTTTTCATGCAAAACAAAGAACACAGGCAAAACCAAGACCTGAAAGTGCCAATCTTTTACCATGAACAGCACGGGCATCCTCCTAACTGCAAGAACTTTGCAGTTGCTTCCATCCCCTACCCAAGTTTAATATAAARAAACTGGGCACAAGTCTGCAATACCTCGCTGAGCTTAAACAACAGCGAGTCATTAAAGCCCAGTCAGAATCGACTTTAAATTGATGAACATCATCTACCTATCCATTCAAATACTTGTAAGCTCAGACTTGTTCTAGAGCCCTTGGGTTTTCCATTGTTATCTAAATAAGCTGACAAGATCTGCTTTTTAATCTCCGCAGAAATCCTACCTTGCTGCTCGGGCCCTTGCCCGTGACGACCGGGGCAGAGCGAGCACGAGAGGAAGTGCAGAGTTCG
Organism: Nothoprocta perdicaria; assembly: GCF_003342845.1. Taxonomy (NCBI): domain Eukaryota; kingdom Metazoa; phylum Chordata; class Aves; order Tinamiformes; family Tinamidae; genus Nothoprocta; species Nothoprocta perdicaria. The sequence continues at coordinate 1,490,358 of NW_020454516.1, forward strand.
CAGCGAGTTCACGCGTCCTTGCTTTGCCCCAAGACACATCAGCATTTTTGGAAGTCCCACCTGGCTTGAGGATCAGTGAGCACTGCAGGGATGGGAAGAGTCAGCATCACATTCCCCGCTGCACTCAGCCTCATTCCCCGACCTCCTGATCTGGCTGCCTCGTGGCTTTATTTTCCTTTTTCTTTTTTTCTTTTTTTCTTTTTTCTTTTTTTTTTCCTTTTTTTTCTTTTTTTTTCTTTTTCCTTTTTTCTTTTTTCTTTTTTCTTTTTTTTTCTTCTTTCTTTTTTTCTTTTTTCTTTTTTCTTTTTTTCTTTTTTTCGTATTAAATGAGAAGAGAATAATGCAGGCAGTATCTTTCTTCTCCCATTCAATGCCCTTTTTTTCCATTCTTCCCTTTCTAGAGTTGCTCACTGGTTTCTGGCAGGGTTTCTGCCATGTTGAAGATGTCAGTAAATTCAGCCAGAGGAGGACAGTTTCACCTGAAGTCTTCTGAATTAGTGTGAATACACTTGCTTTTGTGATATGGAGGGATCCATATGTGTAATAAATACTTTTTTCCCTTGAAATTCCTGCATGCAGATGGAGTGCAGCACAACGGCCAGCGATGGCTTATGTTTTTTGATACCAATTGCCATTTTCAGCACAAAACAAGCCCCCAGCTTTGCCAATGGGAAAGGGTTTTCACTCTTACTCAATAGCTTTCAGTTCAGACACAGATCAACCTGCTCTGGCAGCAAAGGAGAGGGGGTTTAAATGTCTCTTTACTGATAATCAGGGATGAAACTTTACTTCAAGGACTAAAATCACTGGCAAGGACAGTAGTTTTCCCTTGGGAATATATTTCCCTGCAAGTTCCACTATATACTTGGCATCTTGGAGGTTAAAACACGGTTAAAAGCTTTGCAGTTTGCCAGGTAATGATAAATCCCTACTGCAACTCTCTGATTTTCAACCCTGCGCTAAAGAGGAGATCTAGATTACCAACAACAGTGCATGCTCTCCAAGAAAATTGTTGGAAAAGCCTGCTGTGTAACTGCAGAAGAAAGTTAGGAAATCCTGCAGTGTTCAGAAATCCTGTCYCTAGTGGGAGTTTCCAAACTATTGATCATTGCTGCTCTTATTACCTCCAATATCAGCACAGGGAAGACTATCACCATCTTACGCAAAGAGTATTAAGTGTAATATGAAAACCTCCAAAGCAAAATTAGCCCCCAAAGGTTTCCCTCCCAAACTCCTGCATTAGTTGGAAACATAACGCACATCAAATGCAGGCTCTGAGCCAGAAGAATTCGRGAACTTCAGATCTGCTGCAGCCAGAAGCACCTCCGCGCAATCCCCTTCCAGCTCTTGTTGCGCCAACCCGCGCAACTTAAAAGCAGACAGATTGGTTTCATTCACACGTGGAGTCAATAGCTGCACTTTTATCAACGCATGGTTGGTCAGCGTTTTAGTCATTGTTAACACGAAACGCTGCATTCAACAGCACGAGTAAGATAATAAATTTGCATTGGGAGAGAATGAAATGTAGCAGTAGGTTCATCAGTTCCATCTGTGTTTGTGATCTAAATAATAAAAGAGCCTCTTTCTTTCAAATTCTCTTTTGTTACTCCTATGAGATTCATTTTAGATTAATCTTTTATTTTTCTTTTATTTCCAAAGGACATCCATTACGTTGCGCTAGATAAGGGTGAATTGGCACTAGCTGAAGTGGCAAAGAAAAAGGCTAACGACATTGATGCAGAATCAATAACTACTGGAGTTGGTAAGAATTAACTGCACTAAAAAAAAAAATGATGCTTTTGTTTTAATCAATTCTTATACAGCACCGTGTTATGTTTGCGAGGGGGTTATTGGTTCATTTGCATGGTTTGAGGAAAGAAGGCAGCATTTTTGTAACTCARGGTGCTGTGACAGAGTCTGTGTAGCTGGTCTGCAAACCAAACACCATATTAATGTTAAGTACACACATTTCCCTTGTTCTGTCGCCTCTCTGCGTACTCAGGGAAATTGCTCAGCTCTCCTGAACTCGCTTTGGCAGCTCTTTGCTTTGCCACCTTGTGCTAGGCCTTCAGGCAGGTCTTTCCACTACTGCATTTGAGAGCAAAACCAGAGCTTTTAGGTAGTTAGAGAGCACTCTTAAATGTGTGCAGTTASAGCTCTCGTGCAGTTTGCTCTCCTTGTAAGGAGAGCCTCGAGGCTCTAGGTAGTTTTCCTCTACACTTAGTATAACTAAGAGTTGTTGTCGCCAGTCATCTCCTGTCGGTCTGTTAGTCAAGTATGAATGAATTATACCACACTTAGTCCTGGAAATTTAAGCCTTAACCTTTAAGTCTTTACTTGTTTGTCTGTAAACTGCATTTTCTAAGTTAGGCTATTTTTAAGAATACTGAGACCCATGCACAAGCAGGGGGACAGGGAGGAAACCTGAAGTGACCGCAGGTGCCTTGCTGTCCCTGTTGGGTTCGAGACGTGGGRTACTCCGGTTCGGTCACACACAATTCCCTTCCCCTCCTTCCGAGCCATCCTACACTTACGTCTGGAATGCCCCATCAACAGAAGTTATTAAAGTCATTTCACATTTCACAAGTCTTTAAAATGTTCTCATTTACTGAATAATTAACTATCAGGGTGATTTAGAATATTGAGTAGACTCAATGCCCTCGGGGCAAACTGTCGCTGAGATGCAGTCTATTAGTAATGAATTTGCATCCAATTCATTTTATATTACAATAAACAAGAATCTCCCATGAGTTCATTTCACTGCAGATTGGATCTCACCTTAAACGCTTGAAATCTAAGCCCGAGGTTTTGTTCTGTTATATTGTATTCCAAGGTCTTCTCATTGGGCTGTTTTTATTCCAGCAACTATTGGTAGCAAAAAAAGGTGTGAAGAAACATGGATTCTTTTTTGTGCCCAGTGAAAGCAAAAGGATAATTATAAGAAACTTTGTATATCAATTATTGTACTTTTGTTCTAAATAGCACAAGCATGAACTTCTTCTCTTGGTCTGCATGGGATGGTATTTCCTGAGCTGACCCATCCTCAAAAACCAGCTTGCCTCTATTTGAAAGAGAGTGAGTCAGTACTCCTGGAGGATTCCCAAGCCCTTGAGAGCTGGAGTTTGGGACCCTCGGAGTCTTGCCCCAGATATCTTTAAATTGTCAAGACACTTCTGTGCATAGGGCTCACTTCAAGCATAATATATTTCAAACTCAGGCTTTTGGAAAAGTTTCAAGCTCCTGCAAATAACATAGAATGACAATATAATTTCAACTTAAATTTATAGATGTCAAGCCGAGTTCTGTAATCACTGCTGGATTCCTCGGGGATATTAAATCAAGATCTGTGTCAAGAAAGAACTAAAAATAGTTTCAAAATTTTCAAAATTTTAGTACCTCACGGGATGACAGTTTTCTAAATAGTGTCTCCAAGAAGTCATCATCAAAGCTCAGAAGTCTGTCTAGATAAATGTGCTAAAACCACTGGTAGTGCTTCAGAGCAGACTGGTTGAGGATGCTGCTGAGCAGGGACAACGTCAGGTGAGCTTGTTGCTGTTCCCTGCTTATGATTTTGGTGCAAATTGACATTTAAGTCCCCTAAAGACAATAGTTCTCACTGATTTTGTGTCTGATAATCTGTGAAAAAGCATCTTGAGGCACTACAAGATGGAAGTGAGGGTACCGTGCATCTCTGAGACTGCAAATGGAAAGCTCACCTCTTCCACAACTTCCATTTGACCAGCAGACCAGTGGCCACAGACATGGAGACAGCTGCCAAAATTTCCTCCTGAGTTATTGCTGTAGTAGATCTACAGGTTCCTTAACAAAGTCATGGAGTACTCATTTAACCTCACCTAAAATATATTCTATGCACTTCATTTCTCTTTATTAAAGACAGAGAGGATTTTATTATTTTTTTCAATGCTCACAATACTTGCAGGCTTACAAATGAATTATGCTTCTGGGTGCCACCTCGCACATACGCTCCGGGAGCCCAAACACCCAGGCACAATATTGTCCACCGCGGAAGAGCGTGTCTGTTCAGTGCTCCAAACTGCAGGCTCCGCATGTCAAAACTCATGGGAATGAATTCCCATGAAGGAACAAGGTTCCTTGCAAGGAACCGACATGGCACAGCCTGCTAAGAGATGCCATAACTAATAATGATCACAGAGGTGAGGAGCTCAGCCTTTCGGACGTCATTGCTCAGTGAGCATCCAGCGAGGAGCATATGTAGGCAGTGGCAGAAAGTTTCCCAAGGCCAACTTCCAACAAATTGCATTAGGGCCCAGCGAGGTGATTTTTAACCTTTAAATCAATAGCTTTCACCCAAAAGGGATTCGTGTTGTGACAAGACGGGGAAATGCTGCAGAGTTCAAAAGCAAATGATGAAGACCGGGTTTTCTACTTAGAAATAAATTCAGAATATCAGTAACACTAATGTTTAGGAAACGTTTCTATCAGAGGTATCGTAATGGAAACACTGATGTCGAGATAATCTGATTGTGCTGAGGAGGTAGATGGACTGACTAACGGTCTGGTGGTTCAGTAACATCTCCTGACAACGCTTGAGGTTTTTCCATTTAAAAAAAAAATCTGGAAAAGCTCTATAATGTTTGCAAATGAGGTATGAAATCTTATCAGTTCCCGTAGAGATAAGATCCCACAATGTTCATAAAATGGCATTTAAAATAGAGAGGCCCTTAATACATCTTACTGGTAAGAAACAACACTGAACCGAGCGTTAAGCTCAGRATTTCTTCATTTTTCCTTTGTTCTGTGGAAGTATTTTATACGGATTGGCTCGTAGGTGCTTTGTGATGGTCTGTAAAGGTCCATAGTGCCRTGATGTGTTTGCACCCAGCGTGTGTGAGAGCCTGCGCTGGGCTCTGGTGCTTTCTGCTGCCTCCATCCCCCTGTTCCCGGCAGTGCTCTCCCCAATTCCTGTTCTTCCTTGGCACGTGCACCTCTGTGGTGCTTTCAGGGTTCAGGCTGGCTTTATTAGCCTTGTGCTTCTCCCACCCTCTTTTGCTGATCATTATTTCACTGTGTAACATGTTAATGGCATGCTTAAAAAATGCTATCCGATGCACACTTGGACGGTGATCCAAGAAGGYTGGAGGGGCTTGTGGAGCTAACTCCTCAATTTAAGCATTAGAATTCCTCATTTCTTTAGATTTCCAGCTGAAGTCAATCAAGTCTCTGGAATCAGATCACTTGCTATGAGTTTTCTAGCAAAATGACTTTTCCCCCAGAGAGCCAGAAAGGCATTTGTAAGGAAAAAATATCCTTTTTTATATATAACTGGCAGTTAACCAATGGTGAAAAGCGGGGTTCACCACATGACCTTTTTGAATTTTCCAGGGAGTGTTTTTTTAAGATCCGTAGCAATTTTATGTAATTTACCTGTGCATGTGTGTGCACTGCCCTGTGTGTATCAAAGCACACACAATATTTGACACAGAGCCTGCTAAAAACAACAAGATTTCCATTGTGTCAGTGGCCTCGGGACCAGTTTAGTTTCCTTGTGGACCTCCCCTTCCCAGCACTTCTGCGCTCTGCAGAAGGTGACCAAGACAGAGCCTCATGTGGAAGGCCCCTCTCCATCTTCTTACGTGAATGCATAAACGCGTCCACTGAACCTCCTTCACTCTGATATTTTGCTTTTTGTTAATTAAACTACTAGGAGCTGTCATATCCATAGATTGCAGACGCTGATTGCTTCGCCTGCCGCATTCTTTTCGGGGAATTGATTGTTTTCCTTCAAGTCTGTAGCGATGCCAAACTCCTTTTGGCTCCACCTCATCTCACCTCGGCATTTGCCTGTGTCATGATGTCAGGTTTGATCTATACCTTCCCCCTGCTAGACAGCTTTGCCTAAAGACATAATCCTCAGTCCCTAATAATTAGAAGTACATCAAAGGCGAGCTGGTTTGCTTAGCTGCAGAGCTCGGCGCAAGGATCTGTGGATCTTCACTTGAAAGAGATTTAGTCTTGTGTCAGGCTTTGGAATAAGCATGGCATTCCTTTTTGTTTTCTTTGTTTATTTTGATACATTCTTGCCCCGTWTAGAAGCTGCTTTGAAAAGCACCGCTATATACCTGAAATGGAGACACCGTTTTCCTGAACTTTTTGATTTTAGCAATCGCCATATTTTGTAATATTCCTCAGCCGTACAGTTATGCTCTATTTAATGCTAACCAAATCAGGCCTTCATTTTACATGATGATGTTGAATAGAAAAAGAAATCAGTAATTGCAAGGGATGGCTTTAGGAAGTTATATTTTTGTATATATACCCACATGCTATGTCTGCTTTACAACTAAAAGCTGTATTCCCAAATTCTGAAGACTGAAAGGAGCTGCCTGTGCCTAATGTGTTTCCTTTCCATATTTTGCTAGTTCATCCATAGAACCTCCAGCAAAGTTGATACAGGTAGGCAACAAACAAGGAAGAACACTAATTAACAAGTAAATAAACTTACTTTCCATGGCAACGTATCAAGCATTCAGTCACAAAAGGAAAACCAACTCAGAGTTTTTCACGGTGTGAGGATATTCCATAATTGAGGATAGTTTAGTGCCGAAGATCAGTGCTACAGAAGACAAGTGAGTGCATACGCAGTCATTGACTGATGTTATAGGTGGGAATTTAAATAGTATGCTTGGATATAGTGTTCTTCAGTGGTTGTCTCCTTCAAAATAAACACAAAAATACACTGTATGCTTCAAGATGCATTAGAAGTTAAAAAAGGAGGGGGGAAAAGGGTAATTCTGACATCATTGCAAGATAACAATTTTAAAAAATAGGATGTTAATTCTTATGTCCAGGCAAATTTTCAACACGAATAAATACATTTTGCCTTGCAGTGTTAGACTCTCTAACATTAGGAAATGTGGCTCTGTACGGCTTTCCACTCCAGAAATGAAATATTCCCTGAATCTGTATGTGTGCACAGCCAGTCAGAGGAAAGAAACCCAGTAGTATTCCTGTAAATTCACCAGTAATCACCCTTGCAAGAGTAAGCAGAAAAAAACTAATTTATACAATCTGCTACTCAAAATACAGTGTTCAATGAGTTAGAATTCTCAGCAAGTTTGCAAGTGGTTCAGAAACTTTGCGCTGTACTGTGATGTATCTCGGATTATTTTATTAACACCGCTTTTCTTACTGGTTCCTTAACAGTGGGTAAATGGCAGGTGGTTAGGCATAAACCTACATGGTAGGTYGGTAGACCAAAAAGTTGAATTATGATTCTAATTTATGGTAACCGCATTCAGAAAGGTTTAAGCTTTGGGAAGAAGCATCGAAATTATGTCAGGATATGGTTAAAAGCAGTGATTATTAACGCACATCTTTGCCGCATGCCAGGAACGTTGTTCTACCTCAAGAAAGACTTTTTCCAGCTCCAATTCCTGTGGTTTCAGCTAACTGCAAAGAGTGAGAAAACTGACATATTTGATGTTAGGAATTCACGGGCTCAGCGCTGACTCCCTGCACTGAAGTCCATTTAAATAAGAAGCACACGTAGTTAATGTAAGTGTTGAAACAACCTCTCAAAGAAGTGGATGCATGGAAGGTGTCTTTGCATGGAGCCCGAYTGAACACCTTGCTGGGAAATAGGCTTTGGCCAAATGCAATTTATGCATTAGTCAAACACAAGTTTTTCTGGCTCAGTGCRGGATAGCTGGATGAAATGTAATGGCCTGTAATTCGCTGGATGATTTACAGTATATCATTATRGGGTAATATTCATGTGTTCTGGGTGCCGGTCTTGCCTACAGCTCTGTGAAAAAGCCCCTGGTAAATCTCCCATTAGCTTCAAAAGGCCCGCACGGGGGCCAAAAGGCTGCAGTTCAAAGCCGCAGAATGTATATTCACACATCTCGCCGCGTGCACGTGTGTGTGTGTATACATCAGCGCGTGTTTTATTTACACATATACAGCCCGAATCCGGCCGCTCGTAGGAACAGCTCCACGCAAACGCGCCGGCCGCTCCTGGGCYCCGCTATCCGCGTGTTTCTGCGGCCGGAGCGGCGTTCCCGGCGGCGGGAGCTGCCCGGGGCCGTCGGCAGCGCCCGCTCTCTCGCSGGGAACCCGCGGCTTGCGTTTATCCGCGCGCTGGCCGACGCATTTTTGCCTGGCAGCTGGTATGTGTTTTGTCCTGCTTGTGCTGCGGAACGTAACGTGATGTGACAGGCTGCAATTCCTCGCCTCCGTGCCGTGGCAGCGGGGAAGGGGTGGGAATGGGGGGCTGGCGGGGCGCTGGATGAGCGCGGGGTGGGAATATCCCGCCCGGCCGCCTTTCCCAACGGCCTGACGAGGCATTATCAGCAAATACGTTGGTGAGGTGAAGTAGCAGTGAGCAAGAGCGGTGGGGCAACGTGCTGCAAAGTCTGCAGCTTCTCCTGCATCCGTGAAAAACCRCTCTGCTAAATGCGTGCATCTTTGCAAAGCTGTTTTCTGATCAAACAAACAAAAAAAAGCCAAAGGGCTGTGTATTTATTGCCTCCTCTTTGGCTCCATCGCCAGCCAGAGCTGGGGGTGCTGGGGAGTCCCTCGGGGCAAAATCAGGAGCCTGGGGCTCCTTTTCCCTGGAGACTCCCCTCCGAGAGACTCCGGCACAGTTCRCCTTTGTAAAACTCCTGCGTCAAAAGCAGAGAGGTTTTGCTGGTCTTGTGTTAACTCTTGTTTGACTATCTTCAGCCTAACAAAACCAGCACATGCCATAACCATCTTCCTGTTAAAATCTCATCTCGGGACAGCGACGTGCTCTTAGAACTATTGCTAGCGGAATCCCTAGGGAAAAGCTCAGGTTGGGCCAAAAGCAAATTTTTTACCTGTCAGATGAAAACCTGAGCAAAAATGCCTGTTACAAAGCAGTACAYGGAGGCAAATGCCAGGCTTTTCTCATGTCTGTGATTCCAAGTAAATATTCTTCTCGTTTGGGTAGCCTGTAGTGAGACTTYGTGATCTGATCATCTCAGGACCGTGAGACTGTTGTAGCTCCTGAACTCATGCACAGATGGTATTTGTCCTTCAGGGATATTTTAGGATCATCCAGGACCTTGACAAGTCTTGAATCCTGCTCGATGCCTGAACTACCTTAAGCGGGGAGCCCTTTCTGGGGCTGCCTCCGCAGGGATTTCACGGAAAATCCCAGGATTTGGTGCYACGCCGCATGGACGCATTGGTGCCGGGCGGGATTGGGGACCCACGGAAGCTTCTCCTCAACCATCCGTGCAAGGGAGCTCCTTGCCGAGGGGCACCACACCTCAGTAACCCGAAATTTTATTAACCACCTGGAAGGTTGGCAGGACAATTTGCTGTTTCTTTGGCCATAGAAGATGCATTGTGGCCAAAGGAGGAATAAAACCCCAGCCTCGCGCTCCCCAGCAGCATCCTCCRTGCGGGGAGGTTTCCCCAATGTTGTCTTCTCCAACACTACCCACACGCTCAAGCAAAGTCCGTTTTCTAAACTAATTTTCTTGGATAATTTGAGCTAATTTTTTCCAGCATCGGGCAAATCACACCCCTGGGAAATCAGCCATCCTTAACACTCTACTCCGAGCTCCCATTAGGTGTCAGTGTGACAACAACCATGATCATGGAAGGCTGTTGGAGGACACACACACACATGCCACCGCCCTTGAAATGTCTTGGGTTTTAGGCAGGGAAAATACAGTGTACAACTGAGAGGATGGAGGAGAGAGAAGGATGCCCAAAACACTCGTTCAGCGTATTTTTTTCATCACTACATTTGAGTTATTTACTCAATATAATATTGAAAAGAAAAAGAAAAGAAAAGAAAAGAAAAAATAAAGTATATAAAAATGCTCATTAGTTTGAAAATAACTCTTTTTGAAATACTAGGAAAAAGGAATAGTAAAAGCTTGGCATATGTGGAAGTATTAGAGCTGTTTTTATACAAAGTTCCAGGCACTTCCTGAAGTAAGACAGAAAGGTAGTAACACTTTTCAAATATTACAGGACTTTTCATAGTTAATACAGTTTTGTTGAAAAAATAAGTTTTGTTTTAAAAAAAMCCTATTTTTAAAAGATAACTTAAGCAACATTTGCTAGTGGCCCTTTGGGCTGAGCATCTCTCAAGCAGAGTAACGTTTTCTTCCCTTTCTTTTGGAATTGGCAGCGTTTCTACATTGACTTTCTGACATTTATCGCAATGGCTAAAACCACTTGGCTCCCCCGAGGCTCGAGGAGGTTTTATTGGCAGAAGAGCCATGCGGATGCGGCGTCGCCTTCCTCTTTCCTCCTTGGAGCGGGCAGAGGTTGGGAGCATCACCCGGCTTTGTGTGTCTGTTTTTGATAAAAAGGGAGCAGATGAAAAAAAAAATAATAATAAATAGCTGTGATATCAGTGTGAGAAACCCCCCGAGGTGGCAACTGCAGCTGGCAAAGCCAACTCCTGTCCAGCCCTACCCTGCTCATGGGGCTCTTTCTCCCACAGTTAACTTAGGACACTTCTAATTTCACTGACTTGGAGGGAAATCATTACTAAAATAGGCCTGAAACAGTGGCTTACTGCAGAGTCCTGTCCTAGTAGAAGGGATATTGCTTCAAGCTATGCTTTGCACATCATCAAGGACCACGCTGATGGTTTCCCTCTGATCCCTTCTCCCTGCAACGTGCCTGGTTGCCACCGACACGCTGAAATGCTCCAAAATGTGCCAGAAAATATGAGATGGGAGGAAGAGCTTCAACCCTAACCCAGAATCAAGCAGTAAGGAGAGACTCCAAGCACATAGTGATGAGCAAGTAGGCAGTGARTATTTGTGAGTAATGCAGTTCTATGCAAGCAGAATTGGTGGTGGCAGGCAGGGGAGGAAGAAGGGAGCTAAGGTGATGCAGAAACGTGGGGAGATGTTTTGTAAGGGYAAACCTGCCCCACGGAACATTAATTGCTTTACACGGGCACAAAATGCACTTTAAGTGATGAAAGGAGTGGCTGACAAGCAGTGCGGTACTCGACAGCTATCAGAGGACGCTGTTGAGGTTAATTAGCTTCTCTTTAAAGAGAATGCTTCTTCTAAAAGGTGAACATCTGTCCGAGATGGAATCTTATCTCTAAATTCCTGTCACATACTTCAATGCGAAGAGGAGCGAGGAAGGCTGTGAAAGGGACTGGCACAGTGAGACGCAGTGATTTTTTTTCCATCTCTCAGCATCAGACATCAGCTCTTTGCTTCTCTTGTACCTTCTTCTCAGGTATCTTCAGAGGCACCAGGAGCTGCTCGCAGCTCCCTGCAGGGCCATATTTCACCTTGTTTATGTAAAGCATAGCATGTCTGCTTCCCAAACTTGTATATTTTCATCTCAAATTAGTCTCTTGTCGTGGCCGGGGCTTTGAAGGCAAATGTCCCCTGGGTTTGCAGATGCCACTGGGGCACCACAAGCTCTGGAGGACGTTGGACATGGGACGTGCAAGCCATGCTGGTGGCTACCAGCAAGCCAGGGCAGCAGCTGGTGACTGACAACCCCAATGTGGTTGTCATAAGAAGGAGAGCTGCCCTTGTGTCTGCTCCAGCAGCCTGAGCAGTCCCAGCTTCCCTGCAAATTGCCGAGTGTCGGGGTGCTCCAGAGGAGGCTGAGCCCAGAGCTGCTCTGATACCCCAGCTTCTTTTATATCCCAATGCCTCGAGGCGCCTTTGGAAAATGCATCCAAGTTCTAGCCCGAATTGTAGGATTTGGCCAAGAGACATTGAGCAGAGCAGTTTATAAGGCTCGTTAAGAGAGCCGCAGAATGTGAGTGTGTTAGGTAAATATATCTCGGTGCACATGTGCGCGCCAACACACAGCTTGCATATGCTCACGTCACAGTAAATGTCTGTCCTGTGCAGATTTAAATAACACGTTTGTACCTAACAGGTAGCATGCTTTGTCTATCTTGCATCAGTTAGTTTAGTAGGCAGATAGGCATGCATGCATGCATAAAAACCCCATAAAAACCTGCCCTGCAATTTCTGAGTACTCATCGTCAACGTTCAAATCTTCTATATTTAAAATGAAAAAAAAGGTATTATATATTATAGAAAGACAATATTTTTAGGGAGAATGGAAAACATACATGTTTTCAGGTTTGGTACACGGGAAACTGGCTTCTGGTAAGGCTTGCAGGCAGAAGGCTTGCTGCTATTGCGGTAGGTTTAGTCTGTACACCTTGCATCCCAAGTGAAGGATTTTTGTGAGATCTGCTGATTTTATTAGTCCATCAGAAACTGCAAGGCAATGCTGTTCTGCAGCTAACACTGTGCTTATAGGCAGTATTCCCTTTTTGCTGTTATTTTAATTAGGAAACTAACTACCCCCCAAATTTCCACTATTTAAAGAAAAACATAAAAAAAAACCATCTTTTAATGAGTCTGTGCTTTTAATGAGTCTTGTGTCAAGTTCCACTACCAAACATTTCCCACTCCATCAGCAAGCAGGCTTAATTTGCTGYGAGGTTAAACGTTAAAGGCTTCAGTCTCGCGCTCCCGAGCGCACACACGAAATTGGGCGCATTGCTTGAATTTCTACCTGCAGCGCCTTTAGCCTAATTGCTTGGGCAGGCTGGCTGCTCGCTAACTACTACTCTTCTGCATTTTAGCCTTGAAAGCAGAGCCCAGGAATAAGCCTGAGGGGCACAGGTGGGCCAGCCAGCTCTTTGGGATTCACCTGTGGGGTCTGACCACGTCCTCGGTCCGACGAGCGCCTGAACACCTGTAGGCTTGAACTGTTTAAGCCCAGATCAGTTTTGAGGYGGCAAGAAAGGGGGAGCCAAATGGGTCGGATTTCAGGTGCTTGTCAGCTAAGCGTGTGCATTGGGCCTTGGGGATTTGGCYGGACACATGGGGTGTCTGCACCCTCCAGGCCAGCCTGGCAGTTCCCTAAGCTCTCCCTAAGCACGCAGGGCGGAGAATTTAAGGGGAAAAAAAGGAGAGTTATAGTGAGGTATTCCCTGATTTTTGCAAGCGAGGTTTTTGCAAGGTGTTTTCGGCACCCGTACAACACTAGCTGTAAAAAATCATGGGGATTTAATGTTATCCCCACAATGAATAAGGTGGGTGCCAGCTGCTGGAGCAAGGAGCCTGGTGGGTGCCGGGGCCCCGCTGCACCGGGCAGGTAAATCCATGAGTCCCCGGCGCTTTCCTCTTTGTTTGTGGCCTTTGCAGGCTTTGGGTTCTCACGCAACACCGATGTCATTAAATGGCTGGTGCCTCTCTGCACACGTTGCTGGGATGGCCTGTGGCAACCTGAATTAATTGTTTTGGGAGTTGATGGCGGTTAGTAGCCGTAATTATTATAATTTGCATTTATAAAAACAGCTTTCATCTAAGGATCTCCGAATGCTTTTGCGCACATTTAATTAAGCTTCACAACATCCTGTGAGGTAAGTGTCGAGAGTGTTGTACACGGGGCTCTCCAGGGGAACAAGGTCGGCRTCCGACCCGGCTGGCGTTTGGTCACCGGGCAGAGCCACCAACCCAGATGTGGGACCTGGGGGAGCCCGTTTAGGACCGTTCCATTTGATCCCGGCTCCTCGTAAGCTGTGTAAGGAACACAGGTCTGAGTAAGTGATTGCAAATTGAGTAGGAAGTCCTGAGCTGTCTACTGTTGAGTTCTTCCCCATGCCCGGTTTATAAGGGCTGGTTTTCCTGTGGCAACGGCCGGAGTCGCTTTTTGGGAAGAACTCTCCCTGTGGATGCACTTCACTCCAAAACAAAAGTCATTTTAGCATTCTCCAGCAAGCACATGTACAAGAACGGGGTGTGCAGGATGATTATTCCGGCTCAAATCAGGAGGAACATCTGATTTCACTCCTGAAAACCTCCCCCTCACCCCCTAAATACCCTCGAGGCACCTCGGTATTAGCTGGACCTGCGCGAGGTGCCGCAGCGAGCGCGAGCCCGAGGCAGGCGCTGCAGGGCAACAAACCGCTCCGCTTCTCCCTGCGCGGGATTTGGGAAAGGAGGAGGGATCCGGGGGGGATGCCGGCGGCCGCGCGGGATGTGCGCCCGCTCGCCCTGCCGCGGCCGTCGGGAACCTGCGCCGCCAGTATTGCAATAGGCTCTGTCATCACGGGTTTAAATGCAGTTCAGAGCCGCGTGTGTTAGTGGCCCGGCTCCAAGCGCGGGGAATTGCTGCAATTCGTTATCTTGACAAATTAACCGGTCTGAGGCAATTCCTTTCCGAGAGAGATACAATTAGCTGCCTGTTGAACTCTCGCCTCGCCGGGCGCCACGGCGCGGGCATGCACCTGCTCCAGAGGCCTTTTCCACAGCCTTTTTCCCGGGAAAAGGGAAAGCGACCCGCGCTCCTGCCGCCAGGGCAAGCGACCCGCGCGGGGCCGGTGCTGCGGGAGCGCATCCCAGCTCCCGCTTTGTGCCTCCTTGGAGGCGTTTTGCTGCTCCGGATTCGGGCAGGAGCTTCCAGCTGTCACCCCCCATGCCCTATGGGCACCGGCTGTTGCCCCTTGGAAACTCTCCTTGGAAAACTCGAGCCCACCCSGGGCTCCCTGCACGGCCCCGGTGGCCAGGAGGCTCCCCGAGCACCTCTTTGAAGTCCAAGCCCTCAGCATCCCAAACATCTCCCTCTTTTTCYCGGTTTATCAGTTTGGCCCGTTGCCAGCTGGCAGCTTTTCCTTGCGGGCTCCCGCTCCGCATCTCGGATTTGCCTCCCTACCTCGCTTAACCCCCGCCAAAGCTCCCTTCTTTTCCCTCCCTGCACTTTGCTCCAGGGAGGTGCAAAAGCCTTATCAGCCTCCGTCGTGGTTTCACTTAATTTTGTRCCTGATATTGGCAGCAGCAAATCCATAGTAAGAGGTAAAAATCTCATCCGGAGCCGGTAAAGACCTGGCACATCCATCTGCAGGAAGTTTAATGCTCATTTTTACCACTAGTTGCAGAAAACTGTGTTAAATACACCAGCATTTAATAATAATAATAATTTTTTTTAAAGAAAACAGTTTTTAATGTTAACTGCTTCTTCACTTTTATCATATTCACTTTCGTTTTAACTATTGAATTTCCTGGCACACCCCCTAAATCAGTGGTGCTGCTGCAATTTATGCCTAATAGCAAAATCATGGCGCTTTACGCTGTTATTAAGGGCTGGTGCTACTTAGGAGTGATTAAAGTGTTATCTGCTCAAGTATCAAATTGTTAAATTACAACACAAATAGGAGATGTTCTGATTTAGGGCACCTTTTGCCGCTCTCTCAACAGGAACAGCTGCTCTCGAYGATTTTTTCAAAGGGCTATAAAAGCAATATTTCAACGTTTGGTGTTTGCTAAAGGAAGCCCTGTCAGCACCGGGAAATAATGAAGTAGCACAAAAATAATCTAAGAATAAGAAGCCGTAATAAAAACCAGACCAAAATAAGCAGAGAGGTTTTGAGTTGTTTTCCCCATGCACGAGCAAAGCTGGAGGTTCCCCAGGGCTCTCCCTGCAGGAGGTTGCTAAAACTCAACATTTCTATTCACTGCTGTTTATTTCGAAAGAGATTTTCAGGAGAAAAACTGTAGGCAAAGAGCTGACCGTGCTCAGGGCAAGGAGAAAAGTTTCCACGGTGTTCATTGGGCTTAACCCTTGGCGTGGTTTCAGAGCCTCCATTTGCCTCTGTGAGAAAAACTCGACTTTTTTGGTTTTTACTCGTTTYTTACAAAAAGGAGCGCTGTGGCTGCGTTCTGCGTGGTTCCTGGCAGTTCCGTGGGATGTATTTGCAGCAAAATCCAATAGCGGTCATGGAAGTGACCTCTGATTTGCAGAAACAGATGCGGTAGAGAATAGATGGTTAAATAATGGCACGTAAATGCATAGAGAAGGTGTGGGATCTCATTGCTCAGCGAGCAGGATGCTTTCTGGAAAGAGAAATTGGAGAGGAAAAGTTTTCAGGAGGCTTCTGAAGAAGGACGTTTGGCCGCTGCGGACAGTGCTAGATGCAGCAATGGCAAATTTTGGAAATCCACGTGTTGTTCTGCTTTACCTGCAATATTATCCCTCACATTAACCAAGATAAGTAGGATTTTGCAGAAAAAAAGATTTTTACAAAAATAAAAAAAAACCCAAAGGGGTAAAAATTAGTTGATTTTATTGAATTTGGCCCATGATGCTAGTAGAGATCCCAGCTGCCAAGTTTTTAAAATTCAGATTCAAGACCCTAGCCCCTAACACCATCACCCAGGCCTGAGATCATAGGATTAAGGTCAAGGAGGGCGCGTTTTGTAATAGCCAAGGGAACGTCTCCGATGCCCTGAGGGTGAAACCTTCAGGTGCAGCCCTGCAACGGCAGCGCCAGGTCTTGATCCGGTGCCAAACCGTAGCCAAACCCGAACCCTCCTCCAGGTGCAAGGAGAGGGCCCCCTTTTGCCAGCGCTCCAGCAATTTTGCCAAAACCCCTTTTTTCCCCCTTAATTAAGACACGGGATGCGCTGTCGCTGCTTTGGGGCGTTGTGTTCCTCCCACGTTTTCTTTCCTACCGTGGCATTCCTCTCCTGAGAAACAAGGCCCCACGTCCCACGGCACAARCACCTATTTCTTCCCCTGCAGAGAGCTCCTGGCAGCTGTTTTTGYGGCTTCAAACCATTTTTGGCATCTGATGGTATCTTCCGCAGCACCACAGYGCTGCAGCTGCATGCCAGCAGAGGTTCAATACTGTAACTTCAAGGGCAACTTCAGCTATTTAATTTAGATACGAACGTGCAAATCAGTGTATTTGCACGCCCCGAGGGTAGGAACCCCCCGTTTCTTAGCCACATCACGGGCTGCAGGTGCGCACCTTTATTTCCCAGCACATCCAGCAGCATTTAGCAAATGCAGCCGTGCTGCAGCTGCAGCACAGGAGCCGCCAGGTTCGTGGACTTGCTTATAGAGGGGTTTTCTCCARCCTGGTGGTTACACACATCTGGTTGTAGCGCTCATATATTCCAAGCCTGCCATGCAACTGTTGGCACAACAAAAGGGCAGCTTGCTCCAAGTTACCCGGCAGGAAGGACCATGCAGAGCATTTGAAGCAATGTGAGAGGGTCTCAATGCCTTCAATGGGTGGAGGAAGACACAGGCTACCAGGGTAAGGGATCGAGTCAAGATTTCCCTTTATTTCCTTGCCAGATCCATGCTCCTCTTTGGGCATCTCTGAAATCCTTGCATCTGGGCTGCTTTCAGATGGGATGTTCAAGGGGAAGCTGTAAAATAAGGGCATATTGRTAAAAGTTGCAAGTTGTACATGTCAGTAAACATTTGTAAATCAAAAGGAATATGTTGTGTGTGCCTCCTTACACATTACTGAGTGGATGGGAAAAAAAGGAGGAAACGAAATAGGGAAAAAGAAGGAAAAAGGAAGAAGAAAAAAGAATGTTGCACCCGTTTGACACACCCTGTAGGACTCGGATTTCCCATTTAGAAAATGGTGTTGACCATTTCCCTCCCAGGGAGCTAAGGCCCAGCAAAGGGAGAGTCTCTTCAAGACCAAACACTTAAAATGCAGGTAGAAGAATGCGTTAAATTACAGGACTTGCTACCAAAGGGTACCAAACCTCATCCCACCAGAGCCGTGGTGGGTTTTCCCTAAACACCTAATAATAATAATAATAATAATAATATAATTAAGATTGTTATTATTTTGTCTAAGTGGCACTCGGACCCCTTCTCCTCCTTGCCCCGTGTTTTGCCCTGGAGGCTCCGGGCATCTCTGCTTCTTTGCCCTGGTTTCCTGTGTTATTCCATGTTTGGAAATCACAACCCAGGGGGAGAGCATCAGTAACCCAAGGAAACCAAATCCATCACCTTCTCCCTTTCATGCAGCCCATATTAATATTATTTAGGCACCATGAARGCTAAAATAACCTGTGCAGGGGCCTGGAGTTGGCTTTTCTGGCCAGAGAAGCACTTGGAGGYGGATTTGCCCTCCGGATCCGGTGAGTGTCCGGCCAGAGCATAAACCAGCAGGATGGGAAGGCCGGCGAGCCCCTCGTGTCCTCTGCGCTGCCCGCGGTGTGGCCATGGGGCAGAATGGCTCGTATGGCAYGCGGGAAGAGGGGGAACAAGGGGAGAAAAGCAGGATTAGAAGAGGGAAAAGCGCAGAACGGTCTCGTGATCTTGGGAAAATCTYTTACAGTCTTTATGTGTAACAGGATTTTTGCTTAAGCCAAACTCTGCTAGCCTGGGGTTTGATTAATATGTATTGATACATATATACATATTTTATATATTTTTTTATATATATATATATCTATGTTTTTTAAAACATGCCACATCTAGGCTCTTTCCCCTCCCTRTTTTTAAGTGCTTGGGGTATTTCCAAGCAATTTCCTTTTTCCAGAGGGCTCCGCTGGCGGCTTGGGGACCACCCAGTCCCCGTGCGGCRGCGTGAAGTCCTCACGGCAAAACTTGCTCCTTCTCGCAGAGCTGCTGGGGTGCGGAGCCGAAGAAGATGCTGCGGATGAGGCTGGTCCTGAGGAGCCTTCGGAGCGCCGGACACGGACACGGGGCGCTCGCAGCAGGTGAGTCCTGATGGCCACCAAAGGTGCCACCTCGCCCAGGGCAAGGGAAAAGCAGCATTCCCACGGGGAAACGGGGAGGGGATGGGGTGGAGAGGGGGAGAAACGATGAGATGGAAGGTATCTCGACACGTTTGCTGCTGTGGGCTGTCCCAACTGCTTTCCTTGTGTCTGTGTCTGGCTGCAAACGCAGGGAAACGTTGAAGAAATAGCAGGAATGGAGGGGAATGTGGAAGCTGGAAGGACTGGGATGGACACAGCCGGTCTCCAGAAGCATGTATAGCTTGAAAGGAGATAATATTCCTYAACAGAATGAATTGAGAGGTTGGAGCGAATGCAACCGGCTTTGGCAAGTGTGCTGAAGAAGGAGAAATAAAGACTGAGATTAACAAATGTGGGGTATCAGCAGAACCTGTGGACGTCCAACATGGTCTTTATGGGTGTCCCTGCGCTCGTTCCCGAGGCCTCGAGAGCAGACAGGTACAAGGGTGACAAAACCTGGCAGGTGCCRGCAGCAGAAACCAGTGCATTTACGTGCTTCACCTGCGCCTCTGTTGCTAGCAAAGGGCAGGGTGTCCTGCAACGGAGCTCGTTCCGCTCTCCCAGCGAAACACGGAGTATTCAGCTCTTCCGTGAAGAGGAACACTGTGTTTTCTGCTACTGCATTCTGATGGGAAAGAAGCAATTCCTTGTCCCCAGTGAGGAGACAGATGCATCTGTATTTACTTTCTGCCCCTACTGGGTGTTTGAACATTCTTATTAAGTTTATTACACATAAAACGCGGAACTTCCATGCCAACAAATTGTCCTAAAACTTCTCTCCCCTTCCAAAGAATTCCCTCTTCTCCCTCATCCCTTATTTCCCTCTTTTCTCAGGAGCAGGTTGAGCGCTTGCAGGATTAGGCCAAATACCCACCGTGCCAGCCGCACACCAGCAGGTATATCAGCAAAATACTTATTTTAAACATAACCTACAAGCCCTAGGATAGAGAATGCCATCTGAGGCTTGCTTAGGTACCTAGGGGACATGGTGACAGGGCCTGTTTTTTAAATTCAGTGCACAATAATTTGGACGAACACCATCCATCACCGAGAACTTCCTTTCCTTTCCTTTCCTTTCCTTTCCTTTCCTTTCCTTTCCTTTCCTTTCCTTTCCTTTCCTTTCCTTTCCTTTCCTTTCCTTTCCTTTCCT
>NW_020454516.1:1510051-1514351 GCF_003342845.1 Nothoprocta perdicaria
TTCCTTTCCTTTCCTTTCCTTTCCTTTCCTTTCCTTTCCTTTCCTTTCCTTTCCTTTCCTTTCCTTTCCTTTCCTTTCCTTTCCTTTCCTTTCCTCGGCGCCCATGGGGGCAGCCCCTGGAGCAGAGCACAAGAACGGGGCTGATCCCAACACGCCTCCGCTCCAGAGGCGCAGGCACGCGATCCTCCCTCCGGCTCGCCTCTTCCCGACGGGAATTTGCCATGACTCACTGCTTTCTGGCAGTTTTCCTCTGCACTCTGATATTTCTCCAAACCCGCATGGGAACCCCGAATTAAATCATATTTACTTTGTTGCCTCAGTTAATCTGCTTTAAAAGTGGAACCATTATTATTCTGACCCGTTTCCCACATCACAGATTCATCTCCACCGGCCACTTCTTCCCAGCCTCCAAGCACTCCCTGCAGTTTCAGGATCAATATCCCAAACACATTCCCCCTCCTCCAAGGGCCCTTCGCTGTTGGTTAGCGTGGTCATTTCTGGTGGGTATCGACTTGCCCCGTTTCTCATGCTGTTTAACACTAGTCTTCACTTATCTTGCTGGGGAGCAGAATTCATAAACATTGGAGACACCGAATCATTTCCTATTCGCTTCTGAAGTCTTTCACCTCGAGGCAAAATGGAAGAAAATTCCATTCTGTGGTAGATTTACCCTTCTGTGTCGCCCAATCCCATGCACGATACACTTCCCATATTGTCCAGGTCCCTTCAGCCACACCTCATGCACATTACTGCAGGCACCCTCTTGATTTATCCCCTCAGCACTGCAGAAATACATGAGATTTTTGTCTCGGGGGAATTTATGTGTGTTTTGTGGAGCAGGGCTGGTTGGCAGCTCCGGTTTGTGCATCCTGCTGATGGGACAGCAGCAGTGTCAGGAGCATCGCTCACGGTCTAGTGCAAGGGAAGGGGTTGCTGTTTCTTCAGGGTTCCTCATGTTCACCAGAACAAGTGGTTCCCTTCTCTCCTCATCCTTTACAAGTCCTCCTTGGAGACTGGACCAGCTGAGCTCCAGCTGAGCTTCCAGCCTGTGCTTTCCCTGTTGGGTGTCAGTCCTTGGCATCATTCAGTGGCATTAACCCTGCACTAAACCCCGCACAGCCTCGCTGTAGGTCAGCCCTAAGCCCCACGGCTCTGCTCACGTACACCCGACGTGTGGGAACGGCTCTGCTCTCTTCTGGATGGCAGCAGCCCCTCCGATCCCTGCAAGACCCCACAGTGGGACCCGGCAGGGGTTTGGCAAGGCCAGTATGTGACATTTGCCTTGTTTCTTCTCTACCAGAGACTTTTTAAAAATCTGTCTCAGGTTTACACTTTTTTTTCACCATCTAGTTGCATCTGAAAGCATCAGTTGACCTGCGTTACTAATAAACACCACTATCCAGACACTGTTGGATCCGGATACCTTCCCAAATTGGTATCTCTGTAAACCTGAATTTACAGAGCTCAGCTCATCAAGTCCAGTGCATTCCTAGACTCCTTTCCTGYATTTAAGGACAGGAAAGGTGCTGTTTGATAGCACCTTTGTGTTGGGACAGATGCATCTCCTGACTTGCAACCCAAGGCAAAATCCCTGGGCCGTGTATGAGGGCTAGCAGAAGACCTTTCTATTTAACTTATGCCTTAATAAAACCTATTACTGTAGCCCTACAAATATACCCACGTGTAGCAGAAGCCCCATTTTCAGTCTGTGGATTTAACAAATCACTTCAATTAACTCTTCTCAATATCATCACCTCCTTTCAGACCATACCTGACGAGGAAAGCCAGGTCTGGAAGCAAGAATCAAGAAATGASTGGAAAGCAAATGGTCCTTCCTAAAGCAGCCTCAGGGCTTCCTTTACCAGAGGGCTTGTTCTGGACAAATTCGAGCTTCTCTTCTTAGTRGGCAGAAAGCAGAGAACTTGGAGACTGTGCTAAGTCTTACGTATTTTGGACAGAACAGCTGGACATGTTTTGGTCAGAGCAGCTCTTTTGCTAGCCATAAATAGTGGAGGTCTCCTCAGAAGATGTTAACATTGTGCAGGGGAGCCGGATAACTGCAGGGGAGCCAGATAACCAGTTGACTGGTTTCCCAGTTGACTTCTCATAACCAGTTGACTTCTCATGGGATGGGAGGAATCAGCTAGTGAGTGCCTGGGACAGCGACAGGGCCCTACCTGCACCTGAGTGCAGGGCCGCTGCACTCAAAAATAGTGTTGGGATTTGAAATACCTTGTGTCTATTTATAGCATCAGGATTTAATTGAAAACGGATTAAAAAATAAAGTTATCCACAAGCCCACCCACACCAAACCAGAGCTACTCCTGTTTTAATTAAGCTATCGCCTGTCTTAATATGAATGTTTTTATAATAGCAGGAGAAAGTGGATTCGGCTGCACTGGGTTTTCTCCTGAACCTTTCCTCTTGCTTTTCGTGCCCTTTCAAACACATGTATTCCTCTCTGGGCCACTGGAACAGGCAGCTCTACCTGGTTACACTGCTCACCTATTAGCACCTCCTTTTTCCCAAAGAAAGAAAAGTCTGCAAAACGAATTCGACTTTGTCACCCGAGCAGTGTGGATACTTAATGGAAATTTCTTCAGCATGCACAAAACAAAGAAAAAAAATCAATGAAATCCCTGCCAGCCGCTCCGCTGAAAACATTTTATAATCTATAGCGCCGCGAATCCCGAGCCAAGATAAACTGACAGAAAGGAGTGACAATTATTCCGCGTTGATTCAGCTCGGCCCAGCCCAGACTGACCTTGTTTATTCATCCCAGTCTTCTAATTCATGCTAAGTTGGCATCAGAAGGGGGCATGTGGCATGTGTGCTGAAGACCCATTTCTGCATCTTAGATAAACGTGGTGCGCCGAGCACTTCCAGGSCCTTGAGCTCTTAGGTAGATTTAGATGCATTAGACGGAACTGGTTAAGTTCCTTTTATCCCTGCTGGGCTTTTCATGTCTGTCGACTATAAAACTAGAAGCTCTGCGGAAGGAACATCTTCTTCTAAGCCTTCGGATATACATGAAATCCTCCCAGCGCTGGCCAATTTTAAAGACACGTCCAAAGAGGATGGACAGTTTTAAGCTCTTAAAACATAAAAAATAGAAGGTTTATGGCAATTTGGCAGCCAAAACAGCAATTTACAGGTCGGCGCAGGAGCTGCGGCTATGTGTAAGAAAGCTGATCAAGATACAACAGAGGAGATAATGGGGCTGGAGAGCAAAAGCATCTCTCTGGTTCTGCTACCAGCATAATCCGGTCTCCAGTGAAGTTTCTTAGTTTCTTTTGCCGAAGCAATAAAGCTTAGGGCGACCCGATGGCTGCTTTAGTGCAGCTTAAGCGGAGCTCAGCAGCGCTGACCAGGAGAGCTGCTGTTGGCGCCTTGCAGAGCCCGGGTGCTCGCAAAGCCAGCGCGGGCTGCACCAAGACTAAGGTACAGAGAAAGTCTGAGCTTTGGCTGTAATTACTCGCATTCTGGTTAGCCATAAAGGGCGGTTTATGTCTGGAAGGTGCTATTCTGTTGTCAAAGCCACGGGAGACCTTGCACCGGGGCTGCTGGCGAGGGGGGCACCCTACAAGAACGTCCGTGTTTTCATGCTCACAATTTTCTGTTGTAACTCAGCATTTCTGTTGCAAATAAAAGCAGCACTTGAGCAGCTACYGACAGGCTTCAAGGAGGGGAGAGGGAAAGAAAACCCCCAAAACACAGCAAAAACCCTGCAACTCTTCCTGCCTCCCCCCAATCCCTTTGATTTTGCCCATCAAGGTCCACCAGCCACGAGCTGCAGCAGGAGGAGCCCGAGTTGGGAGCTGGTGTGCAGGCCACGGCGCAAGCGGAGACCCCGCCGGCCACGAAGCTCCCAGGTAGGTCAGCGAGMAGCCCGCAGGTGCCCACCACAGGCCAGGTACGAATAACACCAATGCTTGGGGGGCAGGAGCAAMTTAAACCGGGGCGCTGCGGCTTTAGCGAGTTAGACCTGGTGCTAAGAGCAGCAGGGAGGGCTCCGCAGTGCCCCCCTGCAGAAGCCTCCGCACGGCCTCCGGGATACGGAGGTGTCCTGCGTGCACAAACCTGCACAAGCGGCGTAGGGAACATTTTAGCTCCTCCATCAAATAATAGCAGGATATAAAAATAGCTGTGTCCTATCAAAAAAAAAAAAAAAAAAGGGGGAAAAATGGAAGTGTTACCTAATACTGTGGCCATGTTTGTTTGGGTTTTTCAGTGAGTTCAGTGGAATGTAAATAACCTGGTGATCTTTCTTTCTTTCTTTCTTTCTTTCTTTCTTTCTTTC
>NW_020454516.1:1514596-1522443 GCF_003342845.1 Nothoprocta perdicaria
TCTTTCTTTCTTTCTTTCTTTCTTTCTTTCTTTCTTTCTTTCTTTCTTTCTTTCTTTCTTTCTCTCTTTCTTTCTTTCTCTCTTTCTTTCTTTCTTTCCAAAAGGAAATTTGAGAGCCCTTCCTCCAGAGCAGGTAACGCGTTTCTGCTTTGCTTTCCCGTTTCTGCCTGTTGTTATTTACGCCGCCGCGCCGCTTCCCGGCGCCCGCCGAGCGTGTCGGGGCAAGCCGCACGCCGCAGGGCGCCGCGGAGCGGGCAGCAACGCGCCGCGGAGCTGCCAGCCGAGCCCACGCAGCCCCGAGCAGCCTGGCCCTGCTGGAACGAGGTGACCGGCTGGGCAGGGACCGGCCTCGGCAGCGGAGGGGACCGTCCTCGCCACACTGCATCCAGGGCACAGCTCTGTCCCCGCTTCCCGGGGCRGTGGGAATTCACCAGTGGAGAAATGGGCACCTGGCAAACCGGGAAGGCCACCTTGGGTTCGTTGTCGCCCYTGGGTGCTGCTTTGCGCTGCCCCTGTGCAAGGAGGGAGCCAGGGGCCCGTCCTCGGTGACCGCTGTCACCCCGCGGTGCGGCCCGCGGCTGGCGCGGCTCCCGCGCCGCTTCCTGCGCCTTGCTTCAGAGGCAGCGCGCACAATACCGGGCTCGGCGCCACGGAGAGGAGCACGCCCAGCACCCGGCCCTGCTTGCACAGCCGGCGCCGCGGGAGGATCCCGGCAGCCGCCAGCGGCACGGCCGCGCTGGCCCCCCTTGGCCCTTCGTGCTGAGGCCAGAGGCGGCCCCTTTTCCGAGTGCCGGCCGCGCTCCGGAGCGGAGCGGCGCRCGGCTCAGCGCGGCGGCACCGGCGTCGCCCGCGCTGGCTGCCGCTGCGAGCGATGAGGAAGCTTCTCCTCCCTGAAACGGCGCCGATCGTGCAATGAAATGTTCCCCGTCACCTGCCAGGGCAGCTGGCTGTCACCCCGCCAAGAGGACAGGCAGTCGGACGGGATCTGTCTTCCGGAGGGAGCCCTTCGTGGCGCAGCCTACGAGGACTCGGGCGAAACCAGGCTCCCCACGGCAGGGTTGGACGGGGTTGGGAGCTGGCRCTCGAGCTGTGTCCCATTTTCCAGGAAAAGCTGGAGACGGGACAGGCAGGGTGGCAGAGCCAGTTTTCCTGAGGCCCCGTGTCCTCCAGCTCCCTGCAGCGYTGGCCTGCGGAGTCTCTCCCTGCTAGTCCTCACCAAGCTCAGTAGGGAGGTCAGAGTGTCTCAGGTGAGCAGCACCCAGCCCCACGTGAGGTAACAGGTCTCCAAACACCTAGTCACCCACCCCGATGCCAAATACACGCTTGGGARCAAGTGGAGCTTAACTTCTCCATTGCTCCTAGGATGAGGGCTGCTGTGGCCAATTTGGGAGACTTTGAGGCGCTCCAGTCAGTGGTACCTTGTGGCTACTCAGCTTTAATGTGCTACAATTACTCCGGAAAATGGCCATGACAGCTGTAGAGGTTGTAGGTGCCACTGTCCGGAGAGGCATTTCCCAGGAAAGGGAGCAGGACCTGTGGGACACAGCAGCACTTAGGCCTGCCCATGTCCCCATTCTTGTGGCCTAGGCTAGGCAGAAGCAGGCACGCTCCACTAGGGAAGAGCCCACATGTTCAAAATAATTGTCCGTGGCGCCTCCATTGAGTCCTCCCTCTTGGGCATCCTCTTTCCTCCATTCTCCATCCCATCCTCCTCGCTGCCGTGCGACCGCCTTGGCCATGCTCCTCTCGCTGGAGCATGAAAACCACCTCCTGGAGCACCCCAGCGATAAACCCGGTTGCAGCAATTCCGTGGCAGGAGAGCCGGAGCTGTCAGCAGCAGGTCCAAGGCACGAGACGTCTTTATCCTCTTGAGCGTGCCCGGCGCCGCGTCGCGCCTTGCCGCGCGAGGACGCAAAGCCCGCCGCCCGCGCTCGCTCCGCTCCCCAGCGCCCAGCGCAAGCAGGACGAGCAGGAAATCGCCCGTTGGCTCTGCGTTGGGCTGATGGAGCAGAGCCCCGGGATGCTGCCGCGGAGCCCGGGCCCCTCCGTGTCCCCGGCGCGAAGGGAGGGCTCGTGCCATGAGATGGAGCTGCTGCTCTGGGAAAAGCTGCTCGGAGCAGCCCGGACAACAGCAGAGCCAGCACGTTTGGCCTCTGCCCGCGGCTTCCCGGGTGGAGGGTCGGGAGGCTGCGCGGGATCGTGGCGGGATGTGGGCGCGTGGCCCTCACCCCGTGCCTGTCCCGCAGGCGGCCGGTGCCCGCGGGCGCCTGCACGTGGTGCAGCTGGGACACGTGTGACCGGCGAGACCCCGACACCCCCGCAACACCCGGCACGTTGGGGCACCCAGCGGCACCTCGGGATCCAGGGACTCGGCTCGTCGCGGGCGCCCGGGAAGCGCGACGCCCAAGGCTCCGGCTCCCCTTGCGCCCACCCCTCGCCTTCCCCCGCGCGTTATATGTTTTAAAGATCCCCCCTCGGCAGCAGGTTTGGATTCCCACTTGAGGCGCCGCGAGCCGGTCTCTTGAGATACCGGCCGATAAAAATCTTGGCTGCGGATACCTCTGGGAAAGAGCAGCCTCTCGCAGTCGGCAGCGTTCTCCTAAGAATGCTCTCAATTTTCCTATCTCACTGTATCATCTTAGTTGAATAACCATTATTTTGCCTTTTTTTTTTTTTAAAAAAGACACGGAGATGGAGCCTCTTAAGCATCATCCCATTGGAGCCCAGATTTTAATCTGCCGCTCCTAACCACTAAGAGAAAATGCACTGAGAAGGTAACTTAACCCGTTTCCTTGCTGCAGATTCCTTATTTTCCCGTTCAAAGCGAAGGGAGCCCTTGTGACAGGTCTTTCTTCCCGCCATCTGATCCGGAGCATCGTGTCCGGTCGCGGTTTGCACTCCGCTGCGTGCACACGTGCGGCTTAGGCTGGATCTTCCGGAGCGTTCGGGTGTTAAACCCAAAGCCCGGCCGCTCTCTCAAGCTGCTTTCGGACTGTGGACAAATTAGTGGGAAGGAAAGCACCAAAAAAATGAAAGCAGTGTGTTAAAAGGAAAAAAAAAATAAAATATATATTTTTTAGCCAAAAGATCTGTGTTTACCCAGTTTTTTTGGTTTTTTTTTTTTTGCTTGCTGTTGGTCAGCCGTTGTCCCCTAARAGCCCAAAACTGCTGAATTTCTGCTGATTTTGATCACAACGGGAAAATTCCCACTGGATTTCTGCRCTTTATTCGAATGAGTGTATTTGAGGCAACACATCAGGACGAGACTTTTCTCTTGTTCCCCAATGTGAAGCGAGCTTGTGTGCTTCTTTTGGGAAAAAAACAAACAAAAACGAATAAAAAGGAGCTTTGCAACAAAGCGAGACGCTGCGCCCGCAATGGCTGGTTACTCGGGGCCTCCTTCCTTGGAGCAGAGCGTGCGTTTCCTGTGATATGGGTTAAAATTGAATTTCTGACATACATACGCTGCGACACCAGAGCACGGAGATCTCCCGCTCGTTGTGCATGCAGCGCTGCGACGTGTTGCTTGGCCGTACAGCTCCTCTGCTGAATTGCAGCCATATTTCTGTCAGTACAAGTGATGGTCTATATGAGGGATTAATCTGACACCAGACAGCGATTCTTAATCCTTCGGTATATCATAATCTATTTACTTTGCATGCTAAGAGGATTTCGGCTTAAAAATATACAGGAAGTGATACTAGAAATGTACATAAGATCCAGAATGCCATTTCCTAAAATCTCAGGTTTTCGTAAAATCCTTTTATGGCTTTCTTGGAAAAGTCCCGCGTGTCCCGGAAAAGTGCTGAAAAGGGATTTAGCTGGAAATGGGCATATGTTTTTCTTTATCCTCAGCCGTATGACCGTTTTCACCCTCCTCCTTCCCCGCAGCTTTTTGTGCTGGAACATAAGACATGAAAGGAAAGATCTCCGGTGCAGCGGGGTCCTTGTCTGGGAGCTACACCGGGAGATTTCACTGACCAATTCAGAGCAGGTTTTGAACCGATGTGGGGTTTTATACGCATTAATTACTAGCCCTGTGCATGGAGTTAGCAGCGCCGGGATAATGTGGAGGTCGGCACGAGGAAGGGCACAAGGCGCAGCGCTGCCTCGTGCAGCCCCGATCCCCGTTTTCCTCGCGCCGCACACGGCGGCTGCAGAGTTTGCAGCCCCAGGATTGCAGTCCCGGTGCAGGGTTTGCAGCCGGAATTGCAGTCCTGGTGCGGGCTTTGCAGCCCCAGGATTGCAGTCCCAATGCAGGGTTTGCAGCGGGAATTGCAGTCCCACTGCGGGGTTTGCAGCCCCAGGATTGCAGTCCCAATGCAGGGTTTGCCGCCGGAATTGCAGTCCCGGTACAGGGTTTGCAGCCGGAATTGCAGTCCCGGTGCGGGCTTTGCAGCCCCAGGATTGCAGTCCCAATGCAGGGTTTGCAGCGGGAATTGCAATCCCACTGCGCGGTTTGCAGCCCCAGGTTTGCTGTCCCGCTACGGAGCACTCCTTGTCCTTCCCTGAGCCCTGGGAAGAGCCGGGATGGAGGGATCCGCGCACGGCTGCGCGGGACAGTGGCTCCCSGAGCGGCCTCGGATGCACCGAGGAGCCGGCGGCGCCCGAGCGGGACGGTGTCGGCGGCAGCCCGGGTTCCCGTGCACCCGTGATGCCCTCGGAGCCGGCGCCACAAACTCGCTCCGCGGCGGCTCCACAACCGCCTTTCCCCGGGAAAAGCCCCCCCGGGGTCGCTCCGGCCCCTCCAAGCCGGGGCCGGGGGCGGCTGCACCGGCCGGGCCGGCGGCTGCTCCTCCCTGCGGCCGAGGGAGCCCCGGGTTCCCCTCCGGGCTGTTTCCGACTGAATACAGGGGTGGGGAAATAAACAAACAAACGAATAGTTAGATACATCAATAAATAAATAAACGCTCAAGTGGCGTTTGTTTTTCTTCCTCCCCTGCTTGTGAGGGGAGGCCCCGGGACGGGACGGGACCCGCAGGCAGCTCCCGGGTTTTGTGCCGCTTTGGGCGCTCAGCGCAGCAGCCTGACGGCAGAAAAGGGGGAAACGGAGCCCGGAACGAGCGCGGACGCTGCTGGGGCCCCCGGTGCCCAGACCGACATCCCCTGCCCCGTGCCAGCAGCCGGYCCCTGCAGCGTGCACACGAACGCACATCCGCATGCACGCACGCATGGGTGCCGATGTGCAGACACGCACGCAGCTCCCTGCCCTTCGCAGCTTCCCACTGCCCCGGGATCCACATGGAGCCCGGGAGCCGCCGGCACCAGCAAAAAGGGCTTCCCAGGGAGGGGAAAAGGGGGATGAGGAGGCGCCTCCCAGGCCCTGCTCCTGTGCACGGGGTTAGGGCTGCGGCCGCCCGCGCTGGCGAGCGGGAAGGCCGGGAGCAGGGAGGCCGGGAGCAGGGAGGCTGGGAGCAGCAGGGAGCCCGGGAGCAGCCAGTTTGGGAGCAGCAGGAATCCCGGGAGCAGCAGGAATCCCGGGAGCAGCCAGTTCGGGAGCAGCAGAAATCCCGGGAGCAGCCAGTTCGGGAGCAGCAGGGAGCCGGCCGCTGCCGCACGCGCCCCATGCAGCCGATAGGCGAGCGCAGCCCCGGGCCGCGCGGGGAGCCCCCCCAAACTCACGGCACAGCCCCCCGGCGCAGCAGCCCCATCCCGCACAGAGCGTTCCCGGGGAGCAGGAAGGAGGACAGGACACGAGCGCCTGGGGGACACCGGATTTTATTGGGGAGGGGGGGCCCTTACAGCTGGGGGGTCCCGGCCTCCGAGTCGCTGCTCACCCTGCCCTGGCAGGGGGGCAGCCCCCTGAGCCCCCCTCAACCTCCCCCCCAAACTGCAGGGAAACACCACAACCCTGCTGCGCCCGCCGCCTCCCCTCAACAGAACAAAACTTTTCTCTGCTTTTGTTTTCCTTTCATCTTTTATTTAAGTTTTTTCCCCCCCATCTCTCTCCTAAAAGTTCCTTTCCGGGGGTTTGCAAAGTGGTTGCAGCATCAGCTGCACCGGCCTGCCCTGCGCCCGGGGCCGGGCTGGTCCCGCTCCCGGCACCGGGATGGGTCGGGAAGGGACGGGATGCGYGGCCACCATGGGGCTGAGCTCCCACCGGGCCCGCACGGGACGGAGGCCGCCCCAGCGGGACCCTCCCTCCTCCCGCGGCACCTCCAAGGAGAGGGCAGAAAATAAAAATAAAAAGATTTTTTTTCCTCCTTTAAAAGTTCCATTTCTTGCTTGTTAGACTCKAGATAAATGTCAACCCGACAGCATCAACTAAAAATAAGAGTGGTCCCTGGAACGGACCGAGTATTTACAGAGTTCCCGCCGCTTCCAGCAGCGGGAGGCTACGCAGTCCGGCGAGGAGACGGGGCGTCCCGGGGGAGCGGGGCCGGCGCGCACCTCTCCCCAACTCCTCCGTTTCTCCTGTTGCCTTTTTTYCGTTCAAGTCCTCTTCTGTTCCGTTTAAAAAAATAATAATTATAACAACGCCACCGGCGGGACAATCCTGGGGCACGGGGCAGCAAATAAATATCAGTGGAGAAGGACGGGCAGGATCCCGGCGCGGCGGCACCAGGGCGAGGGCCGGCGCGGCGCTAGGAGCCGTCGCGGGTGACGAAGAGGAGGGGAGCGAGCGGGGCRGGAGCGGGGCCGCACGGCGGGGACCAGCCCCTCACAAGACCTGGAAGCGCCAGGACGCCTGGTCCTTGTAGTCGAGGCAGTCGGGGGAGTTGAAGTTGAGTTTCCAGGAGGCGGCGGCGGCCGGTTCCTTGTAGTCCAGGCAGTCGGAGGAGTTGAAGGGGAGGCCGGCGCCGCCGTAGCCCTGGTGGTGGTGGTGGTGGTGGTGGTGGCCCGAGCTCTGGCTCAGCGGGTGGTGGTGGTGATGGTGGTGGTGGCCCGACATGGAGGAGGGCCCCATGGGGCTCAGCTGGTGCGGGTGGTGGTGGGAGTGCATGGGCGCCAGGTAGGAGCCGCAATCCACGCCGCCGAAGTAGGAGGAGGACGGAGGCGCCGGGTAGCCCTGCCCGTAGCCGCCGC
Source organism: Nothoprocta perdicaria (assembly GCF_003342845.1). Classification (NCBI taxonomy): domain Eukaryota; kingdom Metazoa; phylum Chordata; class Aves; order Tinamiformes; family Tinamidae; genus Nothoprocta; species Nothoprocta perdicaria. The sequence goes on from NW_020454516.1 coordinate 1,521,623, forward strand.
CTTGGCCGTAGGAGACGGGGTAGGTGGCCGAGGAGGCGCCGGCCACCGAGCGCTGCATGCAGGAGGCGCCGCCGGGCGGCAGCGGCTCGGGCACCGTCACGGCCGAGGGCGCCGAGCCCGGCGAGATGGAGGCCGGGCTCCAGATGGACGAGGCCGGGGTGCTGAGCGAGGCGGCGGCGGCCGTCGAGCCCGCCGGGGTGCCCAGCGCCGCGCCGGGGCCCGACGAGTTGGAGCTGGACGAGGAGGAGGAGGCCGAGCTGGAGGCGGCCGGCGGCGTGAACTGCCCGCTGCTCTCGGAGCCCGAGCTCTCGCGCGCCGGCGACGACTTCTTCTTGGCCGGGCGGCTCTTGGCGGCGCCGCCGCTCTGCTGCTGCTGCCGGCACTTGGCCCGGCGGTTCTTGAACCAGACCTGGYGCCGGGGGCAGAGGGGGCGGCCGTGAGCGCCGGGGCGCCCCGCGGCCCCCGCGGCGCCGCCACCCCCTGTCCCCGCGGGTACCTGGACGCGCGACTCGGGCAGGTTGATCTTGAGGGCCACCTCCTCGCGCATGAAGATGTCGGGGTAGCGGGTCTTGGCGAAGAGCGCCTCGAGCACGTCCAGCTGCGAGCGCGTGAAGGTCGTGCGCTCCCGGCGCTGCTTCCGCGGCGTGGCTGCGGCGGGCACCRCGTTACGGGGCCACCCGCAGCCGTGCGCCCCACGCAGTTCCCGTTGTGCTCAAACAACCCGCTTCCCACCCCTCTTTAAGTAATATTAATAAAAACTCTCCTGTTTCTCCTTACCGGCCCCGGCAGGGCTGGAGGTGCCCGGGGGACGCGGGGGACCC
>NW_020454516.1:1524053-1526737 GCF_003342845.1 Nothoprocta perdicaria
TTTTTCCCTTTTTTTTCCCCCTTTTTTTTCGGGCGAGGAGGGGGCGGCCGGGCCCAGGAGCCGGCGGCGCCTCTGCCGCGACCCGAGCGCCGCGGCCCCTTCACGCCGAGGAGGAGGAGGAGGAGGAGGAGGAGGAAGGGCTGGGGGGAACGGGCAGCCCCCCCGCTTCGCCGCGGGGCACCTTCCAGCCCGGAGCGGTCCCGGCACCTCCGCGCCGCGCGGAGACGGGTGAGATCCGCGGCCGCGCAGCCCTCACCCCCCGAAAAAAAAAATCAGAAAATAAGCCCGGAGTTTTTACTTTTTTTCCTCCTTTTTTTTTTTTTTAATTTATTTTTGTGGAGCCGGGCAGAGCGCTGCGCGCCCGCGCGTCCCCCCGCGCAGTTTGCGCGGGGCGCAGCCGGGCGGCGGCGCCCCCGGCCTCCCCCCGCGGTGCCTCCCATGGAAAGGGAAGGAAAAAACTTCCCCGCGCGCCGCGTTCGGGGCCGGGACCGGCCGCGGGTCCCCCCCGGCCCGCGCAGCAGCTCGGCCGGGTAACGAGGAAAGCGGCGCTTACGGTAAGAAAGATTCGGCTTTTATTGAAAATCTCATATGTGACTCGGTATCGTAATAAATAAACAGAGAAGAGCTCCACAAAAGGGACGCGGCGAGAGCGGGACACGCGTGGGGAAGGGGGGGGACGGGGGACACCACGAGGACGACACGGAGCCAAGCGGGGCGGGAGGGGGGAGGCTCGGGGGGGGACCCCGGGCCCGGCGACAATAAATAACGCGCGTGGGCGGCGCGGCCCGGGCGGGACCCGCGGCCCCTGCGCGCCCCGCGCTGCCCCGGCTATAAAACGTAGGGAGCTTATGAAGTATGAAGTATTACATATGGCAGGACTAGGTGAAACCCTTCCCCATGATTTTTTCCCCCCATTCCCCCTCCCCAAATTCTATTACGAAAAAAAAAAGGAAAGAAAAAAAAATTATTTCCAACCCAGCCCTCCCGCTAAAGGACCCAGAAAACTCTTTTTATTTTCCTTTTTTTTTTTTTTTTTTTTCCCCTTTTGCTTCTCCCGAGCTCGGCGAGGCCCGGGGCGATCCCAGCGCCGAGCCCGCAAGGGGACCCCGCTCCCACGAGCGCGGCCGAGCGGGCCCGCACCTGCCCCAAGGAAAGGGAGAGGGAAAAAGTTTTTTTTTTTTTTTTTTTTTTTTTCCAAAACATTTTTTTTTTTTCCGTCCAGTCTCATGCCAACGTTTTTGCGGGGCGCGGGCGCGCCGGTCACTGCAGGACGCATTTCTCTTCCTTCTTGGCCATCTTGCCTTTGTTTTGCTCCAGGGTCCGCTCCAAATGCTCGTCCTCTTCCTCGGCCCTGCAACAGAGGCGCCGATCAAGGGGTGCGCGCCCCGCTCCGCTCCGCAGCCCGCGCTCCCGCTTCCCCCGGGCCCGATCCCGGCCCCGCTGCCCCCGTCCCGGTGCCGGGCTCCGCGCGCACTTTGCGCGCCCTGCCCGCCGCACTCACTGCTTCTCCTGCGCGTCCAGGTCCCTGACCAGCGCGTCCCGTTTGTTCACGAGAAGAACGAGCTCGTCCAGCAAGAGCTGCTCGCGCCGCTTCTGCGCCTCGGTCTTTTGCCAGTCTGCGGAGGAGCGAGGAGCGCGGTGAGCGGCGCGGCGCCCCGCGCAAGGAGCCGCGCACCCACCGCGCTTCCCCCGGTTAATAATGCCCATTATTAGGGTGCGTGTCCCCCCCGCGGCGCGGCCGCCGGCCCGGCCGCCCCCAGGGGCCCGCGCTGTCACTCAGGCGGCGCCTTCCCCGCCTCCCTCATTAGGGAGGTAAACACCGGGGAGGCGAGGGAGCGCGGGGGGGCGCGGGGACCCCGGCCCGACCGGGAGCCTTCACAAAAAAAAAGAAAGGAAAAGAAGGGGAAAAGAAAGAGAAGCCGCGTCCGCCCCGTCCGCCCTGCGCGCCCGCCGGCTGAAAATGAGGCGCAGCCCCGCGCAGGGGGAGCCCGGCTGCCCCGCGCGCGCGGAGCCCGCAAGGAATCTGGACAAAAATTCGTTGTTATTTTTCTTTTTTYTCTCCCCCAAATGCACTTGCACCGGCTGTTTACACCCCAACCCCGGCGAGCGCCGCGGCTGCARCGCAGCCCCGCTCGGGTTCTCCCCGCGCCTCTTCGCTCTCCCCGCGCTCCCGCTTTTCCGTTTTCTTTTTTTTTTTCTCTCCCCCCTTTTGTTTTCTTTCTTCTTTTTTTTTTTCCTCTCTCTCTCTCTCTTTTTTTTTTCTTTTTTCTTTTTTTCTTTTTTTTTGCTCGTTTAGGGAAAAGCTCTTTCAGTTCGAGCCGCTTCAAAGGACGCGGCGCCGCGTTGCCGAAAGCAAGCGCGGGAGCTCCCCGCGAATCCTAACGGTTTCGTACATTAAAAATAAGAAAAAAAAGTAAATTAAAAAGAAAAATAAAAAGGAAGAAAGAGAAAAAGAAAAGAAAACTAAATAAGGGGAAGCGGCGGCCGCTCGGCGGGACGGAGGTGGGGAGCGTGCGCGGCCCCTGCCCGGACACCACCGGCCACGCTCTCATTCTGCAGCTTTGGGCATTTTCACTTAGTGAAAAACTCTTATTTAAATCCTTTCTTTTCTTTTCTTTTCTTTTCTTTTCTTTTCTTTTCTTTTCTTTTCTTTTCTTTTCTTTTCTTTTCTTTTCTTTTCTTTT
>NW_020454516.1:1526801-1528621 GCF_003342845.1 Nothoprocta perdicaria
TCTCTCTCGTTTCAGAGGCAGTTTCAACAAACGCTGCTCAGGACATTTCACGCCGGGTCTCGCTCAGCCCTTAGCAACTATTTTTCTCCCTCCACTCAGTTCCACAGACGAGTTTTTAGTGCACTGGGGTAAATAACCCCGGACTTAATGCCCTGGGAATTTTTACTTGCTGCGATCACTTTTACTACGGTTTTAAACACACCATGGGGGGAAAAAAAAAAAAAAACAAAAAAAGAAAACTTGTTAGAAACTCATTTGTGTTTTGATTTTTGTAGGAAAAGGGAGTAACTTTTCACCCCCTGAAATAAATACAATTGAGTAGCAATTTGTTTAAAAGGTAACAAAGTATTTGAATACTATTTTCAAAGAGTATATTGAATAAAAATAAAAATGCTGGGGAGGGGCCCGAGCATCCCTGCCTCTAAATAGCAAGTGCACTCCGGTTTGCTCCCTACCTGTTGTGCCTTTCCAGGCAGGATCGCCCGTRTCCCCGGCCACGCAGCCTTCCCGGCTGCCGCTCTGGGAAGCTACAAGCCGGGCTGGGATGAAGTTGGGATTTCGGAATGCGACCTGCTGTAAAGGCTGCGCTCCGGACAAAGCGGGAGCGCAGCTCCCGGGTTGTGCACGAGCCAAAAAGTGCCCGAGAGGCAAAGGCGCCGCTGCTTGTGGTGGTTTAAAACGACCCCGTTTGCTGAATTCCCCTTAACGCAGGAGCGTTTTCAATTATTCATCATCCCCCCGCCCCGGCTTAAACTGATAATTACGTGGGGGGGGACAGGGCTGCCGCCACCGAGGCGCCTTCGCGGAGGCGGCCTGAAGTTGTGGCCTCCCCTCTCGCAACTCTCATGAAAACGCGCCGCACTTTGATGAAAATTAGCGCGAGTTTTGTAAAGAGCACGTTGGGGGCTTGCAGCCAGGCCTTATCTTCAGTTCCAGTCAACTAGCAATGCTGAAAGAGTTTGCATCCCCATCAGAGCAGGCCATTTGATAGGATTCTGCTGCTGAACCTAATCAATCTCGGGAAGACTGGGGCTGCGCGGTGTAACAAAGCTAAAATAGATTTACAAATGGGGTTTTAGAGGATAAGCTCCTCCACAGGATTACATATTGATTTTAAATATAAAAAGCTTATCATATAAACCATAACTACAAAAATAGTGAACCTATGCATAAATCCTTTTAGAAGAGCACCCACTTCAAACTCGGAGCCAAGAATGAATCAAGATGTAGCACGTCCTAAAGCAGATCCATTTCTCGGGCGGAAAGCGAACACGCTACCCCAAGGTGTGCAAAACCCAACTTATCTTTCCTAAGGAGGCATTAAATYGCGGGGCAGGGGGGAAGGAAAGGAAAACCCACTAGGAAGGCACGCGAGGGCCAGGAGCCGCGGCGGAGGCGACGCATCCTCCGATCCCAAGCTCCGAGACGCTGCGGGCTCTGGTTTCCGTGAGGAGGCGGCTTCCAAGCACACAGACGGACAGACGGACAGAGCCTTTCYCCCCCTGCGTGTTAAAGCAGACCTGGGGACCTCTCTTTCCTCTGGCTTTAGGCAGCCCGGTGCGGGGCCGGGCGGGAGCACAGGGAGCCCGTTCTCCCCTCTTTTCCGCATGGAAAAACTTGCCCAGCGGCAGTGCGGGGCCGGGGCTGCCCCGTCGCCAGCCTCCTTTCCTTTCCCTTCCTTTCCCTTCCTTTCCCTTCCTTTCCCTTCCTTTCCCTTCCTTTCCCTTCCTTTCCTTTCCTTTCCTTTCCTTTCCTTTCCTTTCCTTTCCTTTCCTTTCCTTTCCTTTCCTTTCCTTTCCTTTCCTTTCCTTTCCTTTCCT
>NW_020454516.1:1528646-1535063 GCF_003342845.1 Nothoprocta perdicaria
TTTCCTTTCCTTTCCTTTCCTTTCCTTTCCTTTCCTTTCCTTTCCTTTCCTTTCCTTTCCTTTCCTTTCCTTTCCTTTCCTTTCCTTTCCTTTCCGCCTCCCTCACTCCTTCCTTTCCTTTCAGCCTCTTCTTCTTCGTTTTCCTTTGCTTTCCCTTTTTCCGCCTGCCCTCAGCGAGCCAAGTAAAGCGGCCGCGAGGTTTCTAAGCGGCACAGTCACGCGTGGAAGAGCTGCAGCAATTCCCCAAATCATTAATTACCACCTTTCCAAGGCTTTTTTTTTTTTTTTTTTCCCCGTTTTTTCTTCCCCCTTTACATTCCGGTTTGAGTTGGTGCGCCCTGCGTTGCAACCCTCCCCTCTTCACAAACAAACAAAGCTCCGAACCAGTCCCGTCCTGCCTGGTTTTATTATTTGGTGTTATTATTGTTATTATTTGAGGCCGGGGAGCTGCCCCTTCCGCTCGTTAGCCCCGGGCTAAAGGGCCTCCGAGGGCACCGCGCGGCCGCCGGGAGCCTGACACCAAGTGGCATCTCTCCACTGGGGCTGCCAACAGCAACGGCACCAAAACCAGCCCATTTTGGTCCCRTGTCGCGGGCGGGAAGCCGCCCGGCCCCGGCGCGGCGACGCTCCCCGGCASAGCCGTTCCCGGGAGCGCGGCTCTTTCCGGAGGGTTGCGGAGCAAGCGGGAGCTGCTCAAGCTTCCCGCTGCGGCAGGAGGCTGTGGAGCTTCCAAAGGCTCCATGCAGCTTCGGGTGTGTAAATAAAACACGGAACCAACTTTTCCCCAGCAATTTACGCTCACGCCGCTAACGTGTCGTTAGCAGCACCAGAAATAAAACAAAGCAAAAAGAAAAAATAAAATTTAAGGGGAAAAAAGACTTTTTTGGCTTCTCTCTCTGATTTTGGCATCTCTCTCTGAACTTATAAAGAGGAAAAAAAAACAAAGGACAAACTTCTATTCAAACGAATGTGGGCATGGCATAGTCTGCTGGACCTTCAAAGGCGGCCGCCACGACGCTCCGAGAAAGTACAGCATGTAAGAGGTAATTAAGCATTTAAATTTAGGATTTACMTCCAGTATCTCTTAACTCCTGCTTGGTTTCGGGATACCCTCTGTTTTAAATATTTCATTAACGCAATTCCCCGTTAATGTGCCCTGCCTCTCGCAGACAGTGAGGTACRTATTTATGACTCAAGTTTATCCAAGAATACGGGGAACAGTCTTATGCAAAAACATAGCCACAGATGGATAGATATGAAAAAAGCTACCTCAAACCTGCTGCTTTTTAATTTCTCTCTCTTTTTTTTTTTTTCCCCCTACAAACTTATGCTCCCAGTGAAGTCTCCAAACTAATTAGAATTGATTTATTATGGATCAGGTACCTTATCAGGTGAAGAAAGAAATTACCATGGACAGTCAAAGGGTTAAGAGGTCAATACAGAATAGCAAAATCAATTTGCATTGATTAGACAAAAGGTCCATTTTGCAGGGCCCAAAGGATTAACTTTTAAGCAAACATCTTTGAACTATAAGACAGCATTTGTGACTGAGAGGTATAAGCAGCACAGCATTATAAAACACTTAAGATATTTAAATAAGAAAATAATGCAAGCAGTGGTTTAAGCTATCTGGATGTTTATTTTTTATTATGAATCATCCCTGGGATTATTGTACAATTCGCTTGAAAGCCCCATGGAAAGTATGCAATTGTTTCATTTATCCCGCGTGTCAATCTTCCCATGAGTTTTCATTCAGGTAAGGTGACTAAACTCCRGAGAGTTGCAGAGAATGGAGAAAATATGTGCAAAGGATTGCACTAATCCCAATGTTGCTTGTGATGAAATATTTACTTGGCACACACAGTGCTTTGCCACAAAGGCCAGAGAGACCTTTTTTTGTGTGTGTTTCCCTCCCCGCAGTGAGATGGGGTTGTAAAACCCATCCGCAAGGCAGAAGGAAGGAGCCTCCCTTCCGTGGGTCACCCTTCCCTTCCCTGCCTTACCAAGCGCAGTGGGATGCTGCAGGAGACAGCGCGGCTGCAATGTGAAGAACAAGCCCTGCGAATACTCCCTACTTCCCTACTTTTTTTTTTTTTTTTCCGGAGTTGATTCCAATGTGAGTGCATTTCCCTGTGCCAACTTTTTATTATTGTTTTTCCCCGTGTTTTTGCGAGCACAAGCGTGGCTGTGGGGCCGCCCTCGGGACGCAGCGAGCTCTTACCTTCGATGGCGAGCATCGCTCTTAGCTCCCGGTTCAGCAGCTCGTAGCGCCTTTCTAGGTCATGCTCCTTTTCCCTAGGCAAGTGGCAAAAGTTCATCAATATGTTAATTACTAAATCATTAAACACTTAAAAGAACCTTTAACGTGCATTGATTTTAGGACTCGTAACCGACTTTTCTCTTTAACTTTAAGCTACTCCAAACAAATGATACACAAACTTAGAAGCCGGCCTGGCTGGCGTATCCCGTACGGGAGCCTTTTCGGTTCCCGTAATTTAATTCCCGCAGTTTAACTCCGCAGCAGCACAAAATACCTGAGCGAGCCGCCCCGGCRCGGCAGCTCTGCCGTGTCCCAAGCCCTGAGCATCCCCCTCTCCCTCAGGACCCCATTCCAGCGTCGGCGCTAACGCGACACGGGCGCTATCCCTAACCCACGCTGGGAATGGGATGCGGGATTAGGAAGTTCAATGTGAGGAGGCAGCGCCGGAGCCGGGGCTGGGGCCGGTGGGGAGCTTGCAGGGYCATTCCCAGGCGGCACCCGGCTCCYGATGGCTGCTCCGCTCCGTGCCGGGATGGCATGGGACAGGACAGGAGCTGCCTGGCTCTCGGTGCCCGCCGGAGCATCGCGGACACGCGGGTTCCCTCCCCACGGGGCACAGGGGAGCGCGAATCCGGCGCGGTTCTATTCGAGCGTGTGGCCTGTGCAAGGATAACTGCACCTCAAACTAGTCCGGCTAATCTGGTGTCCCTGCACGCTTTGCATTTTCCAGTCTGAAATATGGGAGAAACTCCCCAAATCCTCCCCGCTGCCCCTCTGTGAGGGAGCGCCTTGAACCCAGCTGGGAAGCGGAGACGTCTTCCCTCTACACTGTGGGCACTGTGTATCCCAGTAAGCCACCCTTGGATAAACACATATATCCCTCCATACTTACAGGAGAGAAAGCTGGTTCATTCGTCTTATTAAGGCATTTTTCTTATTGACCAGCATGAACCACTCCTGCATCATAGCCTCCTCCTCCTCCGTGTTCCTCCCTGCAACAGAAAGCGCGGAGTTACTCGCCCGACGTTTCCCAGGCTCGACGACGCGCTCCGGTYCTGCAGCGCGAGCTGGGCAGCACGGGGTGCGTTCTCGGCCGGTGCAAACGCGACAGGACAACAACATCCCGCGCCCTGCTGCTCTTGGCACCTGCAGTGCCGCAGGCAGCGCCCGGCCCCGGCCTCGCGGGGACCCTCGCAGCCCCCATCCGTGCTGGAGATGGGGGGCACCCACCCGGCAYCCCGGGGGAAAAGGGCACGGAGCCCCGGGGAGGCTGCTCCTCCAGCCCGCACGGTCTCATACATCTTGCACCTTCCACGGCGTTCAAAGGGACTTGGGAAGAAACCGGGAAGAGAGGCACAGGAGCCGGGAAGCCCGAGTTGCTCTCCTGGCTCTGGTTCCCCAGGGACCGCGGGCAGCGCGCCGGGGAGGAATGCGGGATAATCATCCGTGCCTATCTCGCAAAGGGTGCGAAAGGCCAATTCTTTGATGTCTGCAGTGTTTGGCAATGCCTGATGCAAGGTGCCGCACAGCCGGCGACGCTCCGTCATTAACTCCAACCATCGGATCGCACGCGGGGAAGCGTTTCCCGACACCCAAAGCTGGCAAGATACCAAACCGAGATGTGGCTCTGCACTAAGTTTCTGGGTGTTTGCACCCAAAATGGTGCATGCAGGTCCCACAGGTAGTGCAGGGCAGGGCTGGTGGGCCCGGGCGCATGGAAGCATCCACGGATGTTGTTTGTCCTGCGCTYGTTTTTCCTGCAAGCTGCTTGCAAGTCTCCCCATGAGAGGGTCAAGGCTACAGGTAGAGCTTGGTGTGAAGTTCCAGATGAGGGGAACTGCCCCGTTGCTCCAGCTAACAGGACGCGCATCATTCCCAACGCTTCCAAGGCCACCATCCTTGCAAGGCATCGAGCTTTCACTCTGCTTTGCCCGCGTTTGCTTTTGCAAGCCTTAAAAAAGGCRAAAAATGGGACAGAGGGGAGCTGCACTCAAGAGAACCAGCTGAACCTCTCAACCTTGTGGCAGGAAGAGCACAAACCTAAGATGCCCCTTTCCACGTCCCCTCCAAGGAAAATAAAGTTGGTGGCAACATCCATGGCACAAAGCTCTAGGTGACGCCTGCCCATGTTGAACTTAGCAGGTGCATCTCCTGATAGTGTTTATGCTAACTCTGGAATATGTGGAATATAGCTGGAATAGGTTGGTTTATAGCGAGTTTAACAAAGTCTTTATTGTTTTATGGGATTTTTAATCTTGCCGGGGAGCTGTTTTTGTATTCACTTTGGGCCATGTGATGCCCTGACACCGGTCATGTGATATGGGCTGCGATAGGCACAAATCCCTGGGCAGCAACAAAAGAAGAAAGAGCAAAAAGAAAAAGCTGAGAAAAAGCTTGCAATTTGGAAAAAGGCCAATTGTACCCCGGTGAAGGCCTTTTTGATCAGCGAAATGACACATGTGTGCAAGATTAATAGCGCGAGATTGGGATATTTTATTTGTTGACCACGAGCTTTTAAATTCTTGCGCTGAAACAGATTCTTCTCATGCAGGCAAAAACCCCAAAAAAAGATACACTGCCAAATGTGTAATTTTTAAATAGAAGTTTTCAAAGCACACGGTGCCACTAGCTAATTCATTTTTCCTTCCTTCAGTGGAAGGATGCACGCAAAACACTTGCAGTAAAGCCAAGCTGAGTGTCACAACGGCACCAAGACTGCAAGCTAAACTCTAAATTAGCAACTTCTAAATAAAAATATTAAAACAGTTTTTTGCTTTTTCTTTTTTTCTTTCCAACTCAATTTCACATTTTTCACTCTGCAGAGCGGTTCTGCAGCTGTGGTTGTTTCTATTTTCCGAGTGTAAAACCAAGTACTTAATTTGCTTGCTGCGAAATGCTTGAAAATAAAAAATGGGAAAAGACCCGTGTTGTTTTCTGAAAAAAAAATARAAAGGAAAAAAAAGGGGGAAAAGCCCTACAGATTATTTAAATGAAGTGAAAAACATGTTTGAGAAGAGATCGATAGCATGCATACAAACCCCTTATCTGAGCCAGTACAAGATGATGAAAATCTATAAATAGCCCACAGATCTTAAACTTATTTTTTTTTTTTCCCCTGGAATACATGCATTACACTGTTGTTTTGGATAAAAAACAACAACAACAACAACAACAAAACCCTTTTAAAGCTAGTAAGTTGGACCATTACAAATTAATCCTGACTTTAATAACTGGTTAAAGACCCCTTCAGCTTTATAAGTAACAAAAAATATTAAAGCCTGTGATCACAGCGAGCTTTTCTCATTTCTCCTCTAACCATTTGTTATTTAATCCAATACTAGTAATCCAATTTGTCCATCAGACTTTTAAAGGGCAGAATGCAACTTCCCCAGCTTAGACACTTTTCAAAGTACAATATATTTTTCAAATGAATGCTGGATGTTTCATTTTTTTTTTTTTCCCCCAACTGTTCCTAGCTCTAATGTATGAGGAAAAAAAAGAACAAGATGAACATTGTTCGGACTGATTAAGTAAGAGCTCATTAAAGAGCTGTCAGTGCCGTACTTTGAATATGCATGAAGCATATAATCAGATCTAGTACCGTCACTAGAGGAGAATACGGTAAGTACAAAGGATTGATTTAATTACTTAGAGTGGGCTGTGGTGGTAAAGCAGTCTTGTTAGCGCCCAAAGAAAAGGAGGTTGTATTCTGGCACGGTTAGGGGAAAAAGGCAGTTTTAGCTTCTGCCACAATACCTAATCTCAGGATAAAGCACTTTACATTGTAGCTTAAAATGAAGACTGTCAGTTTTCTAAAAAGCCCAGAATTCATCTCATCGTGTTTAACCCCACCTGGTTAACTATCTAGCAGCACGTATTTATTCTYGTGAACACGTAATTATGGCTCTACCTTTTTATCGTAGAGTTCAATAATGACTTCTGAGAACAGTCTTCAAATAAGGCTGGCCCGAGCAGCAAACATCCTATGCATGCCGAATGCAGAGTAAGAGATTTGAAAAATGCAAAGCCAGCAACTGAGACGAAAGAGTGAGTATACCCCTCTTTAAGGGAAAAGACAATATGCCTTTTAATGCCATACTTCATTATTAGAGATTCGCTGATGAGAATTGCTGGCAAGGTTTCCCTAATTTTGCCTT
>NW_020454516.1:1535113-1547613 GCF_003342845.1 Nothoprocta perdicaria
TTTCTTTTCTTTTCTTTTCTTTTCTTTTCTTTTCTTTTCTTTTCTTTTCTTTTCTTTTCTTTTCTTTTCTTTTCTTTTCTTTTCTTTTCTTTTCTCCTCCCTTTTCAAGGGACTCGCTCGCGTCTCATTCCTCCTCCAGGAATCCCGGGGAACTCTCTCGCTCCAAGTCTCCGGGCCATTTTCTCCTGGCATTGTCTGGCTCGAGTGCCGAAGGACGCGGGCTCTATTCTCCTCCTCACTTGACATCGCTCAGAAMCCTCCTTGCTGATGAGGAAGGATCCCAATCCTGAACCGGGCACCACATTCCCCCTCCGCTGCACCTATCGCCTCCTGACTGCTGCCTTTTCCTACTGCGCTGGAGTATCTCCTGCAGCATCGAGTTTGGTGATTTTGTCCCCAAAAGCCAGGCTTTTAATGATAGCCAAAATAAAAAAAAYACATATTTTTTATATTTATATATATTTCTTTATATATCTCCCCCCCCCAAACTATTCTTTTCTCTTTTTCTCCTGTGGTTAATCACATGTATTCAAACATTATCTCCATGCTGGTTATTCAATAATGACTTGAGCCAATTTTCATCTTCAACGCTCAAGAATTACAAGCCTGTCTCTATGTTTCCCGTTCGGGAGAACAATGCCCGCGACGAGCTTGTTTTAATGCGGCACGGCTTCCAGGCAGCCTGTTCTTAAATCACATTCTGCAGGATTTGCAAATGGATTTTTGTTTAAACTGTAAGCTAATTATTTGCTAAGTATTTAAATAAGGAACATTTTGACACATGGCTCTTCTGAATCAATTTGAAAGAGCCATTTCTTCCCTTTTTTTTTTTTTTTTTTCCTGCTAAAAATACTTCCAAACCCACCTCCTATGATCAGGCAGCTATCAGTACATATATGTGCCATTAGATCCATTATTTTTAAGCTCTTTGGACAGCTAGTCATTAGATAAACCAAATACAGATTAACACAGCAAAACGGTACATTGCTAAGAAAACAGAAAATAAAGTGCTACAAAACCCTGCGAATACCACTTAAAAGGAAGAAAAAGCAGCAACGTGCAGGGACAAGATTAGTTTACGGTGTAAATGGATGCACACAGTAACTTCTCTACGCTTTATACGGTCGTAAATCTGTCAAGATAAGCCAATAGATTAATATTTTCTAAAAAACCCTTACATGTAAATGTAAATGTTGAGCAAAAACTTGAATTCCAGCCTGCAAAAGATAACTAAGAAGGGCTTTCTAGCAGCAGCTAAGCCCAGCTCTTTCAAGCTGGCAAGAAATAACAGGTTCCCAGCGACCACTCTGGGCACCCTCTTAGGCGGCAGCTCTTYCTAGATTTAATTTGCGCTGCGAATCCTGCGTGTTTGGGTGGCAGGGAAACTCCCCAGCTCCCCCTTTCCCTCCCCAAAATGACATGGAAAACAACCTACTGGAAACAGAGCCCGTTTTCCACCCATTTTCCCCTGTTTGCGCATGGTTTGAAGGCAGAAGCAGCGTTCTGAACTCTACGTACTTGGGTGGAATAATGCCCCAAATGGGCCACCTTGACTCTGTGCCTCTTCTGGAGCACCGTGCTATGTGACAGCAGCTAGCTGGCCATTGATAAGCCTACGAATGCCAGAAAGGTCCATCGATTCGGCTGGAAAGTCTTTGGGAAACATATCCCAYGGTGCTAATTTGCCTGCTGAAAGAAGTCGCAGGCTTCCAGTTGGGGTGACGAGTTTTTAGGGGGTTCTGGATTGGGAGCGATGGGGTTGTCCACCTGCAGGAGATACATGATTGCCAAATAAAAAGCATGGTTTGGAGGCGTCTCATCTGGTCTCGGCACTCAGCGGCAGGGAAGATGGTGTGTATAGAAGGGAGAAAAAGAAGTACCTTCCCTCAAAGGTCCATCTTTTTGTTGGAGAACTCCTTGCCGTAAGGCAAGCTGAACCCAAGAGCTCATTGGGAATGACCACCAGGTAGAATGGATGTGTGGGAAGRCCAAGCGATAGCAGCAAATACTACGGCAAACAAACAAAAATTCCAAGAGGTAGGAATTGGATCCTCTCCTCGCTGCAGGACATACACTGACCTGGAATTTTTAGAGGTTGCATTAAATGTCCCCTGGGTTACCATACGCAGAGTTTCTTTCACCTGCTTGGGTTCAAACTGTGCCTGTCCCTCCAAGACACAGTATTGTGGACAAGACCATTGGGCCACTAYAGAAATTACAACTTTATGGGAAGGAAACACAGGAAAGGAAGAGAAACACCACCATATGAAACACAGGAAAGGAGGAGAAACACCACATGTCCCAGCCAGCCTCACGGCACAAACAAAGCATAATCGAAAGGCTCAACCCTCTGAAACCAATGGCACGCTTCCCATTGCTCATTGCTCCATTGCTCTTAGTGTCCTTATCTCGCTCAGAGGGAACAGTCAATGCCCAAAGGAGCTACAGCTTTTAAGGCAAGTTACCAACAGCTCTTCTTCATAAACAACAGGACACCAGCTCTGCCTCGAAAGGCGTCCAATTCCATGGAAAGTTAGGGTGGGGATTTTGAAACAGCTCGTGACCGGGGCCCCATCGGTTTCTGGGTGAAACTGAGGCATCCTTCAAGAAAATGAATTTCTGAAAAATTCACCGCTTTCCAGGTATCCCCCAACACAAGCAGGAGTTACTCCTCCAAGTAAGTTCCTCCATAGGAAAGTAAGGAGTTACTCCTGAAAGCCATAGCAACTTTAATTGCTGTGAATTCACTTGCTTATGACAAAAGGCTATCAGCAAGCATTATGGAAAGGAAGCACTTCCTAGGGAACTGGGTACGGTTGGGCAGGAACAGAGAGCTAAATGAAACCCTCAAAACCCAGTATCCTCACTTTTAGAGGACAAACGCATCCTTTGGCTGAAAACCAAAGCGTTTGGCTTCAAATAATTCCACAAAGACCCAAGTGTCAAAAAAGAAACTCCAGTAGGCACCTCAGCACGAATACACGGGCAGCTTCATCCGTAGAATTACCATAGCCAGCTTTCTTCCAGAACACCTTCTCCTGTCACTGGACAAGGACCTCCTTCACTAACAAACATCACTGCAAATGAGTAAGAACAGGTAACAAGAGGTAASCAGGCTCTCATGCTTGCTTAGAGATGGCACTGCAGAAGAGTTAGCTATTAGATGAAGCCCTAGCATAATTCTCCTAGCCTGAGCTGCTGATAGGAAAATGGTTTAAGAAGATCAGAGAGTCAAATTCATGGGCAATAGCTCAGTGCCTGAGAGCAGTTCTGCAGGAGACACTGATACCCACACCTTCAAGTCTCATAAAAGTAGGTAGCAACTGCCAAGAACCTGCCACACAGAACTGCACTGCCCCTCACACGCATTGGAGCCCTTATAAAATAAAGGTGTAGCCACGAGAATTCCTTTACCTCAAAAACATACGAAATTAGCTAAATAGGAAGCAGCRAACTTGTAATTTCCTTTGGTTTCTGCAACATTTTAGACTAGACAGCCCATTTAATATTTGTAAACAGAACCACATCTCAGAGCGTCTTGGGATTTGCTCTACCTGGAAGGGGACTGGCTTGCAGGAAGACAAACGTCTGTGGGCTGCAGTCTTGGCAACCTGGACCCATCACAGGACCAAAGCTTTTATGAAAGACAAACCACCAGACACAGGCGCCGTTAGCTGATACACTCAAGTCTCTGAAGCTGCAGAAAAAAACCAATAGTTCCTGCTTGGAAATACAACCAGAGCAGAAGGGCATCTGGGAGGTCCACTGCATTGCTTACAGGTTGAAAAGGAGGCGCTTTCTTACAAGTGACTCTAATTTCTGCTCCTGACTATTCCTTAGACCAATTCATACCCCATTTGCTTCTTATTCGGCAAGCAAAGGCTGGGTAAGATGCAGAAATGAGGCGGGAAATAGGCCATAGAGTCATTTGGCCGTGCTCTTGTAGGGGGCATATTATCTTGTTTGGACCACATGTGGTCTTAGTCCCTTCAGAACATCTTCTCCTGGGGCTAACAAGGGATGGTGGACAGTGAGAAATGACTTCTTCAAAGGAAGGGGCTGAATTTAACACAGACATCTGCATGAAGTGAGGTGATGGCTGACACCGAATGTCACCTGGTGTTCATGAAGATGTCTTTTCCTGCTGGCTTGTGCTTCTGGCATCCAAAGCTTCCCAAGGTTAATTGGGCAAGTGCAGTTAGATTCAGGTGTCCCGGGGCCCCACAGCTTCTAGTGCTGACAGCAAAGGTGGTTTTGGTGGTAAGAGGGGAAAAACTGAGGGAAAAATAACAAGGCTTTCTGTAGACTGCAATGGCATCTCGGGCAGGGAGTCCTGAGCTCTCCAAAGTGTCTTTCTCTTTACAAAGAGGCACCGATGGCAGAGCAAAGTAACTCCCAGGCAGGAAGCCAAAGACCGTGCCTACCACATGAAAGACCATTTATAATGCAATACCACAAAGAAAGATGGAAATCAGTTAAAAGAAGCAAGTGTCTGTTGGGTCTTGCAAGACTTTTGGAAGACTTGCAAGTCTATTCATAGCGCCTAGGGCTCTCCCAGAGTGGCCTCCTGCTACGTGAACAACTTTGGCGTTAGGCTTCGCTTCTCCAAACGGGCTTCAAGCACTTTGTTGACAGGTTCTTTTAAGACAATGATGAGTCTATATCCTGCAAAGCTCATGGAAAAGAGGCCTACTTGTCTTTTMGTCCCGAGGCAGCCAATGGCAAGTCTGTGTTACTTTAATGAAAAATAAACATTGGTATTTTAGCTGTTGAGCGTCTTTAACAATTTAATGCACTTGTTCCAGGAAGGTCGAACGCGCATGCTGCCTGCTTCTGGTCTCCAGAAAGTCTCCTGGGAACTTCTGCCTACACATTTAGGCTGAAGACACGTGATTTAGAGAGCCCAAAGCATGTACTGTGGGGGCTGGCCTGGTGCACTTGTTTAATGTGAGCTTCCCAGCTGCAGAAATGCAGGGCATCCAGGAAGGTGTGGCGGGCTGACCTTCTTGTACCAAAAGCAAGCCAAGATTGCCCAACAGGAACCACCAACACGKGGAGTTACAGAGCAGACAGGAATGAGTTGAGCAGTAAGAAGATGTGGGGAGCCAACCTGAGGATCAGGAGAAAAGCTGACAAGCCTCAAGATGTTCTCAGCTGGACAAAAAACGCCCAACTCTGGTGATTACAGTAGTAGAATTCGTGCAGAAATTAATGTAGGAAGGGGGCCGACTTGGACCCCTGGAGCTCGTTTCAGTAAGGCAGCTCACCAGTTTGCCAATCCGTTTGCAATAACGAGGTTCAATGAATGGCTTTGTGCAGCCTGACTACAATTCTGCGAGGCATTTCCACAGAGCAACGTGGGCTTCAGTGTGATTAAGACAGCAAGTTACACTTACAAGCAAGCTCTAAGCCCGGTCACCAAACTGTAAACAAGACCCAGCCCATGCCACGGTCACCGTTCATTCACCCAGGCCGTTTCAGTGATTGCCAAAACTCACATGATCAAAACCCTTGGAGCACATCAACATTCCTAAAAACCCAAGGGAAAGAAATATTTTATGAAGGGCTTCAAAATACTGCTCAGAGTCAAGAAAAGGAGCAGCTACTGATGCATGGTTTTGTGAAATGTTAACAGGTTACAGCAAAAGTCATTGATAGACAGGATTTTTAAATGCCAAAGCTTTTTGGTTTGGTTTTGTTTCACACAATTTGCCATTAGTAGTATCCTTCTGGCCTCCAAATTGCTAGACAATTATACCAACTTCCTCAAGCTTTTTACGCTAAAAGCAAAGAGCAAAACCATTGCTTTTCAGCAACATTTTGTAATTGTCCATCTCCCCAGAGCTGTCCCTGTTGTGCTGTGGCTGTGTTTGCATCCCTGTCTCACACAGCACGGCTGCATGGCTCTTCCCCTTGCCATGGTTTGGGCTGTCCTCGGCTATGAAAATGACAGCGTTCCTAATTCCCTCTTTCTGATTGTGGGAAGATTATGAAAATACAAACGGACTGTTTGTCTCTCTGTCTAGCTCCTATCTAGCATCTCCTATGCGTGTGCCCAAAGATCTTCATGCATTCTGCATGCGAGCCCCTGGGCGAGGGGCCRCAGCTTTGCTTCTCCCGAGGAGATGGGAAGGAGGTTGGGGCCCACGGGTGAGTTGGAGAACCCGTTGGAGAACCCAGAACAGCTCATGGAAGACAGCATATTTTGAATACATAAGTAAAGGAACGTACCCAAGGCACTCAAAAAGGCTAACGCACAAACTGCCGACTTACCAGCCACCAGGACAGTGTTTGAACAGAGCCCATCTCCTGCACAAAACTCAACATCCACATCTTCTTTCCCCAAGCAGCAACAGCGCTGACTGTAAATGCACGTTTGCTTTTGAGGCTTTTATGTTATTTAAAGGACATAACTTGCTTGAGAGCGTGCAACACCTCCTGCTCCCGCCTTCGCGCCCCCTCCCCAAGCACGAATTCGCAGTAGGGACTGACAGACCTAAGAAGTATTCGAGGCTAAATAATGCAGCCTGGTAAATGCAGCCTGATAATCAAGTTTGTGAAGGCGCAGGCCACAGGAGGGATTTATTTTTGATGGTGAATCTCCTCCCGTCCACACCAGCTAGAGCCCATTGAGAAGCAGAACACTCTCAGAAGTGATTAATACAGCTAAAGGGGGGCAGAATTGAGATCAATGACCAAATCACCTGGTTAAAAAAAAAAATAGAAAGGAAAAAAGAGTAAAAGGTATTGCATTAAAAGGGCTTTTACTTTGCATGTGGAACAATACAGAGAAACCTGTATTTTAGCACTTGCACTCAACAAGCACTCCAAAGTATGCCAGGATGAGAACAGAAACCCATCCTTTCTAATAATCTTGTGACAAAAGCTAAAAGACATCATCCTATTAACTAGTGATCTCAACTGCTAATGCAGAGTACTTCCTGGTGCCTTTTATGTAGAATGCTGCTATTAAAAAACCACTAAACATTCACTGCGAACAACACAGAATCATTCATCTTTTATCAGCATCTCTTGTTAGAAGAGTATGAGAGGGGCTGGAGGTGTCATTGATATGATAGAGTGGAAATTAATCAGAAATTTTTCTCATATTTTCCTCATCACGCTCATTTACTTTTGTACAAATTTCCCCCTGCTAAAAAGTTCATACCCAGCCCCCTGTTGTACGCTTTTAAGTTGAGAATATTCAACGAGTGCGTCAACTGAAAGGCACCAGGTCCGAGCACAAAAAGCATTCGAAATTCTCATTTAGTTGTCTTTATTTTGCTAGCGCCATGTGGTCCTTGAAGATGTAGAAAACACGGGAAGCCGAGTAAAGATCAGAGCGAGCTCATTAGCATTCTGACAAAATTGGAGTGGTGGAGATGTATAGTTTGCCTAGTTTGTCGTGTTGAAAGCTACCGGTGGTGAGCTTTGGGCGGCATTGTGCTTTTGTCTTTTTTGGGGGTTTTCAACGCAGCAGGGTGTTTGTTAGCCTAGGTTTCCAGAGTGCATTGTGGGAACCTTGCCTGCGCATTCAGCCTATATAGTATCACTCGAGTTCAAGTCAAAAAGTTTTGCTTTTTTTTTTTTTTTTTTTCCTCCCCCTTCTTTCCTCCCTTCTTTAGTTAATAACCTATCCTACTGCATGAGCCTGGCTGGCAAAACCCCATCCTGCCGGACACCTGCGTTAGCAACTTAGAAAAGAACAACAGCAAAAACCCCCAAATAAACTCTGAGGCGTATTTAAAATGCAACTTTTAAAACGTGCTCCTAGTTTTCTTCAAAAGACAGGATAAGAAGAAATTAATTTAAATTCCACTGTTTACAATAAACTAGAAATGAATTGGAGGCAGATCCAGGCGATTAGAATTTAAAAGAGGCTCTGTCACTGCCTAAGATCCCGCTGCTGTTTCACAGGCTCTTGAAGGAAAGATTGGTTTATGCTCCAGAATTATGTAAATAATGAATTACCTCTTAGAAGACCTAAAGAAGTTATTACTCCGGTCATTTGATTTTTTTTTTTCCCTTTTTTTTTTTCCATTTTTTTCCTTTTCGTTTTTTTTTTCTAACACCAGGCTCACTTTGAAGGGCTAAAAGGGCTACATTAATGCCGCTATTCGACATGAACGTTTCCAAGTTGCAATGAAATGGATAAAGGTCTTTTTGGATGAATTTATCTGCTAAATCCTTGTGGTTGCCCTCCTATCTCGGATGATGACCCAAAAGAATGTCAACAGCTCATTTCCCGGGAAGCGGGAAGGAGTCACCACGCAAGCCATAATCTGCGCGTTCGCAAAGCCCCATTTCAAACATTACATTTCACAAGCTGTTTAAAGGGATTTTTTTTTCCCTTTTCTCCCCCCTCTCATCTCAACTATCCTACCAGCGCTTTGGACATCAGTGCTTCCGAAAGGAGGTCTCGCGCGGAGCGGAACGGCGACGTCCCCACGCGGCTCCACGTCCTGGTTTTGACACAGGGCCTTTCCATGTGTCGTGCACAGGGCCCCCCAAAACGTGACCCGGGAGCACCCACGTACCCGCAAACGCTGCAGCTTCACCTTGCAAGATACCAGCCACGGCACGGAAGGGGCAAGTAAGCAGTAAAAACTCAAAATATATTAAGCCACGCCTAATTCACTCGTATTTTTTTAGCATGATTGGTGTCAAACTGCAATAGTTGCAGTTATCCTTGTGTACGGCGGAGCTAAGCCTGGTTTGCRAGGGGTTGCAATGGCCTAGGGCGAAGAGCGGACTTGGGGGTTATTTACTTAGCAATGGCTAAATAAATACTRCGAGAAAGGGGATCGGAGCTGCAAGGACTCCTTCCCAAAGGGAAGCAGCAGCCAGGCCACAGCCCCGGGTGCTGCAGGCAAAGCGGGAGCAGGGCAGCTCCTCGGGCCAGCATCTGCGGGAAGAGCCGCCCGACACATCCTCATTTGTGCGTCCAAATCCATTCCAACACCCCGATAAACCGCACGGGATTTGGCCAGGGGGGCAGCGGAGGGCTGCAGCGTTCAAGCTATACGTGAAGACCCCTATATGCTCCAAAGCCCGGCCCCGGGAATTAAAGAGCGGGCCATATTTTAGGATCAACAAAATGTCGATGTTTTTGCCAGCTTCACACTCCCCTCCCCATGTTTTTCCAATCTGCTTCTCAACACTGAGTTCCAAATAAGCTGGAGACTGTTGTGTGCGCTACAGTAACGACGGCCGAGCCATTTTCTATACTTTGCAACGTGCTTATAGCTGCAAAATTATTTATCTCCTTCACTGCATTCCGCCAGGAAAGTTTCGTCTGTGGGAATCGTCTGGACCAGCCATATCAAATTAGAGGGCAGTCAGGAGTGTCTAAGTCCAGCTTTAAAACAAATATCATAACAATTACTTAGCCATATGGAAAATAGGGTATGTCTTTCCCGAAAGCTTTTATACATTTTCTATCTCAAATTTCAACTTCATTAGAAACTATTTCTGACTAGCAAGCTGCAAGATTGCTAAATATCTAACTGTTAACTCACCATGAAAACAGAGGCTCTCCTGCCTGGCAGAACTTTCCCAAGATGCAAATGAACAATAATCTAATTTCGAGAGTAAATTAACTGAAGGGTTCATTTTAATATGTTCCAAAGTTCTCCGAAATTAAGTGGCAGTCGACACTTATGTAACAGGCCCCCCCCACCACACTGTGCTTACGCTGAGGTTCCTACGACTTCAAGGCCAGATGTTTCACAAATGACCAACAATCGGAGGTTAGAATAAATTAATGACTGATTTCTGAGCTTTGATGGCATTAAGCATACTTCTTTTCTCCATGTGCCATGTGAATGTTCCCCCGTTAAACTTTTTTTTCTTCTTTTTTTCCCCCCCCTTTTTTTTTTTTGACAAGTGAGGCCACCCGGCAGAAAACAACTGATGCAAAACCCAGGAGTAATCCCTCTGTTTAGTTCAACACTGCGGTTAGCCTTAACACTGCCTCCATTATCCAATGGATTTAGAGAAACTTCCATTTATTTGCTGGCCTCCGTCTTCAACTCGGTCGCCTCCTTTAAAGACCCCCCGGCCCCTTGCTATGTAAATACATTTGCATAGAGGGACAAAGAGGCGTCCCGGGCCGCTGATTAAACCTGCGCCAGGAAGGGCTGCGCGCGCCCAACGGCCCCTCACGGAGGAGGACGCCGCTCCCGGGACAGGAGGGAGCATCCAGGGGCTCTTGCCGTGTTTTTCCATCCCGCCTCAGTTTCTAAACGTGTTGTTCCTTTCCACAGCGATGTCCTTAGGGGACAACCGCAGCTGTGACGGTGAGGGCCRCGCGCCGTCCCCCCGCGCTCCCCTCCATGGTCTGAGCTCTTCCCGAGGGGCAGCAGCGGCTCCAGGGATATTCCCAGGCCCGCCGTTGTCATTCCATTGCCACCGAGGGCTCCGTGGCTTAATGTATTCTTTTGGTATACACCAAGGCCCCGGGCCCACCTTCAGGGGCACATTCCCCCAGCGCCTCCTTTTGCATGCCCTCCCCCCCSGCTCTTTTGTTTTAATACAATTTAAAACAACCTGTAGGCCTTAACTTTTAAATATATGGTGGCCTTTCTCAATTCCACCGAGGTTTAAGARGCGAAGTCAGCAAGCCTTGTCACACGTGAGAATAAAGCACCACCTCAGAGGTGGCTTGTGCAACCGGCCCCATGATAATGAAGGCACGGGCACAATTCAGGAAAAACCCCTCTGATTTACCGTTTATTTTCCCGATTACTGCGAGCATATGTGAAGCCTCTGCTACCCCGTGTAAATACCATACACAAAACCGATTTCTCTCCTTAGACTAAGCCCATCAATGCAAAAGCAAATGAACTACCCAAGTGCCCTAATTAACAATTTTGCAAGTGAATGCAGACATCAGTGCCACACTGCAGCCATTAAAGTCTATTCCACGCCATATCTGTTTCTGTTAACATTTCAATAGGCCAATTAAATGACCTTTCCCCCCTCAAACTCAATTAAGCTATTTGAACATCAATTGATAACTTACCATGTATTTATGCAAAACGGGCAAGCGAGAGATTCATTTTTCAATCCTAATGATGTTTCGGAGAAGGGGAAAACTACTCTACTCTTGGGTTATTCCTCTGCTGTTGGGTTATTCCCTGGGGATGGGGCCTCAGGTTGGACCCCCTCCGGGACCCGGTGGCCACCTCGGCGCTGGGGCAGGTGGACAAGGTGGCTGTGAGACCCTTCTTCTGCTCCCAGGCCTTTGGTCACTCCCAAGCAGTGCTGGGTTCCTAGGGAGAGTAAAAATAAAAGCGGGGACACCAGCTCCCTCAGCTTGTTGGAACAACGCGTTGCCAACTTGTGTTAGTCCAGACTGGGTTGGGTTTGGGTGTTTGAGCTTTTCTTTGGTTCTGCCTTGAGCTTTCACATCTCCAGAGGGAAAGAGGTGAGATGTGCCACCACGTAGATGCCTTCTGGAGCACCACACGGCAGGTGCATACTCACAGAGCCACATTAGAGGTGGTCATTTGCTGCCCTTTGCATTTTCCCAAGGGACGTGGTCCAGCATGAAGCTGCTTGTCATAAATGCAGAGGAGCTGGCGGCACAAAAAGGCCTAAGGAGCAAAGGTAACACTGAATTTTCCACTCCCATTAAAGGCTAGATAAGGGTCAGCATCTTCTCCTCGATCATCTGCCTTTACTTCTCAGCACAGGCAAACGCTTCCCTTCAGGATGTGGGGATACGGGCTCAAAGCACAGGGATTTATTTAAAATAAGGCCACCTCTCTGGCATGATTACTCTAGGACAGGGACACTTTGACGGTGATGATGAGAGTTGTTTACATGAGAAATACAAATCTGTTGTGTTCAAGAATACTGGGTGATGGGAAAACTTGTAGGAAAAAGGAGAAAGGAATATTTGTTTRGGTCATTTAGGAGAAATCGTGGTAAACACCCACTTCTGTTCATTTCGACTTCTTCAGTTTGGAAGAAAACACAGACGCGAATAAGAAGCAGATACAATTTCTGCAGCTGTTTGTCCCTAAACAAAAAAAGAAATGGTACCTGAAAAACATTAAAATAAGCAGCGAGCCCCAAAAGTAATCTTTTCCAAAAAAAAAGAAAAGAAAGCAAGCTAGGAAACTGACCCCGGATCTTTGGATCTTTTTCAGAATTCTTTGAAGATGGGTAAGAGAGAAAATGAAGATCCAACTCTAACAATTCTATTTGAAGTTTTAGTTCGAATCCCTAAAAAAAAAGGGGGGGAAAAAAAAGAAAGAAAAACCATCTCGTGGCACCCTGGGATAGTTCAACAAAGGCCTGGTTTCTGGGAAAAAAAGCATTGTCCCTTTCAGAATGTTAATCTGCTATATCACTTGCTAGAACACCCCAGCATGTACTTTTGCTCATATCGACAATTAAAAGAATACATTTATTAAATAGCCTTATCACTGGATGTTATAGCTTGTAATTCATGCTAACTAGATAACCAAAGTAAATTTTATTGAAATTCTTGG
>NW_020454516.1:1552550-1642925 GCF_003342845.1 Nothoprocta perdicaria
CTTGTCTATATTTATTTTGTCTACATTTATTTTAGTGTGCTGCTAATTCAATTACATTTACCATCACTGGTCAATCAGTAACAGCAGAGGGTTGGGTTGGGGTTTTTTYTTGGTATTTCATTAATCCTTATACAGTCCCACAAACATGCTCATCCACTGGTAAGGGTACAGGATCTCAGATGGAAAATACAAATGTGCTTCTGCTTGAATTTTGGAGCTCGTAGCTAATCAGAAAAACAATTAAAAACACTTCATACTCCATGGTCAGATAACAGAATATCTGATAGCTGCGTTTTTTTTTTTAAATGGTTGTTTTTGCAATTAGTGAAGAAATAGTGACCGAAAAAAAAGAGCTAAATTTAGATTAGAGATCCGTAAACTAGGCTTCTTTGTTTTTCACTTTAATTGTATTATGTGATAATTCTGCATTTTAATTGCTGCCTAGATATCGGGATGATAGACACCTTAAAACACAATGACAGCAGAATCTGCAATAGAGAAAGACACTGTCAGAAGCAGAGACAAAACTATTTATCCAGAACAGGTTAGGCACAACACGGGGAAGCAGAGTCCTGACGAAAGCCAGATAATCCTGCCACTGCCATCTTTCACCATCAAGCTATTATAACAGGGGAAAGAAGGGAAATCAGCAGTTATTAAATCAGGCGATTTTTATACTCAAGCCTACAAACGCCTCCTCTTATTTTAACCTCTGCCCCGTGCTTTCCCTAAAAGTTTGCATCCGCTGGATTTTTTTGTTATGGTATATTTTAGGAACAGCATTGCAAACCCCCTCCTGCACATGCAGCTCTTACCTGTACCCTGATAGCAAACACGGCATCAGCTCACGCAGGCTGAGCTCAGGACACTCAAACCCTGTCTGCCCTCACAGTTTTGCTACGTACCAGTAAACTACATTTTCCTGGAATAAAGGGAGATTATAAGTGCAAGAAGCAGGGACTGGTATGCCACCAGTGACAGAAAGTGCCGGGTATTAATAACAGSGTGCCTAGCCACATTCAAATGGAAATCCGCACGTGGGTAATTTTAATAACTCGTCATTTTTTCCACAYGTTGTAGGAAAGTGTTTCCAGCCAAACCCCGAGGTGCTGGGGCTGGGGATGCAAAGCTGTGCCCAGGCTGAACCTCGCTACGTGCCAGGCTTTGCAGATAGGAGCCCAGCTTGGCCAAGGGCTGCACCTCTGCTCCCCTGGTGATGCATCCCTGGACACGCAAGGGAAGGGATGATCCTCATTCCAGTCCGTGGGGACTGGGCCACAGGCTTGGTCCAAGGGCACACCTTGGCCAGGCCGTGGCGTGTGGCATTTTGGAGYGTTCGTTTGCAGTCCTAAGCACCAGAAACACTCACTAAAAAGCAAGCCGAGGGTCTAAGGGCGTTGCAGAACGCCCGGAGCTGCTGCTTCACCAGGAACGTCCTTGTCTCTACTTGCCAAAGGTGCTTCCCTTTTGGTAAAGGTCAGGAATTCTTCCACGTTTGCCCAATCGAGCACCACTACCTGCTCTTACTGCTCGTGTGTGGTAAGGAAATTCCCATTTGTCTTGGTGTCTCAATGCACAGGAGCAGGAGACGTGTTCTCCTGAAAGCTTTAGCCTCGGATGATCCCTCCTGCCGGGTGAAGAGAGGACTCTGCACTGCAGAGGATGGGGATCTGCCACACAGCCAAGAGTCTCCCCCAGAGGAGGCAACCCCAGGCTTGTGCTGGAGGAAAAGCAGAAGGAAAGAGGGAAGGGAGTTTCCTTCCCAGCAAAAGTCTACCGAGGAAGGGGGCCAAGCACAGCGGAGAGAGACAAGACATCCCAGGCAGCAGCCGACAAAGGGGGAGAGCAAACAGGGCTCCAGCATCCCCACGCACCCGGCCGACGAGGCTGGGCTGCCATCAGCACGCCAGGCACCCTGAGTCTCCTGCTCATTCCCTTCACCCTTCAGCACCGTGGTCCCCTCTGGGGAAACCGASCTGAAACCCCTGATCCCAAATGCACCCTGAAGCCAGTGGGGACACGAGGTCTCATGGATGGTGGTCAGGACAGTTCGGCGGGGCCCCTTCTCCATGGGTTGTGTGAACATGGCATCCTGCCCTGGTGGTCAGTGCAGCCTCTTGCTGGCCTAAGGCTCTCCAATATTCCAGCCCCAAGCAGTGCCAGATTAAGTAAAGAGATTTGCTTAAAAGAGAGTTTTAGATATACAACAAATCCACGTGTGGGTCCTCTCCTTTATGCTCCGCGTRCAGACTCTGTCAGCCCACGTGACCTCCTGCTTCCTAAAGCCTGCGTTTTACGGACCAAAAAAAAAAACCAAACCAGACATCAAAAGATCTTTCAGCATAAGTCCGAGAGCTGGCAACATACCGTGTTTCTCATCTTGCTGGTATGTAGCAGCAGCTAGGGGAGTATTTGCAAGCCCCCGAGATCCTCATCAACAGCCCTTGAGGGCTTTTGTAGCTGTGGGGCTGCGGTTGCTTCCTTCCCTCCGACTCCGCTTCACCGCGGCGGAGGTCTGTGCAGCGCTGGCAGGTCAGCTGCTGTTGACTCATCTTTTTGTTTGCAGCTTTATCTCGCAGACAGTCAGACTCTCAGGAGAAGACGACTTAGACCCGCGCGGACAAAGCGGAGACTACGGCGGAGGYGCAAACTGCTTGTCTGCCTGTCTCAGGAATTAGCTCCTAAGGAGAGGAGGGGAAGGGAAACAAGGGCCGCCCTAGCAAGGGGAGCCGCTAATGAGACCGGAGAGCACAGACCTGTGGCGCGACTGCAGCAGGGCCCAGAGAGGGCAGGAAAAGGAGCAGGCGGGGAAGAACTGCCAGAAAAGCCCCTCAAAGGGACAGCAAAACACATGGTGAGGCTTTTCCCACCAACAAGGTCACATCACACGAAAGCTGGTTGAATAAAAAACAATAGATACAATAGAAACAACGCTTCCTAATATCAGTTTTCCACATAAGGAGTTGTGGTCGCTGCCAGCGGGATGCTGTCTGGTGAGAAATGGGATACTGACTGGCAGGGGAGGTGGTACCAAGGCAGACCCCGGATCTGTGGTGAGGAAGGTCTGTGGATCCCTGCTTCCAAGGCTGTGAAGTTAACGGCAGGTAAGGAACGTCACCCTTCAAACACTTTCTCCTAAGCTGGGTTTTAACCTGAGCACATAAATAAGATCCTCACGAAGGACGATGAAAGCATTTGTTTAAATTAAATTTGTTTAAATTTCTGCCAGGAAATGCTCTAGACTGTAAGAACAACTTCTTCCGAGGGCTGCAGCGCTTGTCCCCACCTCCAAGAGCACTGAGGTGCCGAGTCCACGTGCAGCTGGAGCGGGGATCYGGAGCTCACCCCAGCCCTGTCCTAGCAGTCCTTCCATGCAGAAAGTGGGTTTCACAAACAGGATAAAGTACACGAGAAAGTGCAGGGTAATATACACATTTTTCACTAGCTAAACATCTAAAGTTCATGCAACGCATTTGAAAAAGTACTTCAAAAGCCCATAATAGGTCCATAGAAAGTCCTAATATACAGGCATTCATGCAGGAGAGAAATTCCTGAGAGTTATTTTTTTTTCTTGCAAAATTATTTCAAAAAGTCAAACCACCAGAGCACACGCGGAAGTAAATACATTAAAAAAACACCCTAATATTTGGACACATGTTGCCAGCTCAGTTCAAATTACTGAACTTCAAATAAACCCTCTTCTTTTGTATTTAATAGCAACGTCTCACCGGATTTAAGTCTGCTTCTACATCTATTTGTTGCTCCGGCTAAAGGTGGCCTCAGTTTTTAACGTCAGACGCACAGAAAACGTTTCAACGTAAATAAAACATAAAGCGCACAAACTTTCTTCCCCAAGGGAGAGGAACAGCGCCGTTTGGAAGCACAATTGCGTTTAGCTTTGAACTACTGGAGTGCCCAAACGGGTTCAAAGGGGGGCTCTCAAGGCCGCCCGGCTCCGAGGACCCTTGAGCGCAGCACCCACCTAAACCTGAGCGCAGATCTCACCGCGCCAGGCGCCGAACAAAAAACCCTCCCCGGCGCTTTAATCCCCGCGGCCCCAAGTGCTCCTGACTTTTTAAAGCCCGCTCTCCTGAAAATAAATAAATAAATCAAATAATTGCGGAGCATCAGTAACCAGATAGTATTCTCAAATTTCAGTGATCTAGTCAATGGAGCCTTCCGCCGTGCACCGTGCTCTGTTTCATGCAGTACATGGCTTTAGCCGGCCAAATCTTTTTTTTTTTYCCCACTGAATCAGTAGAACAGTGAAGATCTTGACTTCCCCCCCGCCTCATTTTTTTTTTTTTTTAAGCAGTGGCATATCAATGAGGCACAGATGTGTATTCCAACTCTGCATGGATGAGCACACTGTTCAATAGTGCTGGCTCACACGGTATCAGGGCAAGTTATCACTTCCCATGAAGGCACTCTTATCACCAGGGCCCAGAGAGGTGGCTGCAAATCGCAGCCTTTTTATTTTCAAGGCAGTTTTGCTGAACATTCAGGCTTCAAAGATTCACACTTCCAAAACTCTATAAGAGTTTGTGAACGCTCAATTTGCCAAAACTGTTTACAGTGTAATTGGGCACCGTACCTGTGTCCATGAGATAGCGAAGGCGCTTCTCCACCCGCGCGGCACGGGTGTCAATTTGCTTTTGCTCATTCTCTAGTGCTGCCAATTCTCCTACAACATACTGACTGGTGTCTTTGAACCCTTTCTGTTAAAGAGAACAAACAAGAAGAAAAAACATCACTTGTAACTTGCATTTTTCTTTTCCACAAACACTTAGTAAGGCACTTACCTAAACAGCCAAATAGCACGCTCGCAACCAAAAAGCTAACACTTACATTTCACAAACTTCACAATCTTGCCAAATGCCAGCATTTGTTTATTAAAACATACCCYTTTTTTTAATTATTTTTTTTCCTTCTCCTTTAGGAAGCATTTCAGAGTCTCCTCATTGATTCTGCAGTTTCTACCTATCAGGCTGCCTTTCTGAGATTTTTAGAATTTATGTCTAAGTACATTAAAGCTCCTGCAACCACGCACAATGCAAGGGGGAATAACCCAAATATGGTATTATTTAACGTGCCATTTCTCTTCCACTCGGTCCTCATTCAATTTTAAAGCACTAACTTGACAAGAAATAGCGTGAGCATCTCCATGGGCAATTAAAATGCGGCCATTTTTGGGATTCCCAACAAAGCCCAAAGAAGCTCCCTTGCCTTTTCAGCTCCTTGGGGTCAATCCTAACACAGACCCTCGATGGACCGACTCTAACCCCTCTCTGGCTGCAGGTGACTGCGTGGCTACACCGAGACCTGTGAAAACACTGCCCGTTCTGGTACCCGCGACTCCTACGCCGAGAGGCAGGGAGCCAAAGGGCTGCACGGGCGCTCAGGGGCACGGAGGGGATCCAACCCGCTCGGCCCGGCCCCTCYGGTTTGGTTAGTCCCGGCCCGAAGGCGGTCCTGGAAAGCCCGTCTGGTAAATCCCATCCAACCTGCTCCTTGTTTGGGTGTTGTGCAAGTGCTCATGACTCACGCTCAGCCCCTGCATCCAAAAACTTCTCCATCTCCTCTCAACCGGCCACACAAATCTCCAGATTGGTCCAACAAGGGCCACCAGTTTGGCTCTGGTAGGAGGGGATGGTTTGAGCACCCGTGTTTGACACCTGCAAGTTGTTCTCATGGGGCCCAACAACTTTCTTACACCATTTTGGYTCTATGGGGGCCGTGCAGGAGGCAGACAAGGCTGAAATACCATTTCTGAGGTATGCTTTTGCCTGAGAAGATGGGAAGAAGATATTACTCCTTCAGAATAATCCCATCTCCTTTTTGCTTCTGGTCAGTAGTAACCCTTCAGACCCTTGGTAAATCTTTTTAGTTRGAAAAAAATGGTGAATTGCTTCCAAGTTTTGTCTGTACTCTGTAAGGCAACACTTAAAACTACTGCTCTTTGGGAAGATTAAAAAAAAAAAAGGCTCTTTTTTGAGATGTATTTCCCTATTAGAGGCCAACTTGTTGCTCTAAGAASCACAGATACTTCAACTAGGCAGTTTCAATGTTTCTCTGCACACTTGGCCTGCAATTGCCAATTTAGCTTCATATTCCTGTGTGAGTTACGATTAATAATATTAATCACGTCAGCACATTATTGCAAATAAAGACACAGTCAAGTGATGGCTGAGAGAACGACGGGACTCCCAAGAGTAGCAATACGAGAAGAACTTTAAAGTTTGGGATGTGTGAATTTAAGCTTAATATGCCCCATTAATCAGTTCCTTCTTTCCATACACAAACTAGCCAATAGTATCAATTCAAATTTCAAGGGGAATCTTTTCTTACCTGTCATAGAGCCAAAACAACAAGAAAAAAAAACTACCTGAGAGCAGGAAGTGTGGAAAAAAAATCGGTCTGGGGAGTTGAGATGCAGCAATATACTGCCTTTCATCAACTCTAATTAATTGCAAATAGTATGAAAACTTCCCTAATGTCAGCATGCATAATTGTGAGCAATTGTTATTATAAGATGAAAAGAAATGCTGCGTCAGGCTGAAATATCCCAAGAGTTCATGTGTATCATCTGCATGTGTAATGTGAACTTACTGCAGCAGACCTTTCCAGCTCGGCACTAAAAATAACTGGAAGGTCCCTAAGTTGGATGGCTCGGCACGGATAGGAGAGCGGTGCAAAACCTCCCCTTGGCTCTAGCTTGCTTCAGCAAAAGCTACAAACGTGTTTCGATGAATCGTGGAGAGCAACAAGCAAGCACCATCCCAGGTCGTGTTGCGTTTTCAGACACAAAATTCAGGTTAAAACTTGTTCTTCCTGCTTCTGTCCCGCAGCTGTCCATCAAACCCAGCTTTCTCCCTGCGGTCTATCAAATATTTCCCTCACAAATCAATTTTACACATGATCAGCCCATACCCCTACTGAGCTGAACCTCCCCGTTAATTAAGTGAAGAAATTACCATATATATTATATTAATGCAAACATCATTCAGCTAGTAATTCACGGCTGATCTGGATAATGGAAAGGTTGAACACCCATTAACCCAAGCCAACAAAATGGGTTGGCTGAGAAATTCTAGCAGGTCTCATGTGACTCTTCCCTCTAACTGCAGCTCTGCGGTATCTGCTATTGTAATAATTAAAATCCTCCCGGTAGATCAATACTGGAATCTCTTTATGGGAAGTGCCCTGATGGAAATGTCTCAAGGAAGCTGGGGCTGTGGAACTCTGAAAAATTCATTTTTTTTATCTGACAATTATCACCACACTGCAGACTAATTCAACAGTGCRCCCCTCTCACTCTGCTTTGAATGCACTGGAGATTGACATCTAAAAAACCTAACATCTCATTTTAACAAATAAAGGCACTATTTCCACATACAGTTTGGAATTATCAGCAATCATGAAACCAGACAAAAAATTAATATACATTAAGCACTTCATCTTCTGATGGCTTCCTCTGAGT
Organism: Nothoprocta perdicaria; assembly: GCF_003342845.1. NCBI lineage: Eukaryota > Metazoa > Chordata > Aves > Tinamiformes > Tinamidae > Nothoprocta > Nothoprocta perdicaria. Next base: position 1,560,031 of record NW_020454516.1, read on the forward strand.
CTCAGTTATCGCAGCCTTCTCCTCATTTCCTCTCTTTGTATCTTCCTGTATTGATCTCTGCCTTTTCATCTCTTGAAAAAAGAGGAAAGACATGTAAAATTATTATAAAGCTTGATATTTATGTATTGAAATGTGGACTTACATTATCAGCTTGAAATATATTTATTGTTACACATTATTCAATCACGAGATGGGAAAACATGGCTTCAGTTTGCTCCTACCTGGTCTGTTCTCCACATACTGACTGAACGACTGGAGTTGCGTTTTCCTGACGGCCGAGTCCTTGCCAAACACAACGGGATTCCTGAAGCGCTCGGCACGAGGCTCCTCCGCGCCGTTCTGCTAGGGAAACAGGACACACAGGAGCGCCTTTTGTTCCCCAAAGGGAAGCCCCGGAGCGGCGAGGTGCCTTTCACCCGGGGACGGGACGCAGGGGGTGCACAGGGACTTTGGCTCGCACGGGATCGGTGTCAGCTGCCGAAGGAAGGGCAGGAGCGCCCAGCTTCCCTCGGTCCGCTCTGCTCCTCGGGGCTCCCTTGTCCCTGCCCGGCGCCTATTTTGGGGCGGAAACGGTCCTTTTGTAACTTTGCTYTGCAAAGCACGCCGAGCCCCCGAGCACACGATGGCAATCGCAGGGAAAGCGCCGGGGTTGGAGCCCTCCCTGCTCCCTGCTCCTGCTCCCTGCTCCCTGCTCCCTGCCCCGCGCACAGCTCTGGCGCTTGCTGCCGTCCCCCAGACTTGTACGACAAGAAGAACTAGTTTCTAATTTTATGCCCATTGAGATAAACCACTAAGGCTGGATGAAGGCTAAAAGGGAGGATTATAATGCTACCCCACTGAACTGCATTTCATCAGCTATAACTTTCCAAAGCCAGATTTGTAAGTAAGCCCTTTCCAGCGCAGGAAACTACAATTATCTTTTCCAGGGCTTCCYATGTTAATACTGGTAACAAATTCAAATGGGTCTATCAACATGAAATATCCCAGAAGACTGAACCACCGCGGTGTGTGGAAACTGCAGATACCGAGGGGCTGTGTACCAAACAAATATTTCATTTTATACCTAATCTTTTATTATTTTTATTAAGTGTTTTGAAAGTAAATAGGGAAAGGCTAAGATGCATGACTAATAGCTAAGCCTGCTGAATGCTGAAACTGGTTATCAAAAGCTACCAAGACTTTGCCCTTCCTCTGCATTGAGACAATCAGTAATGAGGGAGTTCTCCAATGGCCTATTCTCTAGCCTCAAGGAGGCCGGGGATACACAATCCTCCAGGGAAGGTAACAGTTTATCCTTTTCCACAAACACAGAATGCCTCATTTATAAACGTGTAAACTGCATTTTATTAAAAAACAAATCCAAGTCAATGCCCGGAGCTCCCCGCGAACAGATGGGCACCATATATTCCTTAGAAAGGCCTTTTTGGAGCTCTCCCTTCACAAGGCGGGCGCGGAGGGAAGCTGCTAAGTTGCACCTTTTGCAGCAGTAACTTAAAAAAAAATAGCTAATGCAGAAGAAAGCTTCTTTTTTATTATTTTTTTAAAGAGAAACAGCATTCTCTGCAGGTTAGCTGATAGCGAATTGCCCTAATGGAGGTGCCCTGGGCATCATTTATTGAATTACGCTTAAAAAAATAAAAAGTATTGCTCATATCATAAGGATGGCTTTTGAGCTGCAGGAACCGGGCTGCTATGATTCTGGCTAAATAAAAGGGTGTTTCCTGTTATTTGCACAATAACCATTTGACAGGCTAAACTRGAGTCTTTACCAAAATAAACAAACATGGCTAATTTTTTTAGGCCTGGCAACATGGCAAAATATCAGTGTGATTAGCCAGCAAATCCCATTTTAAGAAACCTTTTTATGACCAGGGACTTCTGCCACTTTACAAATGTATTCCTCTAAGCCCACTAATTCAGTTAGCCTTTTCAATCCATTGTATTATTCTTGGGCCAGCTTCATTTTGCATTAAATCCACTGCGGAAAGCTAAATTGAACGCAAAAATCAGACTTGATCCAGGCTTCCCTTTGTTCCAAGATAGAGACCGAAAGTCCTCCGCTGCTGCCACACACTTTCATCACCAATTTATAGGAACCGACAGTGTAAGGGAAAAGCAATGAAAGTCATTGTTTTGGGACTTCAAAGCATCTCTGTATCTGGGGAAGGAAATCCTTTCAGTCAGCAGTGCTTTCCCCGCAGACTGCAGGTGGGTGAAAAGTTATACCCAACTGCAAGTGCCCCAGAGCCATAGGGATATTCATGACACACACGGGCTATTTAAAATAAAATAAAAAAACAGGAGTCAGAATGCAAGGGGCCTAATTAGAAAAACGAAAGGGCAAATTGGTTGGTGTGGGACTTTGGTGGAAGCGGTGAGCGCTGAGGAGAGGCAGAGCAAGCGCCCGCACCGCGTCCCCATGGCTTTATTCTCCCCGAGCCCCTCATTGTCAAGGACGCGGGCACGTATGTGTTTAAAATGTAATGCGGCTTAATCTGAATGGGGAAAATCCAGGGGGTCAGGCTCGGAAGGGGAGCAAAGCCCCGAGAGCCCAGGGCGGCTCTCATGGAGCGGCGAGAACTTTGCCGCTCATTTCATGGGGAGCAGGACAGAGCCTGGGCTTCCTTGCCCATTTGAGCAACAAGCTCACCAGGAAACAACTCAGAGAGCGTTTTTGTATCCGCTCCTATTCTGCCAGACAATTACCAGCACCGAGATCAGAAAAATAAATGGGAAAAGCGTTGATTAATCAACAGAAAAAGCCTGGTGCACAGCAAAGCATGCGGCCGCGCCGCCGCCGTGAAGATTTGCTGCATTTCTTGCTGTGAAGGATTTGATAAGAAATCATTTTCCTCATCACGAAGTACACAACAGCAATGAGAGCACACAGGTACTGAGACAAAAGCATTAATCAAAACTTACCTTAACGTCTTGCTCCGAGCTATCAGTTACAGCTTTCTGAGCAGCACTGGAGAGTGAATTTGCCACCTGTGGCTGAGCTTCTAGGAGCTTCTTCAGCTTCAAATCCACCAACTTACTGTTTTGTTCTGCTAAATATGCAAATACCACATACAACAGAGTGAGATGCATTTAAATGCAGAGTCCCTACAACAATGTGTCACTTTAAAAGGTAGATTTCCTTCCCTTCCCTCTCACTTCAAGCTCAAATGTTAAAACTGGAAGAAAAAAAACATCTTCCTTTTTTTTTTTTGTGGGTCAGATTGATGTAGATTTACGTAAAGCATGTTACACGGACAGATGTTTTCTAAATTTCCTCAAAAAACATATGTCAAGAAAAAAAGGCAGCACTTGTCTAAACAAGTAGGAACTATTAGGTGCTTCCAGACAGCAGAAGAAAAACACAGAAACGAGCCAGCATTTGAGACCTGACTCCCAAGCTGCGCGCACATATACATCCACAAACACACATAAAGACCCGTTTATTTTAACACGACACGACACAATTCATCCCGCGGCGTAAGCGCTGATAACCCCTCGAGTTCCTGATAAATTCATTTAGTGCGAACTCATCCTAAGGCTCCTTGGCAGCGCTGCCCGGCCTCCCAGCCGCGGTACCGAGGGCGGCCGCTTTCTAGGGATACTTCACCAGGAGTTATGGAAGGCCCCAAGCCAAGATGGCCGCAAAGTGCCTCCGAACTCCACCTAAGGACGTGGCGCCTGAACGTCCCGGGACGTGGCGCCCGGAGCGGGACGCGCGGTGACGGAGGCCGGGCGGTGACGGAGGCCGGGCGGCCTCCCGGCCGGCACGCCCGGCGCGGCCCGGATGGCGGCGCGTGCAGGGACACGCCGGCCCGGCACGAACATCATGTAACCGCTGTGATATAAGAGGGTCACGTTTCAGCGGCGGCGTGCGCGGCCGCCGCGTCACACGGGACAGCTCGGGGAACGTTTCCACAGGGGGACATGGAGGGAATTGAGAAATCCATCACCGCAGGCAGTAGCCATCCCAAAGGTGAAGAGGCCCTTGCACCTTTGCAGGGAATGTCCCCAAGAGACTCGGCCTTCAGTAAAACTTGCTAGGAATTGGCTGGAATCCACTAAAAACTCAACACCGGTGTCCGTCCTCTTCCTCATTTGTGTGCACGGTGCTGCTTGTCCTCCCAGCTGAGGTGCAAACTGACCTTTCCCAAGGGCTTCCCCCTTTTCTTCTCTTTCCTGGGTGGCTTCCCATGGCAGGGATGAAGTGTTGGTAGGGGGGTTGTATCCCTGAGAAGATACCTCTCAGGAGAAAAAGGCCTATGGAAATAAATGCTTGCAAGTCACTGGGACTAGATGCCAGGAATATTCATTTACTGGTTTTCTATTTCTCCTAATATGAACCAGGATTTATTGGCAAATCATTTGACTGGACTCTGCTCTACAGGGGCCTAATGCAGATGCTGGAAACACTAAATTTACTTACTGAGTTGTTTGGGAATGCCCAAAGAAACAAACAAACCAAAAGGACACGACTCAAAATTGTTGCACGGAGGAAAAGACCAGCTCACGAAGGCAACTGAGGGCACGGAAAGCGGCATAAATGCTGCTGGTAGGTTCATTYACAAGGAGCAAATACTACATCAAGGGTGTTGGCTTAATGCATGCCCTTGTCATGAGCAGAACTGAGACAGGGGATGCCAGGAAAAGCTGCCTTTTGCTCCCTCTTGCCCGTGGCCGCCCCGGGCGCTCGGGGCTTCTCCAGGGACAGGTCAATCTGGGACAGGGATGGGTCAATCTGGGACGGGTCAATCTGCTGCTCGGGGGGCTCCTTGTGGCGCTGCTTATTTTCCACTGCAACCCAAAGCAAGCACGAAGCAAAACGTTCACAGATATCACAAGTAAAGGGGGAAAAAGGGGTCTGGAAAGGCACAAATTAATAGTTAAAAATTACGAAAGAGAGAAGCAGCACATCAGCACTGACGACGACGGCGTGTTAGTCATGCAAAATACACAAAATAGCCATTATTTAAATTACCCGTTGAATCAAGGTCATTTTCTAGGTTAGTAAGCTCATCTCCACCTCCAGAAAGAGGGCATTCGGGAACCTCCTCGTTAGTATCTATCTCAATATTATCCTCATCCTCAGCCTCATCTGTAGGAACATACAGCAGGAAGGTTAGTATTTTCTTTATGTACATGCACGTCCATCATTAAGAACAACGACCGCTTGGGAGAAAGAGCTGAGCAGGGCTACAACAAAAAATGCAAAACGGTTAAATAAGGCTGCGAGGGGCTTTCTCTCCGTGCGCTCACGGAGGGATCTTTGAGCCGACGCAATTCAATGTCCACGCAGGGGGCTCCGCTGGAGGCCTGGCACAAGAAAGCTCGAGGCCGGCCTCCGTGGAGGATTTTCTGCGGGCTCAACGTCTGGCTAACTCTGAAAAGGCCACGTGCTTCTCCTTAGCCCTCGGAGCGGAATGATTTCCCCTGGGACGCTGCTGGCGCCGGGGCCCRCGGCAGGAACGGGGAGCCCGGAGCGGCTGTCCCTGCGGGAAAACTCTCCCACCGCTCCGGTTTTCCTTGTGAGGGGAGCCCAGGCGGTGCCGGCCGCGCTCCGGAGGCGCTGCCAGAGCTGCCCTGCTCTGAATCAACCTATATGCATTTAAAATAAAACAGCAATTGTAATTACTCTTTGTATTTTTACAGGATTCTCCCTACCGAGTTTCCCAGAGCGGCTTAGGAGTACCACTTGTAAATCGGCCACATAATGTTTTATGTAGCTGGCGATTACTATTATTATAATTAGGATGACGATGTGGGTAAATTAAGGCACAGAAAGAGTAAGTGACCTGAGGAAGATCAAATGGTAAGTGCTGAACCGTGAAGGAGATCACAGAAGCAGCCCTGACTCACATTTTCAATACAAAGAAATAATTAAATTAAACGACATCCATAAAAGCTAGATTAATACTTCCAAAACATGTAGTTGCATTGTATTTATTCATTTTTAGCCTCACACCAAGTGATATCTACTCTTGTTCAGACTCATAGGCACATTTTTTTCCTATGTATGTACTGTACGCACGGCTGTAAAAATGACTAGAGTATAGCAGGAGAAAGAATACACCTATATATTAACTGAAAGGTGCTTTGAAGAACTGCCTGATAGGAATAAATGCTCTTTATGACTGCATGACTTTTGTGCACCCGTTCCCCATTGAAACTAAAAGTATCCTAAATATCCTAACTGGAAACTGTGATCCCAAACACCAGCAGCCTGAGGAAACGTGGACCCGGACCGGCCCTTGACACTCRCTGGCCCTCTCTGGAATACGCGGGCCTGCACTCGGCATCCGTGCCACTGAAGCACACGTTAGGCAGTTGCTTATTTTGTTTCCTTCTTTATGCCCCTAATTCCCATTTTAGGAGGCTGTTTGCTGGTTTTTTTCCCTTTTTTTTTCCCCGGCAAGGTCGGCTCACGAGCAGCAGCCACCMCCAAGCGCTCGGAGCGCCCAGCGAGGCCGCCGGATACCGAGGGAACGYTTAGGCGAGATTATTTGATTGTCCTTGATTTAATTTAATACAGAGAGAGGAAACCRGAGGCGCTGGCTTTGACACCACTGTTTTAGACAACAAAAGGGATGGGAATGTTGATTTGTCCCTTGTGTCAGATMCTGACCTGACCTCATATCTCATTTGAAGTTGGCATGTCTCTGAGTGGAGTACGACTATCCTTGCTCTCTACAAGGAACCGTCAACTGCAAGCATTCCTTGCAGGAAATTTCCAAAGTTTTCAAATATTTTTTAAAGCTGACAGATCCTTTGTTCCAAAACACCCCGGTTTTCTTCAAGTCCAAAGTTCTTCCATGGTAATAAAAATGAAAGCATGTTTTGGAAGCATGTTCCAACACGACTTTGTAATTATAAGCAATAAAAGGAATAATGTGATGAAGAGGTAACAGATATCTAACAGAAGAACAAAATTAAAGACATATAATCAGGCCAACAGCTAAACAACACGGGCCATCCTCTACACAGCCCGACTGACAAGAGCCTGACACAGCTCAAAATAAGGTTTTCTGGGAAGTACGTGGGCCTGCCAGATCATGGGTGGAAAAAAAACGATCCAGAGCAATTTTAGAGCTAAAAAATCCTGCTGCTTTTTAGATGGGGCAGAACCCTTAAAATCTGCAGTTAAACTGACCTTCTCCTAAACTGGTTTAGACACGTCAGTGTATGAAGGAATCGCACGGGACTATTTCAGCTTCTGGACAAAGCTAGAAAGGAACAATCTGCATTAGGAGGTGAGACTGTGTGGAGGAGGACATGTATGGAGGAGCACACGTAAGCTGCCACTGCTGTTGCATAAGCAATGCTGGTTCTGCGGGGAAGAAGATGTCTTCAGGCTCCGGGACTGTCACCAGGAGAGCCTCCAAGCCTGTGCACACTTGTATATTAAGTTTATTTACTTTCAGGTAAAGTKAACTCCTGCAGAGTTCACTCAAAGGCTCCAGGATGTGACCAAGAGAACGTGAACAGCCATGAAGAAAGCAAAGGTGGGGAATGGAAACATGGGGAATGGAAGAAACGTGGAGCTGAGACAACGGTTCATGTGCACACGAGACCAGATGTCAGGACAAGGAAGCGCAGCGGCCACTGCCAACAGAGGGAATATTTCCTGTCAAAAATATGAAATTGAGCTTTCTGAGATGCAGCTCTGTGTCTTTTGACCAGCTTTTGTCATTGATTCCAACATTTTTAAAGCATTTTTTTTTCTACATTTGGTCCTACAGCACATTTGGATGGTTCTTTTTCTGCTTTTTCTCTCCCTTTTTGCCCATTTGGGGCACTTTTCTCCCCAAAGCCCAGTGTGGTTGCCTCCCTCTGCAGCCTAGTGGCCACCTCCAGATACCGGCCACTTCCTCACAAACCTGTCATCTCACRTAAGGGGTGAGATGGGCCAGAGAAGGAAGCAAGCACACTGCCCACATGCTCAGGGAGCAGGGACAATACCGAGACAAGATGCCAATTCCTTGGCCCCCTCGCTGTTGGGAAAAGAGAGGGTATTTGGATTCCTATCTTGATACTGTCCCTGGATCCATCTCAAGGCATTTGCTTATCAGCCTAAAGCTAGTAGGACATCTAATAAATTTGAAGCTGCCACCCTGAACCCTCTGGCTGTTGGCAGAAAGAAGTATTTTCCATCTCACATGCCAARTAACCTCCTGAAAAAGGCTGCATTTTGTAGAAAAGGATGCTGCTTGTCCAGGAAAGTTTCTCTTTGCCATCGGCATTTGAGCTTCTCAGACCATGATTAAACAAAGCCTGTAGCAGAGGATGTAGCACCAGTGCCAAAACACAAAACTCTCAATGAGAAATATAGAAATATTGCAAGAGAGCAGATCTTCACCAGCAATATGAGCAAGAAATTAGTCTTTAGAATTAGTCTTCAGTCTCCAAAGTCCAAACGTTGATTTTTCTTTTTTCTGGAAGAACTGATTTGAGGGAGAGAAAAATGCTTTGGTACCTTCTCTTTTTGTAAATCAAAATGTAGCAACCAATGCAGAAGAGTTTGAGAAAAACAACAGCCAACAGAGCTCCGGAGACACAGGATATTCCTGTAAACTTGGCTTTGGGCACTGTACAGGAACTGTGCATGGCTACAGGCAGCAGCAGAACAACTACACGCGAATGCAACTAGGGTAATATTCACACGGTCATAAAGAAGAGACATTGTGCATTAAATCCTAATTTGCACTGGAAATCAAGAATTGAAAGAGCAAATCAGAAACAGGTATGTTTATTTGGATTATAAAGTGCTGGTGTAACTTCACAGAGCTATTCCATTTTTTGAAGAATGGATTTCTCGAGTAGAGATGGAGAYTAGTATATGACCTTATGAAGAGTGTTGTGGAAATACGTCAAAGATGGGCCATAAAGAAAGCTTTGAGAGAAGGAACGAGGACAAGCAAGTGCCGGAATACTCACACACGGGCAGGAAAAGAGCACGGGGGAGATGGGGAATGAACACTGCAAGGCCAASAGGAGTCTAGATAACTTGGACAAAATACTGCGTGAACCAAGAAAAACCCACATGGAAAATGCAAACCAGGAGATAACGCCACAGATGAAAAGGTGTGATGTTACCCGAGACAAAGCCCAGCAGGTTGAATGGTGAAATGGTGAAAACTTCAGGTAAGCTGTTGATATTCATACTATCTGTTCTTTAACAGCACTGAAGCTTGCAGTGCATATGCAGGCATCTATATGTACTTCTATATGGATGACAGACCTGCGTATCGGCTGCAGAGAGCAACGGGAGGCAGAGCTTGGCACAGTCTGCACACAGACATCCAGATGTACCAAAAGAGGGACAGAATTTGCCAAAATTCACTATGGAGCAATGGAATGAGAGGGCAGGCAGCCTTTGCATGAGTTGCATCAAGTTTTACTGCCGTGGCAGGGTGGGAGGCTGCTGAAGAAACAGCAAGATACAGATATTTAGAGAAATGAAGAGAAAGCAGTGGGGCAGATCCCCTGAAAGCAATAATCCCCCAAACCTGCCCATGGCAGGTTTGTTAACTAGCCTGAAGAACCTGAACTGTGGCCARCCCAGGGAATCAAATGCTCTCCTTGGTGGGAGAAGAACAGCTCGGGACTGTTTGCACAAGTGTTAAGCACACAGTTCCTCTCAGACAGTTGATAAATCTAAGAGCCAGCAGCAACATTGAGAGGACATTCTGCTCAGGGAAGGCCAGATCTTAGAGAATGTCAACTCGTGGCACCATTTAGCCACACTGCAAGCGACTTGCTGAGGCCTCAGAATGTAATTCCCAATTTTGAGCACTTGGGATGTGCACAAAAAGCCTTACCTGCAGGGAAGACGTGGCAGCAAGAGAAACAGCGATGGACAAGCAGGATAAAACCACGATGGGGAATCAGTAGGATGGGGATCAGTAGGATGGGGAATGACCAACAGTGAGAAGGATGAAGAACATGGTGGTATTCTGAACATACAGGCATTGGGCTATTTCGCTCCGTGACCTGTCCAGCTCAACAAGGAACTCGTTGATCTCYCTGGCTGATCATCCCCATGGGCTCTCAGAGCAACTGGTAAAACACAGATGGGATATACTCTTGCATGTTTAACAGAAACAATACAAACAGCTCCCTTTGTCCTCTCTTTTTAAGTACCTTGGGGTGTCCTTTCTTAAGTACTTTGCGGTATCCAAATACTTGGGGGTATTCTTTCAAAATGTGTGTAAGTTCAGAGAGCTTTTACAAAATGCCTGATTGCCCATCAATGTCTGAATGTGCCTATTTATCAACAAGCAAGAGCATGTTGGCACCATTGATTTACTGGGCAGAGAGAAGAAGAAAACCGAAGACCAGAGCCAGAGACACATGCAACAAACTGCTGTTCTCTGTGGCATTATGTAGGATTTTAGTACGCAATAAGAACATACTTAACATGTATGTAGAAATATATATAGTAGAGAAAAAAACATTTCACTGTTGAACCTACACGTGCTGCAAATATAAAGCTGGATTTCCCTAACTCTCTGCTTTACAATTGCATGTTAGTACGAAAACCAGAATTTCCTCTTGGAATATGTAGGAGGCACCGAAAGAGGAAGAAGCCTGTACAGAAATATGTGTTCAGCACCCATTTGAGTGACACTACATTACTGCTGCTCGCAGCACTGGCAGGTATATGAATTGTAATGACATTTCAAAGTCAGTTTAATAATATTACAGCAATATTACAACCCAAAACCTGTAAAGGCAAGTGGTACGTCRAAAGACTGCCATTAAAATCAAAAGGTTATTGCTTCCACCTCCCCTGTGCCGTCTTTCAAAGAGTCTTTTAGAACATATTCAATAAAAAAAATAAACTTCTTGGGTATTCCTAATGTTCTTTTCCCCAAATTCCTAAATAAAAMACATCTATTCTGTTCCTAAATAAAACATATCTTGGAGGGACTGTAAGCAAMCGTCAGGAAATTCCAAAAATTATGGGTAATGGCAAATCCATAAATAACAGACCCCTACCTGCCTCACATAAATACCACTTCTCTGCAATCTCATACACCCCTGTCTTTTAATTGCTGGAAACGAAGTGATAAAACCCTGATTGGGCAAACTTACCTAGGGCCAGTCTTTTGATATGTGCACCTGATGCCCAGTGTGAAGTGTGAACAAAAGCGACGCCCCGAAAGGTCCCCTCTGGCTTCCAGGTTGCCATAGGAATAAGCCAGGAGGTTCCTTCACTCACCTCCAGATGCCTTTGACCTTTCTTTCAACTTTTCTGCAGCCATTTCGGCGTAGCTGGGAAGTTCTGACATCTTCACTCCAGATCGAGCTTCTGCTATTAGCTGCCGAGCTCGCTCTCGCAGCTGCCGCCGCCGCTCTTCATCCTGCTGCTAAGATATATTGAACAGTTGCCAACTCAGTAATTGACAGAAATGCAATTTCATTCCCAATCTGATCATCATGATAGGGACTGGTTTACAGCGCGGTGCTTGGCCCACATTATAAATAGGATGTTCCGTATCAGTTGGGTGTCACACCACAATTTTTAAAGGCATCCACGGATCGGATTTTTCTTCCTCCCCCCCCCCCCATTTTAAAGCATCCCCCAAATTATTATTGCATTAAAAATTATTTGCAATTTCAAGCAGCCATAAATCAAGTCCTATAAAACCAGGCTGATTAAAATGATTCTCTGAAACTTTGGGTTCAAAGTTGCAGCTACCAGAAGTTTTATTGTGGCTGTAAAAATGGTTGTAGTTGAATTAATAGTTGGAGTAGCGTTTTATCAGAGCTGAAATGAGAAGCCAGATGCTGCTCTTGGTTACTCCATTATCCAAGCTGACTTCAAAGGGTAAAACGACATCCAAAGTGAGGCACAGAGAGGGATCTAACCCTTGGACTTCAGGGGATAAATCTTCTTGAACAAAAAAGGAAACAAATGAGCATTACGGAAAGAACAATGGATTCCAGAGCAAAAAATGACTTTTCCTTGTTGGAAAAAATGCACTATTTGCACTATTACTGTGGGTTCGCTCATTAATTAAAAAGATCAGATGATTTATTCTGGTAATCAATCCAGATAACGCTTATCTACTAAAACCTGTAATTACATCAGGATATTAATATTTCCGTTTTGTAAATGAAAAAAAATTATTGCATGRCATATTGGACATGACTAACATGCCACAGCTAAAAAATATGGATAAAAAATATACCCGAGCCTATCTATGAAGAGACATTAAACCATAAAGGAAGGAGTGTTTTAGTCCTAGTCTTAAACAGTTGAATTTTTCGGGGTTTGGGAGAAGTTTACCCAACTGTCCCCCTCCTCCTTCCCAACATCACAGACCCTCCTAAAAGCAACAAAGTCAGCACCTGGYTTTAAGTCCAATTCATCTAAAACGTCCCGTTTTCGGTATAACACACAGGATAAACCCCGCTGTTGACACTCGCTGTTGGCCTAAACTAAGCGGAACGGAGCAAAACGCCTCATTTTGAAGAGCGCGGCTGGCCCCTTTCCCACCCAACCAGATCCCCAACGCCACGCACCTGCACCTCTTGGGAAGAGCTGCTCCTAAGTGCTATTTGGCTTAAGCGGCCGTTAATAAAACAAGCCCAAAATACTAATTAGGAGCACTGCAGCCATTTCCATGCAAATTGTTTGTTTGTAGCTATTTACTCAGCCCTGTGCCGGGCACAATGGCGCGAATGCAAACGCCGCAGTCCCCAGGCAGCCCTAATGGGACTCTCTGCTGAGAACCATTAGCCCAGAGGTGCGCGGGAATTCAATCCTGCAGCAGCCAGATTTAGCCTCATTAACAGCTTGCACGGGCAGGTTACAACTCATAAAACCCCACGGTAAACACGGCGTATGGACACAGCGCAATATCCAGCGCCTGAGTGACAGCTTCCCTATCAGCTCCAGCTTTGCTGCTCCGGCCCTGCCGCCTCCTGCTCATCCAAAGAGGTTTTTCCGAGCSCTTCCCGCTAAAGTCCCTATCCGACGGGCAAGCCCAAAGCTGCTCCGGCTCCTAGGCACTCTGATGGAGCGCCCTGATTTAATTCAYAGCCAGCTGACACGGCACCCAATTTTCTTTCAGCCCACGGTATTTGGTAGCATTAATTGCGTGCAAGTTTACACGGAATCGAATCGGATCTTCAGTTCCTGGCGAACTTGGGTCTTTGATTTAAGGGACTTTTCAAAAGCAGGGYGCAAAATTTGCAGCGAGATCCCTGGCAGGTTTTGTGCCCGAGAGTTTCCCCTTGCTGGACCACAGAGCTTAGAAATAAACCCGGCTACAATTTGGTGACAAAACTGCCATCCCCGGCGGTATTAGCATAGTCATTAACATCCCGGGGATCTCCAAGCAAACAGATTATGCGCCGTGTGTGTGTGCTGATTAAGCCAATCACCACCGGCGGATAAGAGAAAAGCGGCGCATTTATTGCCGAGATGCAATTCCTGCATCYGGGCTGCCCATCGCCGGCCTCGGAGGGAAACCTGCCCGGAAGGGGCCGACAAGTTGAGACACGGGGAAAAGTCCGGCGGTTATTGCTGGAGTTACCGAGAAAATGCAGATTCRTGGAGCGGTTACCTAAAATGCAAATCTCCCCGCGGGATTTTGGAAAGCAAAGGGTGAGGAGCAGTTACAGAGGCAGGAACCAGCTAAACTGCCTGAGGGGGAAAAATAAAGGGGAAAAAAGACGGGTTCAAACGCAGCAAGAACAGACCATGCACAGCCACGCACAGCCACTTTGGGCCCAAGGGAGAAAACGGGCCACATTTCCCCCGCTCCGACCCACGGGGCATCCGAGTTTATCCTGTTCTTTGCCCCCGAAGACTTGGGACCGGTCTAAGAATCCGCCCCGCGGCTGCACCGCCAGCAAAACTTCCCCTTTTAAGGGCAAACTCTTCAGGAATAAGTAATGTAATTCCTTGTTTCCCTGCTATAAAAATGTATTGGTATGCAGTTTTTATATTTCACAGTTCACCGCCATCTCGGCAAGCCGTCTTCCACTGCTTCAATGGTGCTCCTTTTAATTTTATCCTCCTTAGTCCTAGTAATTAAAGTGATCAGCAGTGGCATCCCAACGGCTTTGACACAGCTACAACCCCCCCGAGCCACCTTCTGCTTTTAAGGGGAGCGGGGAGAAAGAAAGGCTGGAGCCTCCGTGCCCGGGAACAAGGAGCGCGAGCTCCTCCAAGGCCCAACTTCATCCAATTGTCCTGTGAGGAGGCCCCGGCCTCCTAAGAGGCAAATGAAGCTGGTTGCCCTTAGGGGGTCCTGTTTGTTCTCGCCGCCCACGCCAAGGACTTGGCCAAGGGAGCCCTGGGCTTGGGCCGGCTCTGCAGGTCGGCGATGGGCAACGAGGGGGCAAATGCGGCCGCCGAGCCCCACGTGTGACACGGGTGGAGGCTCTGTGACCCACAGGACGCCGCGCTGGGGTCTCCGGTGGCCCTTGGGCAGCGCCRAGGGAGCAGGGAGCTGAGGAGGGCGACGGCATCGCCTCCCCGCGTTGCGCGTTTAAAAGCAAAACTCCGCAAAAACAAAAGTTTAAGAGCAGTTTCACACGAGGAGCTGGTCCTCACAGGCAGCAATTTGCCCGGGCGGGAGCTGCACATGCCCCCACGGCCACCCGCTTCGTGGGGTGACGGGAAGGACGTCCCGGCAGAAAGGAGAGGGGCTCGGGGCCTGTCCRGAGGCCGGGATTACCCCCACGCACCTATTCAGGGCGCCCGACGCGGATGGGAAACGCGGGAAGCACACAACGTTACAAGGTCTTCCAAAGGCGCCCGCCGTTGGGGCAGGCTGGGCTTTACCGTGACCTCCATCGGCTCTTGTTGGAGTAAATAGGATTTGGGATGAAACATTAAAAGTGTTTAGCGGATCTTTTCAGGGCGTTTCAAAACTTTTCTTGTGGTGGTTTATAATATAAGCGGACATGCTTGTAAATGGCCACACCTGCTCGTTTCTCTGGGGATGTCCCGAGCTCGGCTTTTGCTAACAAAGAAAGGACCCGGGGAAAAAAAATCAGCCTTTCTTGTTGCAAAACAGAGTGGAAAGTCAAAATCTTTCTCAAGTTTGCCCCATCTGGTCAGATTAAATCGCTGATGGCCCCAGGGACTGTGTTTATGCCACCAGTTCAGAAGAGCTCAACACACCCAGGTAGGGAGCAAAAACACCAACGAGGAGGGCAGATGCGGGTGCTGCAAACAAAGGTGACCTGGGCTGGCATTTTTGTGCCTCCTCACGTCTATTTTAGTAGGAAATGATCAACGGGGAAAGGAGAGACATCAACATGCYGGCTCTTTTCCGCCTTCTGCCTGCATCAGCTCCTCCAGTCCCCACAAAATCACGCGGAGTTGGAAAATCCCGGGCATGGAAGGAGATCACAGAGGAGCCCAAGCGGCTCTGCCAGGCAAAAAGCAGCTCCCGGGCTGCAATCCCTGCGCCACTGAGGGAGGAGGCAGAAAGAGCCCAAGGAGCCTGAAGTCTAAAACTGGAGGAACTGCAAAGCTGCCTCTTTCAGAAAAAATAAAAATAAAAAAAGACCCCAAACTCACAGGAAAACAGGGATGYGTGACTGCAAAAATGGAAAAGGTCTCTGTAAATCTGGGCAGTATTTTTAAAGACACGCTAGCCACCAAAAAAAAAAAAGGGGGGGATTTTTTTTTTCCCAATCTTGCTTTGTCCTGAAAAACCTACAATTCATTTGGTGCAGTATTCACAGCGTGAAGAAGGCTGGCTTTAGAGAAATAACCCACCGAAAATGTAATCCCTTGTGTCGCTGTGAAATTGATAAATTCTTAGTTTACCGAAAGAAAAAAAAAGCAAGAAAAAAAAAAAGAAAAAACATATATGAAAAAAAAAAAATGAATGGCTGAGTAAGTAAGTATCACCTTGTGCTACATCCAAGGCCTCTTGCTGGTTGTCTGGCTGCTCTTTTGTAGGCAAAAAGGAGCTGAACGCTCTCTGGCTCCTTAGATCTGGCCCAACAAATGCACTGCCAGTCATGCACATGGATCCAGCTTAAAACCCAGTGTGAGCCTAAAAGAAGCTAGTCAAACTGGCACCTACTCATGCAGAAGGAGATAGATTTGTCATGACAGGCTGATTATTCAATGTAAAGAAACAGTTTAGCTTTTCTAATCTGGTACAAATACATCTTTCTCAGAGAAAAAAGTAAAAGGTCCAGCAGTTCAAGTATTTAAAGCGAAGAAACCAACAAAAAAAAAAAAAATTGTAACGTCAAAGTGAACCACAGCTATTTGTGCGGGAGCGTCGTGCAAAACAGCCCAGCAGTTCTATTCAGATAAATCAGATTGAGCCCATTTAACCCTTTGGGCGCTTCGCCCGCGTGTGCTGCTCCGCGGGGCCATCGTGCAGCCGGGCCACGAGGTGCCCACGGGCCAAAGCGGGTGTTTTCGGCGCCCAATTCCCGGGAAAAGCAGCTGCTTACCCGCTGCAGGAGTGCCCGTTCGTGGAGCTCCACGTGGGGCATTTGCTCCCATGTAGACCTGACTTTGTAATTAGCAACAGCGCCAAACGAAGGTGCGTTAGGAAAGGGCGCACTCTGCAGCGGGGCGGCTCCGGGAAGCCGGGATCGCGGCGTGATTCCTCCGCGGGAATGCTCCGCTCCGGCAAAGTTCCTGGCCCCTCTTAATTTTAGGGGCAGGGTGGAGGCATCGCAGCCTGCAAAGAAACCCGTGCAATCCCATGCCTTCCCCGCTCCTATTTTGCTTTTCCATATATATATATATATATATATTTTTTTTTTTTTCCTGAAAATGTCCTGCAAACTGCTGGCAGCTTGTTTTTAATGGAAAATACCAATCGCCTAGGATCTATACCTAGCCTTTTGCCAATAATGAGAAAACTTCACCTTCTGTCCCCAGCAATTCTTAGGAAATCTTTTGCTGTTATTCCTACAAATCCAATTACAGATTGTTGAGTAGCTAGTGGAGTAAGCTTATTGAGGAGTGTCACATCACTAAGTCGTGCGTATGTGTTTCAGTTTGTAATGTGGTCTGAGCCGCTGTAGAGGTGTCAACTTAAAATGCAAGTAAGTAGCAGAACAGGGCTAATCCCAGCCACTACTCCCCTGCAGCCAAATTGTAGCGCAATGAATGACAGTGGAAATGCAAAGATGCCACTGTGCTTATCACACACAGCCAGATGGTGGACCTGGATCAATGCACACATGCCACGATCAATGCATTTGATAAAGAATTAAGAAGAAAACTGTACATGTTATCAAAGAACTTGTACATGGCATAATTATGATTCTGCATGTGCTTACTGATGATATTGGAGACTCAGAGGCAGGTGATAATGAAACTGATAGGAAGAAATAGCTTAAAGGCTACAGCATATGGCCTCGGCACCAAGAAATCTTGTCAAATAGTTCAGAAAGCTTTTTTAACTGTTATTACAGGCTGCTCATAGTGCAAGCTGGTGGCAACGTTTTAATTTTTTTTTTTTTTCATCTGAAATGTCAAAAAGTTACAAAAGCTGTACTTTTCAGAATGGCTCGGAAAATAATTAAGACACTATTGTGTTTTAAAAGCACACGCACAAAAACTGCAGGCAGAGGCAGCGTTCACTATTTTGCTGCTTTTTTCCTCTTCTTTTTCTTTCTTTTTCTTTTTTTTTTTTTAAGATATAATTACGTGTCCCCTTAACGGAGGGTTTCAGAATTTAAGGGTGCCCGCGATCCTTCCAGGAATGGATCTGGGTAAGGATTTGSAGCGTCTACAGACACAATTTTCGGCATTACTTCCAAGCAGGGATGCAGCGTTTGCCTGTTGCCATCCGCACTCTGTCAGCCACCAGAGCCACCTCGGAGGAGAAAAACTGCAATTAAAGATACGTGGCAAACGGCAGAAAGCCATAAAAGTGCATATACGTTTTCTAATATATAAAAGGTACCTAAAATACAAACACCCATGCTCCAGTTGATAGAAGAGCTGTCTAATCAACGCCTGGACGTAACTTAAGTGCTCTCATTAGTGTGAAGACCTGCAGGCTAAGTAAGGCTAAATCCCTTAAAAATTGCTTCGGCAATAGAAAAAAAATCCCCCTCACCATTTCCCTCTGCCTAAATCATATCAATTAAAAAGAGAGAGAGAGAGAGAGAGAGAAAGAGGGAGCGCGAGGCAGGGAGGCATTTTCACATGACTTTGTTTTAGCTGACACTCAAGAAACTACATCCCGGATCCAATTGAAAGTGTTTCGGCAGAGCAAAGTTCATTAGCGACGTGCGGAGGGGGGAAGAAAGGAGAAGGGAGAGGAGCCGCTCGGGCTTTGGGGTCTCTTTTTGCTGCCCTGCTTCCCGATCGGACGCCGGGCGAGCGGCCGCGGCTCCGCCGGCCGCTTTCCCGGAGCTCGGCCACGGAGCGGGGAGGGAAGGAGGGAAGGAAGGAGCGGGGKGGGGAGCGTGGACCCAGAATTTCAATTTGTCCTGACAAAGCGGCGGGTGTCGGAGCCGAGAGGGCCGGCAGCGCCGCGAGGCCTGATGGCTTGATTAGCTCTCGCGGCGCGGCTCAGGGAGCCGGCTCGCTCGCTCGCGGCGGCCCCGCTCGGCGCCGCGCTTTGATCTCCGCTCCAGTCGGGAGCGGCAAGCGGCGGGGAGACACCGCAGCGCTCCGGCCCGGGCCCGGCTCCGAGCTCGGGCACGCGGAGCGGCGCTCGCGCCTCGAGGAGCCGCCGCGTTCCCGAGGGACGGCCGGCGCGGCCGCACGTGCCGCGGGCGGGATGGCTGAGGGGAAAACGGCGACGCTGAGGGGAAAACGGCCGGGGAAACGGCGCGGAGGCCGCTGCGGAGCCGCCCGCTTCAAAGCGCTGGCGCCCGCGCGCGCTCCGGGGCAGGTCAGGCCCGCCGACGGGGGCAGCACAAAGAGCCGCCGCGGCCGGAATCAAACAAAGCCCAATTAAACTAATCATAACGTCCCAGTGCACACGAGGAAGCTCACCTGGTATTTCGGGGGCTTCTCGTGCGAATTCCCGGCTCGGCTCGGTACTTGGTACTATAATTACCCTGACCAAAATACTGTGAAATTACTGCTCTGATCTGCTAATGGCTGCAAAAAATCGAGCCGTCGTGGTTTCATGCCAAGGGGCCGTGGCAAGGTGGCGCGATGCTTTCTGACAGAGACGACAACTTCTGAAAAACTCCAAAGGGAAAATTAACGGGATGTGGTTTATGTTGCCAAGGCCTGTTCATTAATTACCAATTTAATCGCTGCTGGAGGCATGACATTACAGCAATCTGGCTGGAAGTTCTAATAGATTATGAAGACCACCTAAGACGAGTGACCAAGAAATGTACAAAACAATTAATACTGTTTCACTGCTATCAAAGACACTCAGATTATTTTACATCAAGTGAAGCAAAAGAATTAGTAGCTTCACAGTGCCACCACTAGGAACCGTAAATACAATGGCACACAATTAGTAATGCACATGTGACTCTTCGTTCGAGGCATATATCCTTGGGAAAGCCTGAACACGATAAGGAGAACAAAAGGAACATTTTTAACTGAAATGAATAAAGATTTTAACTCTACCCTTGTGCATGCTGAGCCAGAACAGCGTAGGCAAGGCAAAATAGAGCTCCAAGTCATGGCGATATCCTCGTGGGATTCACCAGGGCGCGCGCCCAACGCGCGCACGGAGAGCGGCCGCGGTCATTAGCGGCGGTACAAAAAGAGCATCCGAGATGCGAGCGGGGCTGCAGCTCCCCTCGCTGGGCACGGAGACCGAGCTCCGGAGCACCGGGCCCCTTTCCTGCTGGTATTTGGGCACTTCTCATAGGAGGTACTTCAGTTTCTCAACTAAGGTCCAGATGACCTTAAAATTCAGTTCATAAATTTTTATGTGATCCTATGTGCTAACGTTATGGCTGCAGGCTCCACAGCACCTGACTTTCACATGCRTACAACAACACACTGCGTATTTACATTCAGGCCAGATGCTTGGCTGGTGTAAACACATGCAAACAACGGAATAACAGCAATCCAATGCAGCTACGAATCCCAAGCACTTATATCTGGAACTTGAACTGCGTAACATTTGCCTTGCATTATCAAAGGTTACACTTTATTTGCAAAGCTCTCCCCGCTACAAAAGTGACAGTGCATACTAATTCCACTGAGAAACCAGTTTCACTTGCACTAATTGATTGGTTTTCCCAGCTATGACAGCCAGTGGCCTATTCCARTATTTTTGGGCAGTGGAACAGCACAACGACATAGGGAGAAAGTCCTTAGACATAGCAAATGTGAGGCCAAAAACTGCAGAGCCTTCTTGGAAAGTTATGTATTAGCTTCTATTTTTTCAGGTATGGAGTAATGTAAAACAGGGCAACTCGTTTGTTCTTGCCACCAAGGAACCAAGTTAGGGCTACCTCAGCCTTAACATACGACTCCATATGACTCCAGAATTATTATAAAGAAGTAAATATCAGCTCAGTTGCTTGACGGGTTCAGTCAGCAGGTCTAACCATTTTAAAAAAAAATAAGTATATGGTCAAAACGGCTAAAAAACTTGGAAGGCCCACAAAATGTAAATACTACACAGCACGGTCTTATCAGCTTAAATCATATTTAACCACTTTATAGWGGCATCCATACAAGACATATAAATGAACAACAGGGCATAAGTTACCAAAGCTCAGAGATTACCAAAATAATGTTCAGTCTTTTTACCAATTAGATGGTAACTGCTGCTTTGTAATCTCAAGAAGATCGGGTGATCAGATCTAAATCTGGTCACAATTATCAGCATGACGGACTGGTCTTTTCTCAATCGATATTTTCCAATTAATATTAAAAGACCAAGTTTGCCATCTGCAAAGTCTTACACCTTAATAAATATTTGTCGGATGTTTAATTAATACAGAACAGATTTTTTTTTTCTCTTAGTTTTCTTATAAAAATAATACAGGAGYAACTTGGTAGACTTAAATGAACGATATTACCACCTCAATCGCATTCATTTTCCAACTCGTAAGACTGCAAAAAAACAATTCTACTGATGACCTAGATGCCTTTCACACAGTGCCACAGGGTAACTACTTTTAGGTGCAAATAAAAATGACCCAGTAAAAATATCCACTACTCATTTATGAGGAATTCTTACAAATATTTGGAGCAAACAATATCTGYACTGGTCCACTGAATTCAAGACGCCTTGCAATCAAATTAAAGGCTTTGATTCCTGCTGTCCACTGTGCATTTGCATTCTGTATCACTCCTGTATGTRTTGCCTATAGTACACTTGTTGGTCACTTCTTAGAGCAGGATAATTAGGATAATTTTTTTTCTGCTCAGAAGGAGGAGGAGTTAATTGCTGCATGGGACCAATAATTGGGACTGCTTAAGAAAGCTTTTTTCTTCCTGAACGTTTAAAAGCACTTTTTACGCTCATTTTAATGCTGACGGAACATTCTGTATCTGTACATTTAAGACATAAAATTAAAGTATACAAATTCATCTAATTTCAGATTTTTGTTGCTTTCTGACAGTTTTCTAAAAAGACTCTCATTTCCACTGGTCCATGGCATATTCCAAAAAAAAAAAAAAAAAAAAAAAGTTATCATTTTGCACTCAAATATTTACGAAAACGAAAAGCAATGGGCAAAACAGGTTGATACCTGAAGTAGAAAGAGCTTATTAAATACGAATTAGATACAGCCGCAACAAGTCCTTTGAGCAAGCGAGTCACAAAAAGCCACATTCCGAGCAAAAAGCAGCAACCTTTGACCACAACCCTTTCCTCCTGCCTCCTCTCCTGGATGCGGGCAGCGTTGGCCTCTTTGGAGCTATCAGCTCGCGGGCGAGCTGCTTCCCTGCTGCAAATCCTGCTACAAAACCTGGATACAGTCCCCGCTGCTCTTTTAAATATATTTTTCATATTTAAGCAGCTGTAGCTGTCGTGCCACTTGAATAAGGATTAAATAATGGTAGCGAGGGAAAAAAAATCTCCCTGTATATGTGCAGACTATCAACAGTTGTATTTAAGCACAGCAGCAGTGTAGCAATTGCTCTCTGAAAGCCCCCCTTCAGTTTATATTAATYTGGTTTAAATATTTGCTTTGTAAATTGACTCCTTCATGCTCACGATGTGGTTGTGAAAGAAGAGTGACTGTTTTCCTGCTTTACAGGAGGGTCAAGAGATGTGGGCACCCTTGGGGTATCGCGGTAGCCAAGCCCTGCATCCCAACACCTATGCTGGACCCTACCTATCCCAAACACTTGCCCAAACCCATGGGAAGGGCCCAGTCCTGTACCTAAATTCACCAAGAAGGAATCTTCAGCTCCTGCAAAACCCAAATAACTTTAGGGTTAACTTGAGTTGGAAAGAATATCACCCCCTGTTACAGCTAGGCACTATTTTTGATGGATTCTGTGCTATAGGGCACTCTCTGCTCAAGCTCTATACCACAAAAATCAAAAAGGTTTGAAGCRTTTTAGGTCACATACGCAGGATTTGGGTGATGCCAGGAGTCAGAGTGCTGGGCACAGTCTTCAYTTCCATCTCTTTGTGTATCTATCCATCGGAACAGAGCCTTGCCTGACCTTTGCTAGACGCTTCCGACTCGAACCGACAGCCCTCACCCACTGCTGTTCTCCGCTTTATTTTCTGTTTCACTRGGCCTACCAATTTGTCGCACCGTCCTTTACTACACAATATTCAAATACTGCTCTGTGGGCAGAATTATTAATTTCTTCAAGTGCTTTTCTCCAGTGCTCATCACTGCAGCTTTTAAGAGCCTCAGAAGCATTAATCACATTCCCTTCCCGCAGCACCCCGTGGTGGTGTTATTACTCTGCTCTTTGGATGAGAAATGAGATGGAGAGATCCAGCTAAAAGGATCTAACACTGGGTGCTCGTTGGGAAAGGCTTTTACTTGCTTTTTTCCTTAGTGTCTTAATCTTTAAGCAGTCCTTTCGACGTCTGAAGCACAGCTCCCACTGACTCCCCTCAGAAGCGGCGATGCTCAATACACCTGCGAGCCCAACCTTCACCTCCAGAGAGGAAGGAGATGCAATTAATGGCCACGTGGAGCAAGTTTGGTTCAAACRACTTAGGAGGCCCAATGGGGAACTCAAAGGCAGCGCCGTGTTTAATTCTGCCCAGTGCCTTAACCACGACCGTGTCCTTTGGCTCCTTGCAAGCCCTGCTCCATCCACCGGACACTTCTGCAACCAGAAGGTCGGTTCCTGTGGACAACCCGCCTGCTGCAGCACCTCGGGCCCYCCGAGCTAAACGAGCCACATTTGCTTTGGGGAAAATACTATGTGATCACATAATTAAAGACTGCACCATAATGCATATACACAAAGGAGGTTAATTAAAGTTGCCAGTGCATTTCTTAACTCCTAATTCCATTCTCTGTAATCACACCAGCTCCATACCCATGGCCATTTGAGTTTACAGAGTAAACGACAGCTGCAGGAAATTTCCATTCTTTAGCGTGGACCAGTCATTAAAGGAGAATAAAACAAATATTTTGCCACGGGCTTTCACARATATTTCCTGACAGCGGAGTTGGGCTGAAAGCTGAGAATTACRGATTCCACTTCGGATTTGGTAAGGAAAGGTACCCTAGCAGAGAAGACCTTTTAGCCCWGAATATTTTCGATGTTGGTCCCAGCTTGCTGCTTCACCAGTTAGGCTGGGCACTCCAGCTCCATCCAGTCTCCTCACTTTTCCAMCCCATTATCCCAGCCGAGCCCCAGCTGCCAGCAACCATCTCTACAGATCCACGTTTCACATGGCCACGACGGGGAGCAGGGAAGCCAATCCAAGCAGTGCAACGTTATCAACCACAAGAAAAAAAGTGAGTCAAATAAAAATGAGGAACCAATAAAAACGCTCTCCAGGCTGAACACTAAGTGACTGTAGCTCTTATACTAGACTGGAAATAAYGGGAACATCTGGCAAAAGCAGCCCAGCATCAAGTGCACCTTTATCAAGAAGAGCAGCAGGAAGGTAGAGCTGTCTGTAAACCTGTCCACAGGAAGGAGATCCCTATGGGGACAGGGTAAGTCTGTCCATATGTTCACAGAGCTCTTAAGTTCCCTTTCTAGCGTCAAAAACACTGCATCAATTATGATTCCCCCCAAACCGTGATCATGTTTTCCAGGAGCTCCTCACCACCGCAGTCTATTCCTAGGCTCAGTGCCTGCAAATGCTCCAGCCTGCAGGTCTCGTGGTTCTCAGAAGCATGAAAGGAGMAGATCTAGTGATGAAAACTGGGGAAAAGAATGAGAAAAAAAAGGAAACTGAGCGAAAAAGACAGCAGTGAGGAAGGAGGCAGAGAGTGACGGGGCTAAAGCAGGTGAAACACACAGTGATGCAAGATGATGGGGCAGGAGGCACAAGGAGAAGACATCTAAGGCAAGAAAGAGCAAAGAAAGCTGGTTTGGAGGGGAAAAAAGATGAAACGGAGCTGCATTGCACAGGACAAATTGGTGAAATGAACAGTGGGAGGGATGGCAAAGCACAAGAAGACACCAACTGAAGAAGGGCAGGAGGATATTGCCCGAGAGGCAACGAGAAGCACGAGATCCAGAGCAACAGCTTAAAAGCCGCAAGAGCTTAAGTCTTAATCTTCTGCTCCCACAATTTCACCGAATTTTGAGCAAAGCGAATGAAAACAGTGACGTGGGCTTGCTCTCGGAGTAGGAGAAGATTAAAAGACACAGCAACAAGGAGGGAAACTCAAGGAAATGGGGTGAACAGCCAGGAGAAAGGACACGCCACAGGAAAAGAGCCAGTATTCATGACCTGTTAGCAGTCAATAAAGAGGTGACCGAGATTTCAAAATGAATAAATAAAAAYAAAAAGCAACCCAGAAGACTCCTGAAACAAATCCCACAGTCTTGGCTCCACCACATGAAAGAAAGGCTGAAGAAAAACAAATTGGACGAGCGCAGACCACGTGATGACGGTGCAAGAAACCTGTATTTATGASCAGGGAACGGACTTGGGAATTTCCTCCCTTTTCCTGGCTCCAAGCAGCAATACAGCCCCATGCACCATATAGTATAGTTCTCACTTATTTAATAGGAAAAGAGCCCTTCATAGTTCCCATAGGGTGAGTGCAAAGCTGCACAGCAAAGCCTATGACACAGGATTCTCCAAAGTGACTAAGGGCTTTGCAAGCTTAGCTGGGATGACTGCTTTTCAGAGCAAACTTCTTCTCAGAGGAGTCTCATTAGCATCAGTGTGACTTGGACAACACACAAACATTATTCCACGCAGGTGGGAYAGATACCTACACTGCTAATATACATCGTAATATAAATTACAAGAAGACACTTGAGTTGAAGTTATTATTATTAACCTGGAACAGAAGCAGTCTGCTATTTTTCAAGGAGCAGATTAGCAATGTCCAGTAGTAAATCAGCTCAATTGTGTAACTGCATTAAATGTAAAGCCTCATCTTTATGATCATCAGTTACGTTAAAGAAAAAAGAAGATGCTCCTCAAACAGGAATCAACATCTCGTCATAGAAATACGTATCTGATGATCGATATATTTTGCTGTATATACACATCCTCATTCAGATTAGCCATGCGTATGGATAGGCATATAACCCGTCAGTTTTAGATAACACACAAATCATAAAACCACTATAACGTATCAACCTCCATTATAAGCTCTTCCCCTTCACAACAGGTATGTCGCACACTGAAATATGAGCGTTGAGCTTGGGAAGCCAAGTGCTCAAAAGTTGGGAAGTTTCAGCATTAGTTGTACAACCCCGCATTASTTCCCACTGTATGTATTTCATAAGGTCTTTAATTGCATAATCCACACATCTGTTTCCTATAGCATCCCTCCCGTAATGAAATTCAGCATATGAAAAACTGTTTAAAAAAAACAATCAAGCAAAAAATCCAAAGCAAACTTAGAATTTCCTAGGAAAATGTTAGATACAAAATAATGACATCATTATCATCATTTTATCATTACGTGAATCAGGCATCTGCATATATATACTCATATTTTTAAGGAAAATTAGGAGGAATTCTTGTCAGTTTGCAACAGGAAATATTTTCTAAGGGATATACACCATAGATAAAGTTTAGAGAGTGCAACGAGATGATGTACAGTTGTCATCTTCCTTTTCTGCCCGTGTGATCCCATTTACGCAAAATCTGCCCTCCAGGACCAGCCTCTGAAAGAAGCAAAAATCCATCCAAGCCTTTCTCTGTATCGTTATTTTTCAGCTGCATTTGCATTCTTAGCTACACCACAGTCTCCAACACGGCTCCAACTTAACACAGCATAATTTACTCCACTATCACTTAGTGAACAACTTTTATTCTCCCTCCCGTTAGCAGGAGCCAACCAAAGAAGGTGCTCTCAGACCTCTGTCTCCAGTGATGTCTAAGGCACCTTTCTTAGGCTAAGGCTGCAACACMAAGAGAATTGTCTTTAAAAGTGAACTCAGCGTACGTGACACACCGCAGCACCGGGACATTCAGCGTAGGAAGAAGATATTCCGCAAGGATGTGCTCCCTACTAAAATGTAAGATGTACAATGAGCTTGAACCACATATAGGGCCACCTTGGCCAGGATTTCTTACATCATTCAGCTGCTTATTGCGGGCCGGGGCGACCGTATCAGTTAGCTGCTTGCTCCCTGCCTTCAAAGCTGCGTCTCTTCTTGCTTGCTCAAGCAGAACTCTTGCTCGTTCTTTAAGTTCCTCCTGTCTTGACAACATTCGTTGCTTAAAAATAAAGAAAACACAATTAACAACAAGGCAGCCCCCGGGCACTTAACRTTTATACAGTAGTTAATAGCCAGGAGCCTTCCTTCATAATCAAGGTTGGGAGCCACGTGGCTTCATGAGGTGACAGAGCCTTCTATAGAAACGAAAAGTAAAGATGATCAAAATATAAAGTCACAGGTCTTTATAATGTAAATGCAGCTCTCTCCCCTCCCCTTAAAACTTAATTTTTATCAACATTTAATGCCTTTAAACTGACACAGTGGAAAAAAAAATAATTGGCTTCATGGAAGGTAGCTATGTTAAATGTGTTTACTTATTTACTTTAATATGTATGCAAATATAACGCTTCGTTGGCTACTTAAATGGGTATCGCTCATTCGAAACTTAAATTGAACACCAAGAGCTTGGATACAAGGCAAAGGGGGGAAAAAAAGCAGTATCTTCTTCTGTTTTGTTTAKGAATATCCACAGGAAAGTCCCTGCTCCACACACACGGCCACGCTGAGCAGAAGTAACGGAGGAGGAGACCTGCRAAGGCAAGGGGAGCTGAGGTGATATTCCAAAGTATCCAAGTACAACTGCCTCCCTAGGGAAGGGCAGCTAAGAAGAGTCTGGAAAACGTGTCCCAGGCCTCTCCACGYTCAGGAACCCGGGCAGGAATCCGCAGGCTCTGCTCCGGCAAGAGCTATGGGGAGAACGGTTGGCTCTGGTTGACCACTGAGGTCAAGCTGGAGGTTCATATCTGAGATTCGATGACTTTGTGCAAAAGCACAGAAGATAAACAAGGCTGAAAGGTCTCTAGAGCCATCTCTTCCTTTTTAGTGGCATCCTACACTCTTGCACATGAAAATCTCATCAGAAAACAGTCTCTATCCCTCCTTATTGCATTATTCGGTGCGGGCCAAACCGTTCCTTTCTCATCCACTGCGCGGAGAAGATGATGAATAAATTCATGAGGCTCCACTGATTAAGGCACAGAAATTAGCTGACCAAGGAACAAATACCTTGTCTACTACCATCTACCTATGGACTGTCTTACAGCAAAAGGAATCCTCACAGTTTAACATTAGGTAAAAAATGTAAAAATGTTTGAACCAATCCACAACACTGAAATACTGCCTACAGATTTCTCTTATCACAGCTAATGGCATGAAGCCAAACAAAACCAAAACTAAAGAAAGTTCTTCAGGGGGATCAGCTTATGAGTCTGGTTTGGCACATTTGTAAGCAGGGCTGATAACATTTTCTACATATTTTTGTGATGATACTATTTGCTGATAACGTTCAGCATTTCTACAATATTCGGCTTTCATCCTCGCCATAAATCTGCAAGTTGGGTGGGCACATATTTTATCTTTGCAGATCGGAAAACTGATCTCACAGTTAAGTAACACGCTCAAGGCTGCTCCGTCAGCAGCCCGACACGGTGGGCAGGAGCTGCTTCCTCATCCTCGTGGGCCGTGCTCCCAAGGGCACGCGGTCTCTCGGGTAAGAGCTGGAAAGTTGAGCAGGATATTTCAAGTCATTCAGAAGATTACCTTTTTTTGAATATGGATCAAGGAATTAAGAACGTTTTTTCATTTCCTGCTTCAGCATGCAATATTCAGGAGAAAGATGCTAGGGATTCCATACTCAGTGGCCAAAGCCCCAAAGTCACCTTATTTTTGCTGCTCGAGAATATAACATCACTACKTACTTGAAATGCAACGGCTCCTTTTTCAGCATCATGTATGAGTCTAAATATTTCTGCTATTACAGCTGTCTGATTTGCCCAGCAATATGTCACCTATTCTGCAGCTGAATCTGCAGATACAGCGTGAATCATAATCGTGGAGAAAGAAAGAACATGAGYGGAAACTCCACGCTGAGCCCAATGCGCACAGGAAGGTTGGGGTTTCTTACCTGGGCCGTTTTTGCACTTTGATCTGCGTGATTCAAAGCTGCTCTGGCGTCGGGGTCAGGATCCGCTTCTCCCTGTCTCAGGGAAGCACGCTTTTTCCTCACCAGATCTGCATCGTTATTATAGGAATACCCCAGCTTAGAAGTAGGAGATAAACTCGGCTTTCTGCCGGGTGAACTGGGGTCTCCCTTGGGGCTCTCAGGGGATCTTGGATGTCCCAGTTTCTCTTGCTCCGAGAAACCACCGGGACTGTCTGAGCTCTGGTGCCTTTTCCCGTCACCATCTTCACAAGCAGCCGTGGGAGACRTGTCCTCCTTGTGATCGCTCACGTGCTGCAGGTCGCTCAAGTCCAAAGTGTCAGCCTTCAGCACCCTCTTCTTGCCCAGCACGGGCTGCGCTTGGCTCGTGTCCACACTGCCACCCTTCCCAACCTCCTCGGAGGCAGAAGTCCTTCCCGAGCTTTGCTGGGATTTGGGCGGATCGGGGTCGCTGCGAGTCCTGCGGGACGAGGGGGAGGCCGTGCTGGGGCTCAGGTGGTCATCGGGGGTCTGGTGCTCGCTCTCGGACTCTCCAACGCCGCTGTCATTCACAAACACGGAGTCGTCCTGAGAAGCGAAGTCGGCCAGGCCGCTGTCGGGCGGCTGCAGCTGCGGCTCCCGCTTCAGGTCGTGCAGCTCCGCGTAGAACTTCTCCTGATCCACGGAGCTGTTGGTGTCCGTCTCGTAGTTGCCCACTTTGTAGGTGCTTTTGCTGCTGTTCTCCTCTATCTGCACCACRTTCAACTCCTGGCCGCAGAAGTGAGCCCGGATTTGGTAGAGATAGGTCATCACGGTCAGCTTGTCCGGGATCGCTAGCAAGACCATGTCCGAAGGCTCCAGCAGCCGCGAGATGCCTAAGCTGGCAAAGCCATCGTATGCCTTTAAACAYAGACAGAAGAAAGGTTACAACACACTAGTTTTTTTACATATTATAAAAGATCAGGAAAAGCCATTGGAATTTTCAGCTAATACAGGGATACACGAACACATCCAACAGCCCCAGGTACCGGTATCGGCTCAAAGTTGTTCCTTTTTATTCTTTAAGTAACTGCCAGTAGTGTGACAGGTACTATCTCTTGTTGCATAACCCAATGCCTCCGAATTCCAAGATTTTTCCTGACGGATTCTACACATATCTCCTAGGAGAGCTTCGTAAGAATACAAATCAAGAGAATATGGCCAGTAAAGACTTGCAAATGGCGCTGCTTTAAGCATTTTTAACTTACTACCATAGTATACCAAAATCTTTTGTTACTCAGAGTGAAGCCAGTATCAAGAGTAAAAAGATGGGCATGAAAGGGCAACCTAAAAATCCTTCCGYTGGCATTAAGAAAACCTACTAATATCTTAAGTGGTTCTCCCTCAGGTAGCAGGAGGCGAGCAAAGGGAAAAGCGTGAGAGTTGGGACCCAAAAAAAGCAACTAAGGATGGGTTTTTAAGATAAGGAACAAAGATATAAGAAACACGACACTAATCCATCTTGGGCTTTATCACTGGTGATCAACCTTCTCCTTTCTACTGGTCATGTAATTGCAGTGATTTGTGTTGACGAAAAAGTAGGTCCAGAYAGCCAAAAAGAGCAACACCTTTGATTACTCGATACCGGGCAAAAATCACACCAATTTACCAAAAAAAGAAAACATTTTTAAAACATCTGTTGGTGCTACATTTAYGGAAAAGGGAGAGTGAATTTAAGTCTCACTTCTCTTTCTAAAAGCTAAGCAGTTTGAAAGCTTCTCAGTATGTGAGGGCACATTGTATTACTTCTGCTAGCTCTTTAAGAGAGTGGGCTTGGTGCATCAGGTTTTTCTAGTTTTGAAGAATTAAAGCTGTTTCTCAATTTACAATTAATTATTACTATCCTGGATTAACCCTGGAAGACAATATTGTGTTTCAAGGAAGCCTTTAAAAAGGCCTCCTGTTAGGTTTAAAGCACTCGGGCATCTCCTCCCCCAGTAATTTTGCATCTCCTTTTTATCCTCCTCTGAAGGATTCCAGAGTTTTATTTAACAGGCATCCCTACAGGATGTGGAACAAAAGCAACAGAGGGATGCTGAATTAAAACACAGAAAAGAACCTGTCTCTTTGCAAGGAAATGATCAACTGCACCACTGTCTTCAAGTCTATCCCAGTTCTACGGCATTTCTGCAATTTATATCATTTCAGAAGAGTGGAAAGAAGAAAAGAAGAATTAATTATGGTTTTGCAWCCTCTTCGTTTTCAAAGCATTACCTTTCATAAGGGTAAATCTTYGATGCTTCGTTAGCATGGGGCCTGGCACGGCATCTTGTGGCACACCAAGTTATTTTAGCAGCTTTAAGAACAGCAGAGTTTCTCCTGCTCCTTACCATGGCCTGGAGTCCTTCCAGGCCCAAACCCTTCCCTTGCAGGCACTTTTCAAACCTACCTTCTCCCTTATTTCTGATGACATAAAATTATCCTCTCCAACTCTGCTCTGCTGCCCCTCTCACTGAGGTATAACCGGTCACAGCATTTTTGGTTAAGCAGTTCTTATATCTATCTAACGTAGGATTTGGAGAGTTTATATATATGCACATATGAAGTATTTTCATTATTTATTTCTAAGCCCTTCTAGCTCTCTGTGTGCAAAATGATCTGGCCTAAAATCTCCAGCTTTATTTTTATTTTGTCGCTGGTCTGTGGTGCAGAAGTCCCTTTTGGAAAGGTCCCATATGRGAGAGTGTCCCGCCAGTTCTGAAGGTGGAGCTGTGCTTGCACAGGGAAGGAGTAACAGGGAAACCACACGGAGTATTTGGTGATGCCCCGCTCCAGAATGAGCCAAAAAGCAGGAAAACGAGGGGCGGGAGGAAGGGAAGGGAATTGCGATGATGAAGATGGATGGATGCCATGGAGCTCCCTTGGGACCCGCGGGAAGAGCGGGATGTGGAGGCAGCAGCCGGGATGGACAGCGGCCCCGGGAGCGGTAGCACGAGCGGCKCCAGCCGCACACGTTCACCTGAACCCTTTCATACCTTTAATGCCTTATTTATATGCTAACAAAGCTAAATCCGAGGCATACATCCCAGGGTCTGCAAAATGAAGGTGGGGACAGTGTTTTAGAGTCATTAGGAGAGGCGCTTGCTTAGAAAGGGCAATACTGAAGCAGAAGAAGTTGATTTGGAGTGATGGCTATTCCTGATACAGCTGGAATTACTTTTTGCTGCCTGCTAAGTTCTTCTGCTGATGTTTGAGATTAAAAGCAGGAGTTTTCCAGGGATGCKGGGTCTTTACTTTCTGCCCGCCCTCCCTCTTGTTGGGGACAAGCTGCATTTTTGCTTCTCTGCTTCTGAAGGACTCACGTCATGTAGGACGGCACGCAAGGGCTTGCAATTGGGTCTGCACCGTTACGCAGTCATTAGGCCTATACGCAGCACGTATATGCTCTGCATACATCCACATATGTAGCAGCTCCTTCTTTGTGGTTTCTTACAAAAACAGCTTGTCTTGAKGTCTCAGAATTATTTACAGATGCCTCGTGTCTGTAACTAGCACAAAGTATTAGCAGAGTTTGATAAGACACAGCGTTCTCCAAATCAAAGATGAATATCTACTGTAAAATACAGCTGCCAGCTTCAAGTCAGGAAGGTATTTCCATTTTTCCTCAGCACTCCCTTTGCAATTTTGAATTTCCCTGTTTAAATGTGTATTTGAAATGGATTCCTTCCTCATGAAATGGAGTATTTGGTTAAGACAATGACTCGAGTACGAAAGCATTGAGGAATTTAATAAAAATAGTCCAAAACAGGGGAAAAAAAGGCAAATGAAAGTGTTAGGAAAATTTAAAGGGCCGATCTAACACCCAGGAGATATATTACTATTTCCAAACAACAACCCCCTGAATCAAAAAACCTTCTCAAAACAAAAACAAAGTGATTAAAAACTGCACAGTGCRACCACAGCCGTGTTGCTGTGCCCTTCCACTCTCAGCCTCTTCATCCCCTTCAAGTTTCAGCCCAATGCAGCTCAGAAACTTGCAGTTCTAACGTGTGGGATGGGTGATTTGAAAATCCCTGCCCTTGATAAGGGACTCTTACTTTCCATACGCTCTAATTTTACTAAGTTATTTGTTATTGTTTATAAGCAATCTATGTAGAAAATAAAAAAAGGGGGGGATGAACGTTATAAAGGAGCTTGTGTGGACAGTTAGAGCTTTCTAAGCGATTTAAGCAGAACCACAGTTCTTCGGAGCAGCTGGAAACGTTCTTTCCTGGGCTGGACCTGTGCAGTGGGAATGCCACGGTGCACATAATTCATGCACATATATGTGTGTATGGGGCACGTGTGGGTTTGCCGACCTGCTGATGAAGCTTGGGTTGAATTTCCCGGCCCGCTGAGTGACAGGCRTCCGTCGCAGCCCGTGGCACGGGCACCCCGGGCGCTGCTCCCACCGTTTGCCCCTCCTGTAAGGCGCTGACGTCCCGGCCAGGATCAGGTGTCGCAGGTGTGCAGTTTAGACACAAACTGCACGAAAGAGCTTTTTTCTTTGTGTTTTCTTCCTTTTTCAAGCAAACGAGGTGAGGCAGCCCTCCTGCACCCTCCCAGAGCCGCCTTTCGCTCCCCGCGCGCCGGCAGTTTCCTAACCGAGAGCGCCCTGATATCTGCCAGGTAACTTTTTAATTAGCAATCTGTTCTTTTCCGTTGGGAAGCATCCTTGTTCCTTAGCCAGCACATCCAAGGAAACTCGAGGCTCAAGCCCACAGTCACAGACAACCTGGGAATTCACCTGGGGAACTGCAGCACCCTGTATTACCATGGAAAAGATATCGCTGTGTGAACCTCCGATTAGATAAGGCCACTTCTAAGACATTGCACTATCTATAGTGCTTAAGCACTGTTTTAATGATGAGTTACTTCCTGGCTAATACTTAAGTATTCAGGCACATTACACTGTAATTACCCTAAACACAAACTAATTTTAACAAAGCACCTTGAGAAATTCCTCGTATCTCCCATCTAACATTCCCTCCTTCCACCAGCTATATAAAGATGACGATAATTAATTTACACAAAATACCTTTTTATACCTATATCCCAATTATTTGAATCCAGCATCGCTAAAGCAGGGTAAAAATAAAATCACAGCATCAGGAAGAAAGSTACTTAAAAGCAATTTTCAGATGGTTATCAGGAATGATTTTTTAATCGTTGCCTACACGACCCCACGTAATTTTTATGTGAAAGTTATCATTTCTAAACGTGTCCCTGGGGCCAAATGCAGCTATATCCCCAAGCTCTCAGTGCATCTAAAACAAGGAGCAGAAATAAGAAGTGTTTTGGTGAGTCCCAAACTGAGTTCATGTCTCTCCAGAGGTAGACAAACACACAGTCCAGAAGAGGCTTAAATCAGCTGCCTGGTGCAATATTAGTGACTATTTTGCTAATATTTTGGGTTATTTTCAACACTTGTCATCGTAAGCGTTTCACATAGTGTAGAAATTCAGGTTTAATACCCTCCAYTTCACTTAGGTGATCATCCAGTGTAGAAGCTGATGTAAAATAYTGCATTTGGGACTGGAGAAATCACCATCAGAGTGACACTGATTGTGCTGACCGCAAGTAGCCCTATCCGGCAACCCAAGACAACCCCAAACGAGCGACATTCTTCAATTTTTCTTTTTTTTATTAAGTGTCTGATTGGAAAAATCAGTCTCCAGCCCTCCCCTCTCTCCCTTTACAGTTAATGTAGGCCACACAAAATATTAAACTCCAGTGCCAGCCTCGTGCTTGTTGTTAAAGACCACGACAAACTCGGGTCAATAACGCATCCGATTGGAGCCACGGGCGGCCGAATGCCTTCTGTGAGTGGCAGTTATGACCTTGCAAAATCACCTCACTTTTCCCCAAATTAATAAAAACCTGCCGGGAAGCCCAAATTGAAGCTATGTTTTCCTCTCTCTCTTTTTTTTTTCTTCCCGTTCCCCCAGCAGTTCTTACCTTTTTGTTGTTCTCTTTAATATCTTGAGGATTCAGGGACTTGTAGTCACTGAGGGGGAAAATGGCACAGTGGGTATGTATAGTATTTGATAAAAGCAGCAGTTTTAAAACAAACCAAATCTAAAAATTTGACATACAATAATATCACGCGGTAACTAGCAATTTCGCCGCAATTCAATCAGCAAAACTRATAGCGTGGAAAATTAAAGGAATAAGCAAATAAATAAATAAATAAACAGCGGCTACATGTTTCATCGCCTGGAGCTTTCCATCTACAAGAGAAGTTAAGGCAGGGAGTAGAGGCCGGCCTTGACAACCAAATTTACCAGGAGGTAATCCCTCCTTGTCAGGGTACAAAGAGCTACGGGCTGATTTCTCTCATCTCATTTCAACACAAGCCCAATTTTCATAATCATCTTGAAGTCGGTTCTTTGTGTAAGATTAAGAAGAAGAAAATCAAATCATATACAGAGGGGAGAAGGGACAGTTGGGGCAGCAAGGGAGAGCAAAGGGGTCAGGATGTCTGAGCGTTCGTAGATCTGTTTCCTTAGACAGGAGAGTTGCTGGGTTAAAAGGAAAGTAAAATAAATACGATTTTTACATAAAAAAAATGATTTTTATGTAAAATGCTGCATTTTTTGGTGAGACTTTTAGCTTAAACACGCAGAAGTTCCACAACTTACATGAGATCTGGTCGGAAGTGATGCAATATTGCGCAGAAGGATAAACCGTTTCTCCACGACGTAGTAAAATTGGTGATTTTCACTCCCCTGTAGTTTTTGGTCACTTCTTTGCACCACACGAGCAGCGACTGACTCGCGTTTGGCTTCCTCCCCAGAATGGGACTCGGTATGGGGCTCGGCTGCAAAAACAGAACCGAAAAAAAGGGAGAAGATGGAAGAATTAAATGGAAGACGAGAATTAACATGAATTGACCTAAGCGGACGAGGTGGAAGCTTTAATGTGAGGACCCACCAGAGGTGCCTCCAAACAAGTCACGGCGTTGGCGAGCTGTATTTCATTAACTTCCCGTTGATTAAYGTCCCGTTGAGCGCAGAGAGAGAATTACAAGGCAATCACACGAGGCAGGGCTGCGAGCCCAGGCCGCGCGTGAAGCGGGCAGGGAGCTCGGCGAGCGGGGCCRGGGCTTTCCAGCAACCTGCACGCATGGCCGTGCACAAAGGTTTTCCCTTCAAAAAACTTCTTAGATGCAATTACATAGACCGAGCTATCAGATGAACGTAAATCCAAACGGCTGAATTACAGAGCAAAAAAACTGAGGCTGTTCATTTTGTCAGCGCAATAGAATTAAAAATGTATATACACCCTCCTATTTATTCGCTTTATGGCTAGAGAGCTCCCAAATTAAGATTAAAAAAAAACCAGTAATTTATTATATCACAGCCACTTAAGTTGAGCGGGCGAATCCTTTTGGCCACGTTGCCAGTGTGTGGAAGACCAAGGATGCCCCCGCTTGACTAAAGCCTGTCAGTGCTCAGCAGCTCAGCGCTGCCTGCCACTGATTTACGGCCTCGCTGCTGGGGGGAAAAACACCAAAAACACCCCCAGGAGCAGGGAAGTCGCTTCTCATTTCCCCTGAGAGTCAGCCCCCAAAGTTGCTTTATAAACACACGCGAGCCTCATCCTCAAAGAGAGGCACTGCCAATTAATTTAGCAGGCACAGATTGAATATGTATTTTAAAATATCTCTAGTGAYGCTGAATTAACAATTAATTGCTTTAATTAGCTGTTAACTAACATCTTAGCCGAGATGCACTAAACAGGGAGAAGAGGTAGTGATACATGGCACACTTTGGGCACTTTGCATCCAGTTTTAATTGGAGTAACATATATTGCTAAGGAGCCCCTGGACAGCTGCTCCCACTGCTGCACCTATGGGTCAGGATTTGCCTTTTTTCACCAAATGAAGTGAAAAAAAATTAACTACCGACCCCAAATTTAAGTTATATTTCTTAAAATATGTTTGATATCCTAACTATATACWTGAAGTGATACAGCTGGGAGAAAATGATGAAATTAGCACTGTTGAGATACCAAAAAACTGAGTTTTGCTAATATTTTAAGTGCAGAGTTACACCTGTCAAACTATACAGTACTACATACTAATTATACTAAATGTCACCTATAAAGGCATTTTTCACTTGTTGCCAAATCTCTACATAGCAATGTTAAACGTTCCGGTCACCATCTAATTCTCTTCAGTTAATTCTGAAGCGACCCTAGGCAATATTACCTTTTAAATGCCTTAATTCATCATGTCTAGCATAAACTGAATACTTAAGTGATTTTAAAACTGGGTTTTATAGAAGCAGTTAAAGGTCAACAGAAGCTTTTCTATCAATGCATTTAGTTGAAATTAGAATTCTATTTCTAAATTATCGATTTATCAAATCCAAAATACAACTCCTGGAAAATCAAACTGTAAATGGAAGGGCCTTTTCCAACTTTGTGCTTCCATCGGCTTCAATTTTTTTAAGTATACCTCAGSCACAACTTTAGCATGTGCACAACAGAACTGCACCATTTCTTTTTAGCTGATAAAGCAGAAATAATACATTGCTTGCTTCCTTTGCTGATCCAGGATTCAAAAYTTTGGGAATGAAAGATAAATTAATAWTAAATTAATAATAATAAAATARTGCTATGCTTTATTCRTCACCCGAGTCCTCAAGAGAGGACAGAGGCTGAGAGGACGGTCTAAGAAGGCACAGGGAGAGAAAGCTGAGATGGAGATGGGGCTTCAAGGCAGCAAGACCTGCAACCGGCCAAGAACCAAGAACTTGCTCCTTGTTCCTCAAGGAGCAAAAGCAACAGCCCCTTCCTTATTTGCCTGAGAGGAATAAAGGGGATTTTCCTTTGCCCTCAGCAAGGCCAAAATGCCATCTAGCTCGCTGAAAACGGTGACCCCGCTGAAGAGCAGGACGAGGTGAATGGAAGTGGCGCACGGTGAGGTGACCCAAACTGCGACACACGGAGCTGCACGACGGAAAAGCCAGGRAAACTCAGCTCAGCTGCCATGTGGCCTGGAAGCTGCCACCGAGGGGCAATGAGGACAAGCCAGCCAAGACACTGCAGTCAAACAGATCATTTGATACCATCAAAACACTACCCCAGATTTGTATTTTTTTAAATACAGGGCTTTACCCAAAAGAACAGCCCAGCTCAGGACTATTCTGAATTTCATGTGGCTCTTTTAATAGCATTTATGTCTTTGGTGGGTCTGTGTGTGTCCAACATGTGTTTATTTTTGATTATTCAGGCCCATGGAACAGTCCAAGAATAAGTCAAAAGCTGTTTTTTCCCTAGTAATCGAACAGAAATAGAATACAGCAAACAAGACTGTCCAAACGGGCTAAAACTACTCTGTGTCTTACTCTGGAGACGGAATAAAACCTCAAGACAACTGAGCCACGAGGACAGATTCTCAACTGAGGCTATTTAGTTTTCAAGTGGCAAGTCACCAGAACATTGCGATGGAGTCAGTGACACAACGAAATACAAGTGACATTGCTCTTTTTTTTTTTTTTTTTTTTAAATTCTGGAATAACTGTTTATCAAAAGAAGCAGCATTTAACAGGTTTCATTTCAGCACAACGAAACAACTCTATGCTCAATTACAACCCTAGAATTTAGACATCTGCCCAATCTCTGGGCTGAGCTGCCCAGGCAGACACGATGCTCTGACGTCTGAACCTGGCAAGATTTGGAAGGCAGGGAGGAAGGGGAATCCTTGGACCTGCCTCGAGTTCAGTGGTGGTGACGCAGGTGAAACAATTTCATTTTTAAGGCTTTTCAGTCGCACATAACGGCCGTCATGAGGTTAGAAAGAACATTTCCAAACTATGCCAGGGAAAAGCACCAACAGCTCACACGTGCTTTCTAAAACAAGAGAATATGGGGTAAAGATAACTTTCTAGATAACACCACCAACAGTCCTGCACGGGCTGGGGAGACGCAGCAGCAACCAGGGCTGCAAGGGCAGCCTGTGTGGTGGCTTTCCCAATCAGATGGCTTTGCAAAAGCCATGCAAGGCACGTGCCTGCAGCCCTGCGGACACGAGTGACACGCTGCGAAGGGAATAATTTCCTTCAAGGTTTATTCCACACAAATTTGCCTCTCAAAGTAGTTGGAGGAGTATTTATTTCTAGTGCTTTCAGCATGTTTGAACAGATGGGGTAATATTTAATTGAATGCTTTGGACCTGTGTGGGACCTTGTGAAGATAATGCATGTGGTCAAGAGGGCCTTCTGCTGGAGTTAGTTTGGTCCACACACCTTTTATTTGTCCAAGCTCTCAAACAGGCTGTTTTTGATTCTAATCATCACTACYAGTTTCTCCTCACACCACCGCAGCCTGCCTCACTGCTCCAAGTAATAAACTGTTGCTCATTATCTCTTCTTGGCCTGATTTTAYAGCGTATGACACAGATTCATTTAAGGTCTGTGATCTAAATGCAGCGCATGAATTTCCCTGGGATCTCTGAGGTGACGGTCATAATACAACATCAGAGTGCTCTGCAATGGATAAATGAGCTCATCAACACAGTAAAGAGACCCACGACTGGTATTTCACAAATAGGGAAACCAAGATGGAATTAAATCATTTTTTCTGAAGCAATAAAGTGAATCAACTGCCATGAGAACTCCAGGACTCGACCGAGTAGGAAGCTGTGTTTGCATTCACAGCATGCCACCAAAGCAGCTGCACCTTCTCTACGCTCCAAAAGCAAGCGAGAGTGCTCAGAATAACCAAAAATCAAGGTTGAGACTCAACCAAATGAAGATCAAGTCAAGACTTGGCCACCCAGAAGACAGGAACACGCAGTCCATAGCCTCACATGCTGCACTCGGCGGCTTGCTCCATGTCACACAGAAATCCGATGTCACGAGTTCTGTCCAGGCTCCTCGCGCCATGTGGAACTCCTGGTGTGCAATGAAAAGACCATTCTCTTCCCCTAAACAACTTTTAACTTTTACGAAAAATAACAGGGCAGTCATACAGACATCTATTTTACTACAGGGTCTGATCAATTCTGCTCTGAGAACTTAGTAGAGAAGGGATCCAGCAAAGAAAACACAATATTTTGCCTTAAATTTATACACACTATGCACACAAAAACAGGAGAGACTACAGTAGCAGACATAAAATTAAACCTGGTAGTTCAAAACTTCTAAGCCCTTAATTTTGCAATTTTTGTAATTACCTGGCAACTTTCT
Organism: Nothoprocta perdicaria; assembly: GCF_003342845.1. Classification (NCBI taxonomy): domain Eukaryota; kingdom Metazoa; phylum Chordata; class Aves; order Tinamiformes; family Tinamidae; genus Nothoprocta; species Nothoprocta perdicaria. The sequence goes on from NW_020454516.1 coordinate 1,599,884, forward strand.
TTTCGCTTTTGCTTTGTCTAGCAAGGAAGTAACTTTTCTTCACCTAGGATTTTCCATGAAGGGTTTGGTTTGGGGTTTTATTTTGTTGTTTGGGATTAAAAGAATTAAAAAAAAAAGGCAATGCAAGCATCATTGAACTGAACTCCAAGCCTTCAGAACCACAAGCCACAACACTTCAGCTCCTGAGATAATTTCCTCACTTGGGCAAGGGGACGCAGAGCCTGCCTGCTCCTGGGAATTCATTAAGCCAAGGAGAGCCTGTTTATTTCAAGCCGAACCACCGTGCCCAGCTCCCTCCCCTGTGGATGCTCCTAACACGGGATCACAGTGCTTGCAGGGGACGCTAGGACAGCTAACTCACCGGGTTGAGAAGCCCTGAATTTAGTTATAATACAGTAAGGGGAAAATTACGGTGCGAGGTGGTGGAGGAGAGGGAAAGCTGAGATAACAGAAAGAATCTGGTCACTGATGTGCCCGTGATTTCACCTTGATGGACAGTGCAGCCAGGAAAATAAAGAAGTCCAGGCAAGCATTGCAGGAGGCTGTGGCTCCTCCACCTTCTCTTCCCGAGGTCCCGCAGCCTTCATCCTTTATCTGGGTCCTTTATCYGGATTCCTTTAGCTGGACCCGCAGGGACAGGGCCTGGCTTTGCCATCTCCTGTCCCCTCTCCACCCTGGCCTTGGTGGCACCAGGACCCGAAAACRGCGAGGAGCCACCAGGATGCGCCCGGTTCACAATCCCTGGCCTCGCGCCACGCCGGGAACGTTCAGGGCTTCGGGCAGCGCGCCAGAATTAAGCAACTTAAACCACAGAGGAGGAATAGCAATTTTCAAAGCTTTTAACTTGGGCAAATGCGAAGCGAAGGAGCACAACGCACCTCCCTGGGCCCAAGGCTATCTCTGCCACATTTCAAAGGCCTGCAGCAAACAATGAAAGTGTTGGAGCTTGTCAGGAAAGGTCACAAGAATCTCTTCTGAAAGAAAGCATGAGGCAAGCTAAGAATGCTAAGGCACTGCCAATTTTTCCCCAAAACAGTGAACTCTTGCTGCTTTTGCAGATTTTGGGCTGTTTTTTMATGCCAGCCATTAAGCAAACGCAGGTCCTCCTGGCACCCTTTGAACCATTTCAACAGGCTTTGTTTTTCGGGGCGCTCTTCTGCTGCGGGCTCCTTAGGGGGACGTTGCTCCACAGAAATTTACAGCATGGCTCTTTTGTAAGCCTGGAGCTGTCAGTAAAAATGTAAATGATTTATTATAGTAAATTTATGGAGTTGTCAGTCTCGGCCTACGAGGCACCTTTCCCATAAAGACTTGGGCACAACCCTGGACGCGCAGGGGGTTGCAGCAACGCCGAGAGCCGCTCGTGGTGCCGGGCCTTGCAACACGTCACTTGTAAGGCCAGCACTGACCACACAGGAGCCTGTTGGGGAGCCTCTGAACACCAAACGACGCTACCTAGTGAAGGGTGGGCGAGAAAACCAGCATACTGTAGAGCCTTGCAAGAGCTGCTGGTGTCCAAAGTCTTACACCAAGCTTAAAGATCGCTGGTCTCCACCAAGAGCATTAGGACGGTTGCAGGTGAAGGAGGATTGAATGGCAATGTGCTGGTTTTAGTCTTGGTACCCTCCTGTATCAGAAGCAGCTTCCTCTGAACAAACAGTAACAAGATGATGATCAATAAAATATTGTTTCCCCACCCAGTGGTGAGGGGTTAGAGGGAACTACAGAGAATTGATGCAGAAAGGTTCAATTGTTCAATGTCTTTTCAATGTCTTTTTTTCCCCCCCTCTATCAGTCTTCATTCTACAGGTCAGAAGCAAGTTGGTCACCAGCACTATTGTTATCAGACACAAAAGGTCAGATCTCAGCCAGATGTGGAAAGGAACAGATGAGAAAGAGTTTTGATCGGCCAGATGCTTCTGGATTGGGAAAAGACTAACTTCCCTTCCAGTTTTCAAAAGCAGCAGGAAAGAGGAATCAGGAGATTCCTGTCTATACTCAGGAGAGTATAGACAAACTACTGAAAAACCGTGGAACAAGTTATAATTTGCTGGCTCGGGAAAGCTAAGGAGTAGGCAAGCACCATATTCAAGATTAGTTTTAAATGATTCTCTGTCAGAATGACATGAGGCATTAATGGCCCTCTGCAGACTTATTTATTGGACCCAGCTTTACTGAATACTTGAATAGCAAGGGGGATGATAGGCTAGGTCTTGAAGCTGGGATGGCCGTTATATTTTCTATAAGTTCTCACMTCAAACAGAGGAGAAAAGGCCTGGAAAAGAATCACCCTTAGCATGAAACTCAAGAGATGCAAGTGCAGCATAGGCAAGAGCAATCATTTGCATAAGGGCAGGAGGAGGAAGAACTGGTTAGGTAACAGTTCTTCATAGGAGGATGTGGGGGAAACCGTGTATTCAAGCTGAACATAAGTCAACAAGGCCGGGTTGTTGTGAAAAAGGCAAACAACGTGCTGAGATGTACAGACAGGACTAAAGCTTGCGAGACATGTACTGCCTCTCCCACCCCACTCAGCATCAATAACGCTGCAGCTGTAATCTCGCGTGCAGTTTTGCATGACAGGGTGTAAAGAAGAGGAGCTCAAAAATACAGCAGAAAGAAACATCAGGGGGAAAAAAAAGGACCACAGCAAAAGCTAGAGAAGATTATTTTAAAAAAAAATTAAAAAAAAAAAGGAGGAAATAAGTCCTAAGTCTTCCAGGTGTCTGAAAGAAGAAGAAAATCCTTTGTTCCTTTGTTCCTCATACCAGTGTTTAATGAAAGACATACAGGTTTCAATTGGAAGACAACACCTAGACACTGGGAGGAACCATCTCCAGGGCAGTACAGTGAAGCAGTGACACAGAGGGCTGTGAAGAGTCATTGAGTCTTCACTACCGGGAGTCTTTAACAGGACCAGTGGAGTTTTCAGGGAGGTTTTGGACCTTGGAGGTCTTCAGAAGTCACCTGGCCAAGATGCCTTAGGTGACCCCCTTGAGCTGGAGGTTTGGACAAGATCTCCAGAGATCCCTGCCAACCTCGACCGTTCTGTAAAGAGGTTGAGCAAAACTTCCCTTTGGAAAAGCTGGATGTGTCTTTGGTTGACAAGACTAAGCAACATCCCCAGACGAGTTTCAGTCCTGCTCTGTGTTTCTCACACACTACATGGCGGTCGTGCCCTCCCTTGCAAAGGACCTTGCGTTTTAGCTTTTCTGCATAACTAGAACTTACTTCCTTAGCTAATGAAAACACGGGAAGTTCCATAATCCCCAGCTCAGCCACTCTCCTTATCCAAATGAGTATTAGGACAGAGTAAGTCATTTAGTTCTCTCATATCTACCAAAGAGAGGCTGCAGAAGAAGCACAACCCATCTGCCCGCGAGGAAGGCTCCTTCCCACTCATTACATCTCCTCAGCAAACCACAAAGACTTCTGAAAATCAAGGATACGTTAGAAAGACTGTGTCACCTGCAAGGCAAGGATTCAGCTCAGACCCAGGACAACAGGGATTAAAAGGAACTGTAGATTACAGATGGGTGACAGCAGGTGTTTGGGCGAGCARTCCTATGGAAAGCGCCACCGCAGAGGGATCAGCCGGATCCCGTTCCCGTAGGAATTGTGGAGAGGTCACAGGCAGAGCGAACACGGGGACAAAATTTCAGCCTTTTTCTGGTCCCTTTTGTTTYGAAGAAAAAACAAAGGCGATAGATACATGAAAAAAATCCTCCTCCACCAGGAGCAGAATGCATCACGCACAAAAACCTTTCCTAAATTAAATATATACCCCAAAATATTATTAAAGAAATAAAATAGCTGAAAACCTGAGGAAAGGCCGACTTGAATAGCCCCGATTCAGTTGCCTACTGGAACAAACATTATTTAAGCGCTATAAAGGCAGATAGATATCTTTATCTCATTGAATAGCACCTTATTCTGTGAATAGCCTCCATGGAATAACAGCCAGTACTCCAAGACTCAATAGCTCAATGAACATAACAAGACTGGCACAATCTGGAGCTTAATTTGCATGTAATTTGAATATTTTTGCCTTATTATGTTCATTTCAAAATAAAAATACACAAAAAGTAACAGCYATTCAAGTGCCACTTGGCTTAACCTATATTTTTCCAGGAATTCTTTTGCTATCCAAATTTGCTAATTGCTAGGACTCGTGCAGCTRAAAGGAGAAATATGTTAAGAGAAAATATCCTTTTTGTTTTATAATACATAATTAACGCAAGCTTTTCAGGCTTGAACACTGTCAAATCTGTCCTCTTGAAAAATACACACATCATTTTCATGCTCCAAATTAAATTTGGTGTGGTTATGCTTTTAGCACTCAACAAGTAAAAGCTTGTAAATGCAAAGCTGAGGCATAAAGCTACAGCAAGGCTTATTTCAGAACCCCAAATCTTTAGAAAACAGGAATCCTCTCCCCAAAAGGCAAGCAAAGCTGCTAATAATTAAGCACTGCTTTTGATTAACGCTTTATACCACACGCTTCTGTTGAAAAGACTTCATTTAAGCGGCTCTTGATATAAAACTAATCAAATCACTGTACTTCATTCCCATATGATGCCTGCCTAATAACCACACAACAGTTGGAAACTGTCAAAATATTTTACAGCTCAATAGTAATTACCGGCCAAGTCTAAGCACGCAGTAATTGGGCGTTAGCCATATTTTAGGAGGGTTACAGCAAGGCACAGCACTCGCTTCTTCCATCCTTTCATTTCCTCCACGCATGTAAGAATCCTGAAGGATCCCAAGGATTTACTGCATAAAATTGTGAATGAAATACTGGGAAATACTGAAATATTAGCACGTAGTTTGCCAAGATAGCTTAAAAAAAAGGCATTTCWAACATTTAAAAACTTGCCTGATATTCTGAACTGCGGGATTTGTTCAATAGCAATTCTTCTATCTAGTTTAATTACCCTCAAATAAAAACATATTCCCAGATAAATAAAAATAAATATTTTGTCCACCATTGCGTCATTAATCCCCGCATTAAATACGTGCAACTCCACAGCAACAAGGCTGCCGACAGCCCGGGCTCCCTAATGTGTTTGTATCCAACATATTAACATCCTTAAAAGAGATTCCTCGTGGGAAGCGACAGCTTCTAAATGGAAGGAAGGGCTGCACTTTGAGTGTCCTTCAGACTTAACAGATACGCCCGGGTTTAGGAAAATTCAGTAGCCTTAAAAGCAGCTGGGAAAAGGCAAAGGGAAAATGAAGTAGCCTTAAAAGCAGCCGGGAAAAGGCAAAAGGAAAATGAAGTAGCCTTAAAAGCAGCCGGGAAAAGGCAAAGGGCGCCTGCCCCGCTGCAAGGCTGAGCTTAACCAGCCCCGGCAGCTTGGGGGGGAAAAGCTCTCAGCGAAGGGCAGCGCTAAGCCGGGCTCAGGCCCCGTCCCGCCCGGGTGGCGCAAGGCGCTCGCGGGCGCCYGCAGCGGCGCGCGCGGCTCCAGCTCCTCCGGAGAAGGGAAAAGCAGGGAGCYGCACGCAGGAATTTCCACGCTTTGGGAAGTGTAAATTAGAGCTTTACTGCTAGTTTGACAGGGAGTTTGCTAATAAATGTGTAGCAACGTTATCTGATTGCACAACAGGAGATGAAATGATTAGGACAAGCTTTGAAATGGGGAGACTAAAGGGAAGGGAAAGGAGATGCAAGCAGAACTGTGGTAACAGTCTGGGTGCAATTTCTGAACTGCTGCAGATACAAAGGAGCTGCTTTATTTTATATTTTCTTGATACGGCTCTAAGTAAGCTCCTAGTGAAACCTGCAAAGTTTATTCTAATATTGAGCACTACTGGGGAGTTGCATCAGTTTACTACAAATTATTTCAAGGCATCAGTAGGATTCATCTTATTAAAATGTGGGTTTTGCAGGCTGTTCTGCAACAGTTTGCTGCAAAAGCCCGAGCCAAGACTAAGAAACGCYGTGCATCACACAGCAATACCCACCTGGGATTTCTGCCTCCCGCTGCACCCAAAGCAAGGCACTGCTCCCGCAGGGAGCACCAGGAGCCRGTAAACACGCCGCACAGGCGCCACTTGCAGCCACAGCCCAGTTGCTCAATGGCTCTTGCACAGCCTGCGTTTTATCTAGTGCATGTAAATGTTTAAAAGGATTTTTGCATTGGTTTTTATGACGCTGTACTTACAGGGTAAGGTGCTGGTGCTGCTTCCCAGCTAGGCTGCGTTTCAAGYCTTGCAATGCCCGCCGCGGGCGGGTCTGGCGGGCAGGAAGGGCTCGGGGCTCTCGGGAGAGCTCGCAGCTTCTTGCTTTTCTTAAAAGAACCCTCCGACTTGACAAGAGCAAAGCAGACAAGGGGATCATCACGGGACTTACCCTGGTTTCACCCCATATACACGATGATACCGTTCTGCTTTACATCCACCTAAAATCACCCACAGGCCTGACCATCTCAGTACTCCCCTGTGTTGCGTGGGTTCTCTGGTTCTTTAAATATTCAGAAGAAAAGGCACATTTTAAGTGTATGCAAATTGAACAATTCTGTGCACACGGAGACCAAAAATGGAAGAAAAATCCAAAAACACAGAGTTCTTATTTGAAGCCTTCACGGGTTATTCCCTGTTACATGTCTCCAACTCATTCTGCTTACACATTTGAAACAGAAGGATTGATTATGTAAATATGCCTATCTACTAAAAAAAAACTAAATCAAAATCTAATTTTATTAGACCCCTTCAAAAAATCTGATTTTCGTAAAAGCCTGAAATTATTGCTAAGAAAAAAAAAAAAGTGTTTAAAATGCTTAACACACAAAAGGCAAAACCAATTCCCCTGAAAGCTCCTTGCAAGCATTCTCACATGTTTTAGACAATAATGATAATATTCAGTTTCGCACATTAGCTACAATAGAAGGGTTGTGGTCAAAATTAAAAACTATCTGAGCTTTGAAATGAACTTTGCTGTGATATAGTTTTAAACTCAATCTCTATTTGAATTTTGGTCTGTGCACCAAGATGTCTTAAAATGCCATATGGGCACATTATAAATGCATCATCTTCTGTACTGCATTTAATGGATAAAAGTAAAGCTTTTATTTCCTTTTGTGGCRTTCCTAAGAGCTCTTTGGCAACTTTATGATAAGGGTTCATAGTTGCATTTAATGTGGTTGAGTAATTAAGCAGAATTAATTCTTTCAGGACAAAAATGCTTTAATCATGATCTGCTAGACCGACTGCATCCAAACTATTATTTGAATTAACTTTTAAAGAAAGTTTGTGCTCAGAAGAGTAAGGTCGCTCAAAATAACAGAAACACATTCTGACATGATGCTCTTTGAGTCAAAAATCACCATCATTACACTACAGAAACACAAAACATAAGGTAGCTTAATTGGGAAAAATATGAAAGATGTCTAAATACAACACTTTTAAACTCTGAGCATTTTAGACTGTAATATTTCAGGATATTTTTGAAGATTGACAGCTGAGCTGGATTTCAAAGATTTCGTGGCATTAGGTGCAAGCCAGGAAACATCACTCGTGCAAAGGCTCCGGGAACAGCACAATTCCTGCTTTCAGGAGGGCTGGCAAAATGGGAGAGAACAGAGATTTTGGCCGCCCTAGCAAAGAAAATGGGACTGCACTTTTACGTGTGGATCTTCCCTTAAAGATGGAAAAGACAACTAAGGAACTGGAAAGCGCTCCAGGCTGCGCCCAGTTCATGGAAGCTCATGGAAACCTGCATGGAGAGACTTCACTGCCCGGGAACACGATTCGGGACTGGGCCGTTGTGCTGGCTGCACTGGGTTCTGCGGGAAGCCCTGTGCACGCACACCGAAACCCGGGTGCGCAAGAGTTGCCATCAAACTGCTRTTTCCAAATGCACTTGCCCGTGGTCACCTCTGTGAAGACGACAGTGTTTCCCACAGCTGTGCATGCACAACACAGGCCTGGAATTGCAGACGCACTTGGGTGCTCAATGCAGAGGATGATGCCTGGCCCTGCAAGGAGCCCAAGGGAGAATAAAGGCGACTTTCTGCAGCTGAATTGGGCACGAATCTGCTCAATTCCAATGCCAGAGATGTCTGCTTCTGCTGCTAGGTCCTGGGCATGCATATTATGTTTTTACTCATTATATGAGCTTAAAATTAAACCTCCGAGCAACTTCACTAAGGTACAAAAAAGTACTAATGAAACCTCCAGATCTCCAATGCCAGTTTACTTTTTTTTCCTAGCATTTAAAATGCAGTTTCATTAATTCCTTTAATTTTTTGCTAGCTCTTTCACTGAGCTAAAGCATGTGATTTCCTTCACACTTTAAAACCTTTTTTCCCCATGTATGTTTGTCAAAGACAGTTTGTCTGAATTACATGTACAGACTATATTTAAAATGTGTGCATTATCACTACAGACTATGAAGTATTTAGGGATTGACACAGCTATTACTAAACAGAAAAGCAGCTCTTGTCAATAATGAAACCACGTGGTTTTCAAAAGCTGTGTTTTTTTAAAAAAAGTTGTATTTAAAAATGCTATCCAAATTCCTCTACAAAATATGAAAATATTTTCCTAAGCCTTCTAAGAAAAAAAGTGCACTGTTCTATTTTAAATCAATATGAAAACAAATTCAGTTTATTTATCTAGCAGGCATAAGGAGAATGAAATTGCTTAAAAATTATAAATCAGAAATTTCTTGTTTGTTAACAAGAACCAAGAACAAGATTAACAAATAGTTATTTTTTCTTTTTATAGCAGTCTCTATGAAGAGCATGAAACGAGGTGCACCTATGTGCTGCTACGTAGGACAAATCAATTTAAATAAGAAATATCAGCAGGATTTGGATTTTGTATTTAAATGACTATTTCTGCAGGGAAATAACTTCTCCTTCTCTAAATATTCTACCTGTATACATTAAAATAACCCAGGGGAAAAAAAAAAAAAAAAAAAAAAGAGGATCTATAACCCTTTATACATAAAAACATAGTGATCACATAGTGACAGTCACACAGAACAGGCAGTTCTTCTAAACAGCAAGAAAAAGCATTTAAAAGGGTGCACTGATTCAAAAAATACAGGCAGCTTGGTGTCAATAAAAACCTGAGATCGCTCAATGCCTGTGGCTTGTTCTCTACTTATTTTCTTTTACGGAGTCAGTTTATTTTTTTCATATATGTTTTCAGGAAATTGTTGTCTTTCCCCCCGTTTTTGTCACCACAGACACTCCCTTTAGGCAACCGTGCATCAACAATCCTCCCACGTTCAAAGTCGGCTACATCTGTTGCTCTTTCCCATTGTTGGAAATTCCTGCCTTAATCCTATTTGACTTTATTCATGCAAAGGTCATCCCGAATCCAACAAATGGAGCCGCGATAGCAGGCGTGCTGTTGAACATGGCTAAAAAATGCTCTTGTCGAACATGCAGCTAGTGTGCCGGCACTATCTCAGAAGTGCTCGCTTTATTATTCGGGCTCCTGCTCCYCGGCACTGCGCCGCAATATGAATTTCTCCCGGCCCCTCCGGAGCACGGCGGTGTCCCACTAACGGGCTTCATTCTCTCTGCTTAAAGCGATTTGCACTTGCATTTGCTGGCGGGGATGCCCGCAACGTGCGGAAACGCGCCGTGTTTGACCACTTGGCAGCCCCTGRGCAAGCCGAGGCGCCTTCTAGCTCCCTCTTTTCTCCTGCTTTTTTACCTCGGGGTCTACCTGGCTTCACTAATCGCCCCCATTTAATTAACCAGCCCATCTAACTCTAACGAGGGTCACTATAAGGGGGGCAAAATCCTGCCCTCCAACGTGTTTCCCCAAGCAGGGCCACGTGAATGTGGCAGATACCTCAGTTCGGGGCCATCACTGCACTGTGGAGAAGCTGCCTGCTCTGCTCCAAGATTCACATTTCTTCCCTAGCAACAATAAAAAAATAAAAAATACAAAAAAAAAGCAAACAAGCAAACAAAAATTTAAAAAAAGGCAAGAAAAACAAGCATTCCGGCTCATAGCTGTGATTTATTCTCATGCCTAAGTACCTGACCAAASCAAAGACAGATTAGCAGGAACACTGAATTAGCGACTAAACCCAAGTTAACCATCAGGCTGATTTATGAAGTGCAGATAATTATTTTTGTAACACGGCCATAACTCATGCTGTCAGGAGCCCGGGAATCTTTATTCGCACACGCGTCGCTCCCAGCGGAGGCACCTGCCAAGCCGGAGGAGCCCGGCCCAGCCTCGGGGCGAGCGCGGCCATGACCAGGCCCCTTCCAACCGCAGCCATTTCCGAGCCCGGCGTCTCGCCCACTTCTCCCTCAGGCCTCGGGGGCTGCGGAAAGGGCTGCAGGGCCCTCGTGCCCTCTGGGGCGTCTCCGTGTGGTGACCTCCTCACACGGGCAGACACGGCCACAAAGGAGGCCGCGCGGCTGCCCTCGCACCCTGTCCCCGCGTGGACTCGCGTGAGGGCCCTCACGGACCCTCACGCGGGTATCCACAAGGAAAACTGTGGATTTCATTCAGAGTTGGTCTCATTTTGGGGGAATAGAACATGAAATAATTGTCTTCTGCTGGAGGGGCGCGCAGCGGCAATCCTGCCCTTCGCTCTGGCGCCAGCTCCATGCCTGTTGGCGCTGCCAGGTGCCACCATCAGGCAGGCAGGCTGTAGTTTTCCAGCCCACAAAGCAGCTGGATTTGGATTTACCAAATCCAAAGCAGCATACGGTTTGTGAAAAACTTCCAAGATGGAATAAAATATAAAAACGCAGCCACTACCTACCTAGAAGGCACTTTTTCTCCCACAAGAAGTGAAGCAATACTTTACAAAGAGGACACATAAGAGCATTGTGATTTATAAATACAAGTTTAGCATAAAAATGTGAAACGCAAGTCTCTGAATGTCCTAACAGCAGCTCAATTACCAAACACTATTTGCATGTGCATTTTGCAGAGGTGCTGCCTGGTCCGATCCAAAATTGCTGCAGGCCCCAACAAAGTCTCAATCCATTTCAGGAGGAGCTAAATTGCACCAAGAACGCAGAAATACCTTAAAGACCAATTATGAAAATGACAGAAGGAGCCAAACGCTTATCATCCTGCAAATTACRCATATTACTGTGGATGTTTAGGTTCCCAGCACTAATCTCAGATCCTYTCCCTTCAACAGCTTTTTCCGTGCAAATATGGACTACAGCTAAGACCTTAAATCACAGAATTGCAGAATGGTTGAGGTTGGAATAATTTTAATTAAAAATTTACAAATATATATGTGTGTGTGTATTAATAATGAGTGAGGTGTGTGTAGATGTGGCTGCATAAAGTCGTTCCCATTTACAGAGCACATCACCTAGATGCTAAGCACATCTTTCACAGCCAGCACAAGCTTCTGCTCCCACGGAAGGGACTATCCTGCTTTACTGCCAAGCTGATGCTGTGTTCCCGCTCCTAGCACTCACATAACTACCAGGTGGAGCAGAGAGGGTGGGAATGTGGAAGTCAGGATAGGGACTGAAGTCCAAACCTGTAAATCCAAAACCTGAAGCACGCCTTAGTTGAGGACAATAGGAAGAGATTCCTTAACCTGCACTGACCCTCAGCAATACGGAAAAATATTCCACCTTCTACTTGGAAGTGAAGAGGACAACAGTTGATTCCAGGACATATTCTAACAAAGTTCTTACAAGCCCAGACATTAGTTAATGGTAAAGAATGCACAAAAAGCACGTTTCTAGTTAAGCCGAGTGAACACCATTTAAAAGTCACACAAGCTGTAATATGAGATCATTTAAGTACTGTATAAAAAACAGGGCGCCTTTTATTACTTAGCACTTGAAAAGATGCAAGTTTAATGAATTGTCTATGCTCCAGTATGACTATCTCACTATCTCTCTGCTCACATTATGTGTGCGGCTTGTCCTTCCTTTAAAAGATCAATTTTCTTAGGGCTGCACGCTAAGATAGGTTTTCTCGGAGTGTCTTTTTTTGCACACATTCGTAACAGTAGATATCTTAAAATTCTGTCCATTACCCCCTGCGTCTTCCTCGGGCTGGATGAGCTCTCTATCTACAGAGGAGGCTACAAAGATGTTCTCATGCAAATGAGCTGTACAATCCGTCAGCAGCTAATGTGAAGCTGAAAGAAGCAAAATCATTAAAGACTATGTTCCAGAAAGCCAGGGAGTTCTGACATTGAGGTATTTTTGATACTGAGAGACGATAAGTGATCTTCTTCATCTACTGTTCACAGTTTAATGTAATTCCTCCGCTTGGCAGCATTACTGCACCTCGTATTGATTTGCCCACCTGGGTTTCAAAACGAGCCCTTCCTATCGCTGCATCACACAAGGTTCATAAAGCTGAAGTAGACACGAATAGAAAAGTGAGCAACTTGAGGCTGTGGCATCTATGAAATCTTGGAGAGTAGCACCTGGCACTAGGCAGGTTGTTGCTTCACTCCTCTGCCATTAAACTCACCTAAGAGTTTCACATTTTATACTCTGCCTTGAACTCCACGTTTCTTCCTCTCCGCTTGAAAAGTGTTTGAGAATTCCTCCTCTTTCATATGGAAGCAATTCTGGATAAACTGGATAAGGGTAAACTGCCTCTGAGACGGAAATCGCTTTCTGAAAAAGCCTGAATCACTGCAGATACACAGTGAATTACAAAGGACACCTGATGGAGATGTGTTGCTGCACACGATGCAGCAAAAAATATTATGTATTTCTAATTACAGCACATCACTTCTCCTACATGTTTTAGCAGAGCTTAAACCTGAGAGCTTGCCTGGCATGAGGGCGTCGACTATCCCAGAGCATGCATAACATTTGTATTAGCTTCTACAAGAAAGAGACACCTCAGACAATAACCCTGACAGTCATAAATGTTATTATTGGCTTGGGGTTATTATGTGACTGCATTTTCTCCCTTCCTGACAGCATAAGGGGCCATCAGAAGTTCTTGGCCACAACCCCCAGAGTCTGTTTGCAAGACTGCCAACAGCACCATGACTTTCACAACAGTGACACTAGCGTAGGGTCTGTCAATAKGACACACTTAAGCCTCCTTATCACCCTGTCCTGGCACTACACACGTTCACCAACTGAGTGGAACCTCAGAAACCAGCTACACAGACCCAGGGCTATTAGAGTGGTCTGAGGGCAATTTTGCATTTTTTCTTTTTTCTTTTTTTTTTACAAGATCGCTTACCACCACAGCTATCAGGAAAATTAGAGTACAGGCTTCTTATTTACTGAGAACTCAATAGGAACCTGAGAACGAGTTCTCTGTGAGTCACCAAGTCCAAGCTTGCAACCAGTGTGATGGTTGCACTGCCTCCATGCGCCTCGCACCAATGACCACAGGTTTCCACATCCTGAAGACTGAAGAAAGGACATGTGAGAACAATCTGGATCCGCCACACGTTGCATATTTACTGACTTTCAGTAGCCTAAAGACAACAGCGGTATCCAGAAACCTGAAGACTTCACATTCGACAGGATCCAGCTGCAACCCTTGGCTGCAATCAGGCAACAAGCCGAAATTACCACAGAACAGGAAAAGCCTTTCTCACTAATGGTTTCCCCAAGGAAAAGGCCTATGTTATCCTTCCAAAGAMAGAATGAGTAACAGCAAGCCAGTGGAGGTGCTCTTTTCTGTTAACACTTCAAAACATCATCAGGGTGATTGTGTTTCCTCCTGCGGCCTAGTAAATAATTCACCACCTCCCACATAAATAGAGCAGCATTCCTCCTCCCTCGTTCTAACAGAGGCAATAAAAGCCATGATTTTGCAGAAATACACGCAGACAAGTTGTAGAAAGACCCAGTTGCCGATTCCTAGAGCGGTACCTGGAACTTGTTTCCATAAAACTCAACAAAACCCAGGAATGAGAGAGATACTGTGGCCAAATTTTCCCATTGACCGGTACGCACAGTTTTCAGACAGGATGGACACAAACCTGCACACTCTGCACTGCTCTGACAAAGGGAAACCACCAATAAGTGCACCTCTTCAACCCCAAACTTGTTCAACTTTACCCCAAAGTGCCAGCTGGAGAAACTGTAACTCTCTATCACCTCTGTGAAAGAAGGAACCTTCTAATCCAACCGTATTGAGAACAGCCGGATATACATGATGGTTACAAGCCCAACAACACTTCAGGCTGGCACAGAGATGACCACAGAGCTTAATTACAGCTCCACCRTTTGGCTTTCACACTTGTCTAAATATAGACGGTACTCATAGTCTTCAAGGCCATTTAAGATGATTAACCGGGTGATAATTTGAATTTTTAGGCTTTCTCTGATGACTCAGATTTGTTTTCAGAAGTCATCAAGGGAAGACATGCAAAAATAAGGTATTCTTTTAGGAAATATGTGTATGTAATAATATTTGTAGGCCAAACTTCCTCCAAATTCAGATATGGCAAATGTCAAGCTAGATCTTTACAGAGAGCTTGACGCTGCCTCATCTCCGACAGGTAACAGCTCCCTTCTCACCAAGAAGGATTACAGGGGGATCACCAGGCCATGAGAAGGGCCTCTTCAATGAGGGGTTATTAAGGAGGCCTAAAAAGAGTTGGCTGCTCTAGTTAAGTGATCACTCAGGGAAGCTGTGCAAGGTAGACAGTTGAAATGGGTCAGGTGAGCAGTGTGTAGAGAGGGTGTGTGGAAACAGCAAAGAGAAGCCAACTGGTGGGACGATCTTAAAGCAGCTGGAGAAGCAGAGGTGTCCCCTGTGCATAATTAATAGGAAAGGGACAAGACCCTAAATTTGTGCTGGTCCTCATGGCCTCTACCAGTCTAAAGTAGGCAGCTTCTCTAGCATTCTTCTCTCACATCTCAATTTTGTTACGGACTGGTAAGGAGGCTCCGAGCAAGGCCACGTCTTTGGAGAGCAAACCAGTTCTGCAACCAGTTGCTATGACAGGATCCCCGAGGAGGCCTGGAACGTGCCAGGACACTTGGGTTCTGCCCATAGCTCTCTCCAAGGCCTTCTGCGCCCAACAGAGCTGGACGAATCACTTAGCTTAGTTACTTAACCTCAGTTTACCTAAGTTTACCCTCGCGGGACGCTTGCCCCCACAGAAGGGCGTGTGCTAAGGTAATATTTGCATAGCGCCCATACCATTTGACGGGAGGTTTTTCAGAGTTGCTAAACATTGTCACTGCTATTGAGTAACAACCAAACGAGCCCTGCCAACAGCCCAGGCCCTATCTCAGCACTATCCTGAATTACTGTGTAAGAGAAATCGTTTAATTTTCCTTTCTTTTTAAAAGGCAGTGGTTTTCTTTCGGGAATCATTCCAGGGAAAGTGCTTTTGAACCRAAGTTATTAGATCAGCTTAGAACAAAACAGTTCAAACGCAGTTGCTTTCAGAATAGTAAATGCAYGGCGTTTTAATACACCCCGCCAGCTAAACCTTCCACTTTGAGCTGTAATGTAATAAACCAGGACGCAGGATCTGCCTTGCAACCTTAATGGTCTCGCATGCTCCAAAAGCCTGAGATTCTGGGGCAGCGACGCACCAAGGGAGCAGGAAACTCCAGCTTGGCTTAAGGGTAGGACCTAGCTGCCCCTGTTCCAAGCTACACACTCTTCACAGCGAGTTGGATCACCTTTTTTAACCCAATTCCAGCTTGCACACAACCTAGGACCTAGTCTGGGGTAGGCCAAACCTTATTGCAGTGCTGCAAAGGCATGCAATAAAGCAGAGAGGTATTTCCTCAGACCCGTAAAATAAACTGTCACACAACAAGCGAAGAGGGCACAACCTCCATCAAATGAGYGGATAAGATCTCTCCCAAAGCTCTTATACGGATGTCTTTGCTCTGCCTGGTAATACCAGAAGTTTTCTTTGCCTTGGTCACTTTGCTTTGACCTTGATTTCTCTCAGAAATCAAGTATAGGCAAGATTTTTCAAACAGAAAGTCYGGCAAACGGGATCCAATCCCACCTCAGCATGTTATGAAACTGATTTCCTATTTCGCTAGCTGTGGTTTTGCACATTAGGAATAACCTGTGAATTGTGCCTGTGGACTTCTCAGTGTTGTTCTGCTTTGCTGTGGGGAGACACGGATTCGATTTCCGTCCTCAGACTCCTCCTCACGCTGGGTGTGAGGGTGTCAATAAGGTCAGGGCTGGGAGGGATGGGGACAGGGCTGCTCCATAACTGAGCAACAAAACAAGCATGACGAGCAGTTTCATTCAATTCTTAAATTACTGTAGGGCAGCACCAACTCAAGGCAGATCAGATGATAAAACACACAAGTTGTGCTTGGAAAGGCAGCGCTCTATCCTCAACTTCCAATCCTTAAAAACACGCTGCGAGGAGAGAGCAGATTTGTTTTTTAGAAAAGGTCTCTTTTACACACGCTGCTAAATGCTCAGTTGTGTAAAGATGCACAAGGGCTGCTAACGGTGGCAACGCTGGAACTGCAATTCACACTCACAGAACGAGCTGTTGCATCTCGAAATACCCGCTCTGCACATTGCCTCTTCAAAAAGACTTAAGCCAAACTTTCAGTTTGAGAAACAGAAGTATGTACGTATATATGTCTGCTCAGTCTGGACAACCCTAAAAAAAACATTAATCTGATTTAAAGCTATGACTTTTTAAAAAAGTACTTACATATAACTATGGAACTGGACAAATATAAATCCTAATACAAATAAATAGTGTCATGTACTAAGCTCTTAAAAACCAGATTTATGACAGAAATGGGGAGATAGGCACTTCGACAGCTTAGTGACATTACAATACATCAAGGCAAAGGATTGTTCAACACGATTTTCTTCCTTCTCAGTCGTATATCCAGCTGTCCTGTAACATTTGTCACTAGAAGACTCTTTCCTTTGAAACTGGAGTTGTTGATACTGTTTTCATTAAATCCTTAAAAAACACACATGCTCCTACTGCTGCTCTCTCCCTATGAACCAGTAAGTGAACAGAAATGAGCCACCACCTTACTGGGCACCAGCAAAGCTTTCAAGAAGGCCTGCAGAAATAAACAGGATGTCTGCAATAGCCAGAATGGTATCTTTAAAAATAAAGACAAAAAAAAAAAAAGGTACAAAAGACCTACCTTGGGAGAAGAAGAAAGCTCCTTCGTCGCTGGAATAGCTGAAATGTTCTCACTCGCTCCTGGCTCTGTCTTTGGCAAGAGGTTTGGTGGTTCGGGAGCCTTTCTTTTCATCTTCTTCTCTGGTTCTTGCAGCAGAGCAACTTTAATTAAAGCGGGGCTTGGTTTTGGTTCATAAAATGGATTTGATCTAATTAAAAGAAGGGAAACATTTCTTTGCTATCAAAGAGTTCAAACTTGGAAATCAAAACGAAAATAATGTTCAGAGGATCTGATGACAAAGATGCATTTATTACCACATGAGGAAATACTTTGCTTTTACATGCTTTGAAAGGCAACTTTTTCATGCTTGATAAATGACCTACCAAAATGAAAAGGACATTAGGATGGAATTTTTAGAAATTTTATTTAGAATTTTTTAAAATGCTATAAATGTGAACTGAGATATGAGTGAAGTTGCTGGCTGTGGCATAAGCAAATGCTGAGAATGAGGCCACTTTTAGTGCATGCTTAAGCACGGTTTTAGAAGCCTCACTCCAAGATTTAAGTTTGAAAACTCTGGCCACAGTAGGCCTGAAAATTCATGTCTAGGATATTTTAATCTCTGCAGCAAATGATCATTTCAAAACACCCCTTGGATAAGAGAACAGTGCTAAGAAAAAAAAAACCCAACTCTTTACAGGTACCGGTTGCTGTAATCCGTCTTGTTTGAAAGCACTTTTTATTACTTAACCGCTTTTAAGAAGCCTAGTAAACATCTTCTAAAATGGATGCACTCCAACAACTTTGCATTCTCAACTTGGCACTCACATTCCTACTCTCTAATTGCTCCACCCTAAATGCATATTTTCTTATCTTCTCCAAACGTTATCTGTTAGTTTGATGCCACCAGTTGATGCTCTCTGGGTAGCATAATGCTTTATATGATGCCCTTAAAATAGTCAGATAWTTTATATCCTGCCAAAGGATATTCTTTGTATCAAAATTATTTATTTATGAGCTTATTCTTTCGTGTTTGCCAGCCTATCCTGAAGAGGACTGTTGCTTACCTGATAGTTTAATTCATCCCTTTCTGCTCCGTGCTTTTCCTACATGATATTTATCTGCTGAACTATATTCAGGCAATGAAATMACTGCAGCTCCCAACGACTGCTCTGCAGGTAACTCTGTAACGTGTAGCTAAAGCAGAACAGATGCCCTTGGTGCCGTGAATTCAGTTCTGCATTTTAGTGTGTASAACACGGCCAAGAGCCTCTTTACACATATCCTGTCAGGGTACAAGGGGCAACCTAGAATACATTGATTTTAAATGGCTAAAATKGTAAAATTTGGGCCTAAACGAAAAGACCGGCGATTCCTCCAGTTTCGCTTCACACAGCACTGACAATTTTCCTCAGATTTGTACACTCTGAGTATTAAAATTTCTTTCAGCCTCATGGACTGATTTTAGAATTTATTTCAATGCAGTTTGCCCCTGTCCTCTATTCACCACTATTAATTAATGGCTATTAATATGTGACGCTGCAGAAACCAAGTCCGCTGCTGAACGGCAAAGCCTCCTGAACCACAGAAAACCTGCCACAAAACCTCCAGACTGAAGACAATCTGCCACTGATATTATAGAGAAGAAAAAAAAACAAAAAAAGCACCATATTTGAGATATTTCTGCTCTCTGCTGCATGTGGAGTGCTCATTCTCAGAAGAAAGTGCTATGGGGGACAGGTTATGGGCTTTCCTCCTCAAGAAGGCTCCACTGTTGAGCTAGGCTCGTGTTTTGATTGTAGCATGGGCACAATAAACATGATGTTTTCACCTTCTGCTTTTTAGGTTTTTCAGTTGGTCTTACAAACTCCTCAGAAATCCGAATATTGAGAGGAGATTGCTGAAAAATTCAGTTGGATGCTGGCAAAAGCCCCCTCTGCTCCTCGGACTCTCAGTCCAGATGCTGAAGTTGGTGGTGGCAGCTACATAAGCAGAAAAACCCAGAAATCTGGTAGGAAAAAAAAAGCCTGATATAGCTGAAATATATTAATGTCCTCTTTCCTGAACTTTGCTCATCTGCTTTTGGCTTCAATGATGGTATTCAACCGGATTTGTGTAAAAAGATAACAGACCGTCCACCACAAAAACCACTATTATTATGAAAAATAATAATAAAGGTATTAACAAGTCAGCAACTTGTGGTGGCCTGCGGCTTGTTTTATAACAGCCAACTTAAAATCAATAGCAACTAGACAGTCTTTCCAGCCATCGTTCTAACCCATGCAATGGTTCATCAGATAAGACAATGCAGAGCCAAGTAATATCTAAAAGCAACTTTTATTCTGACCCATCCAAAAATGCTTTGGATCCACATTACTGCGTAGCTGGAAAACAAAATCATTTTATTGAGGAGGGAAAGCAAAGCTGTCAGTGTGCTCGAAGAACAGGCCATTACCAAATAAAACACTAAGGTCGAAAGCATTGTACTTAAAATCGCTGTGAATCTGCGATTTGCACTTAATTAAACTCCAATTAGCAGAGCAAAGTGTTCTTTATTAGTCACCACCTACCACCCCGATTTAACATTATTAATAGTTACCTAACATTTCGGTTTTCGTGTATAAATAAAAATGAAAAGGCACAAGCCGAATTTCCTTCTAACATTTCAATGCCCAAACTAATAAAAGGAAAATGTGTTCCTTATCTCTCCCCAGATATGAGAATTTAGCCAGAGGAAATATGTTCTGAGACGGCAGTTTTACAGGCGAATCTGTGTAATGGAACATCTAAGTTCATCTCCACCATGCAATGGCTTTTTATGCCTAGGCCTGTGATTACGCCTTGCTTATGCATGTTGTGAAATCGCAGGTTATCTTCCCAACCACTACTGAAACATGTTTCAATTAAGCCAATTACCTAAGGTAAATCCTCCGCAGCGGCACGGGGAGGATAAGTATCTTTTCCAAGATTACAAAGAGTTGGTTACAAAACTGGAGGCAGAGTTCAGATCTCGGGGCACTTTGTGCAAACGCGGAGGGCCCGGTGGGAATTATCCCCTTCCCAAAGGGAACCCAGCGGAGTCCCACAGGCTCTCAGTGACGTGTCCACGCTCCCGGGACACAGCCTCACCTTCCACCCAAAGGAGAGCAGGGAAGTGCCAAGCGGCGCATTAAGCATCTCCAAGAAAATGGTTAAGTTGCAGGGTTAAGACACATCGTATTTCCTGAGTGACGGCCAGTGTCCTTCGGGAGCCTCCTGGCCTCCCATCTAGCAGGTTCCAGCCGCTCCCGGGGAAAGCCCTGGCCCAGCAGCAGTCAAAAAGGATGGAAAACCCAAAGCAAATCACACGAACCCAAACCGAAAGAGATGATGTTAGGAGAGAGGTTGAAAGGAAGGTGGAAGCTGTTTAGTGCCATGATAGGATTCAGCTGCTCAACTTTGTCTKGAGTGCACTGCTCAGGCCAAGTCAGCACATCTTAAAATAAAGATACAGCAGAAGAAATAAGAGGATCCAGAGACGTGCGATGAAAATGATTACAGACATGGAGAGACTGCTGTATGAAGAGAGATTGAGAAAGTTACTGCCATTTAACTCAGAAAAGCAGCAAGTAATGGTGAATATGCTGGGGAGACATAAAACGACAAATGGTTTGTGGTAGCTAAATCAGATACTACTAATTGTTGGGTTTATAAGCCAGCGGAAAGGCCTGTGTAATAAATCTGAAAGTTAACTTACAATCAATAAAAGGAAACACATTTCATATAATACCTTGTTTGCTTGTGGAACTCGCTGCCMCAAATTGACACTAAAGCCTGGGCTTTAATAGGATTTGGGAAAAGATTAGCCACTTAGGTAGCCAATAAAAGCATCAATATGCACATTAGCCAAGAAACAAAATGCATCTGGACATGAACCCTCCTGATTTCGGGCTCTCACACACCCCATCCAGCTGGCACTGCCACTGAAAACCCTCCCCTTTGTGCTCATGGTACCGCAGAGGGCAGAAACTTCCCACTGCAGAATCAGAAATTATTGCCATGAGGCAAAGAATAACAGCACTTACTCAGTTAATCCTAAACAGAGCTGTGCTACCACATTTTTTTCCCTCCAGAATAGCAGCATAGGTTTTCAAAGACTGCCACATTTGCGCCAAATATATTTAACAAATAGTCTCCGTGTCTTTTTCAGTGACCTGACACTCCTGTAACCTGCAAGGACTCGGGAGGAGCAGCCGTTCAGGAGCCAGGGTGTAAAGAAAGAGATGCACAAAACTACCTGGCAGTGCTGTTTGACACCTCATCCTTCCATCTTTCCACGGGATGAGGCCATCATAAATGAACTCATGGACCAGCTGTATGTTTAAGGAAAATCCATCTACAGGGAGTTTAATTTTTGCTCTTGTAAAAAGAATATAACAAGTAGGATCCTGACAATGAAAAGGAGGCTGTTGTAACCAAGGGTTAGTGAAATCTATAGGCCCACGCACAGGAGAAAAACAGGCTGCCCGTTAGGACATTGCTACAAGCTCTTCTGGCACTGATTTGCTTCTGTGGAAATGAGAATATAAATATAGACAACCTGTCACTTGCTTTTGCTCCTTCTGCTCTTCTGCACAGCCTTTACTGCTCTTTTATCCCCCACCTTTGCAGGGGTAAAGGGATTTCTGCAGCGAACGACCAGGGATGGATGCCCTGASGGCAGCCAGGCCTGTGTGCGCGGAGGGACCCCCAAGGAATCCAGCTCACGTAGAAATCCCCGCCTAACTCCCAGGTTTGTTCCACAGAACAACCAACATCACCAAACCCGTGGCCACAGGACTTGAAAAGGAAAAAACCCACAGGGTCCTTTATACACTTCTCTGAGAGTGCATGGGAATTCTTCAGTTTCCTCGAACACGGCCCTAAACAGAGCAAACATGAAGAGGATGGTACGACACCTGCATTAATATTAAATATTAAAGCCATGCAAATGTCATRCCGTGATAAATCTCATTAAGTACTTTAAAATTAAAAGTTAATTACAGTTRTTGTCTGTACAATTGCTCATGTGTAATAACCATAAACTGTCTCGGGAGTGGTGTGGTTGCTGACTAATAACCACAAACAAGCAGTTCTTCAATCCTCCCAAGCTGCACAGCTATTGCAAAAAGCTCTCACTCCTCGCTGGGCTCCTTTACAAGACACTCAGGGCTGGTTTATAATAAAGTTTAACATGTGGTTAGGATAAAAGAAACAGCTTTAGAAAGTATATATGGTGTTATCTTTGTTATATGGAGTTTTATTAGACTCCCCAGAATGTGCTAAGCAGACTACGCAAACTCTTCTTTACATATGCTGCACCCATCTACAAAGCCCTTTCGCTCTCATCAGCAAAATTTATTATTTTATGCGGGAAGAAATGATGACAAAAAGACGGGAAGACCCCAACTCTGCTGCACCTTCCCTTTTGAGCTCATTGGCAACGGCAGGGCACGACATACCAAAACGATGCTTGCTCCCTATCGAGTTATTTCATATCAACAAGGCAAAGGGAAGTTTCCTAAGTCATCACTTTGGGCTCCACAGCTGAATATCATGACTTGGGGGTATGGGATTTCCTGCTGCTGAGCTGAAGATCGCTCTGTCCCGAGGAGGTGATTAAGGATCACCATCGTTGAACCCAATACCTCAAGATTAAGCCAGAGATCCCACTAATGCTTCCAAGACTGCTGAAAGATCTAGAATCATACTTACTCATCTAGCTCTTCCTCTTCAGCTTTGGAGGTATCTGCATAGAGGTATTTGCTCATATCCACCGGTCTGACGTTCTTCCTTTTGGCAGGCTGCGGGGGAGAAGCTCTCATGGTCACCAACGTTTCGGGCTCAGGATCTGGCTCATCAAACGGGTTCAAGTACTCGGGGGCATCATCGTCCTTAAAGGGATTGTAACTGTCAGCATAGAAACTTTCTTCTGGCTTTGAAGACGAAGCTATTTCCGTGTCTGGTTCTGCAAAGTAACAAAAAGTCAGTAAGAAGATTTAACATAGAAAAAATTGAAATCTTTTATCAGATCTTTATGTTTTGATGGCTTATACAAACAAAGGCTTGCTACATAATTCCCAACACTTAAAATCCTGACCTCAAAYGAATTTTCACACTACTTATTTACCGCATTATCTTGTTTATTCAAAAATAGGGCTTTCAGGAGTTCATTTCATTTAGGGTGTATTTGAAAAGATTTAATGAAAAGTAAACACTTACCAAAGCTTTTTCAAACACATTAGTTATCAGTCCTCTTATCTGTCATGTCAATGGTATCATAACAGATTTTTCCAATTTGTTGTTGGCTACAAATTGGCTAACATGTCCTTAATTATTTATCTGAGCTTTTAATAAAGAAAAAAAATCTTCTGTATTTTATAATATAATGACTTTTACTGAATATTAAAAGATGATGACAGCAAGTAGGTGCTCTTTCCATTTCTTAAAATGACTGAACTAAAATCACTTACTAGGTGTGAATAGTAAATACATTTCAAAACACACATTTTTGCTGTTAACCGCTCTTGGTAACAATACACAGTTTCCTACTAAAAAATAATTTGAATTAACCCTAAAGAGACAGATCATCAAATTATTCATCGATGATCTGAGCTGCACAGCAGGAAGTTATTGGCGACCCCATATTGGCAATATAACCAAAGTTATTGGCAAACGGCTGCTGGACAGTGACTGGCACAAGTCCCCATACGACAATATAATATTTTTCCCAACGCCCCTTAGTAAGACCAATCTTACACTTCTTTCAGCAGCAGCTGGCCAGAAGCACTGTTCAATATTTGAATTCAATATATGACGTGCTTTCAAAGTTTATACAAATAAGAACTTTAATTAGTGTTATTAAAAGTTAATTTTCAATAACTGCTGCTGAATTGTTTTTAATGAAAAGTGATTCTTTTCAGATCTGTGGTTACTAGATTGAACAAAACATATGTTATAGCTCTGAAGAAAAAAAAGTCACGTTATTTGCAGCACAGCAAATAACTATAGAAAGGAAAAGATGGAGTTCCAAGTGTGTTTGTCACTAAACAAATACTTGGGGTGGCAAAATATCTACTCAAATAATGCAGAAATGGATGGGGCAGGGAAAGAATCAGCTCTGCTGCTGAGGGTCTGCTCTGAACCGATGCATCGTTTCTCTACGGTAAGAAAGTGAAAAAGAAAAAGGGATTGACTGGAATGCAAGTAAAACAATCAAAGTTGTCCTTAAGCAACACTTGGAGGGAAATCACTCCTCTGGGACTGAGGCAGAGCTCAGGGTAAAACAAAATAAAACTGTTCTTTGCCRAAGATGAGTACAGGTTCTACCTGGCCGGCGTGCTCATGACTACTCACAGCGCTCGTACCCACAGGATTTCCCTGCTTGATTATGCAGAGAATTACATTAAAAGTTCTTTTAATTCTAGGCTTGCACTTTCTGATTTCCTCAGCAAGCTGAAGCAACTTGGTAATAAAGCAGCAGCACATACGCAGCGCATAGACCTAGTGTAAGTTGTTACACTCCAGTTTCAGAACCCAGGCAACCCTATTTCAAGTCAAAACCTGCACTCAAAAAGGAGAGTGAAAGAGTAAATGAGGCACCACGTTGCAATGGCATGAGAGAAAGGTAAAGAAAGATCACAAAAAAGTTATTAGTATGCTTTATATTCATTGTCTAAACAGACTATAAAAAGAACTAACTAATCTAAATCCTTGTAATTAACATAGTAAAACCCTAATAACCAGGCTTGCAGCGGTAGTCTTAGCTAACCCTAAACAGCAGTTTGGTGTAAACTGCTGCAAGGCCCGTCCCAACCGCGTAGGGAATGGCACCTGCACAGCCCGGCGCGGGCAACACCGGCTGTGCCCAGCCAGCCTCACCTCCCTCTCGCAAAGTGATGGGACATGGACATCCTGCAAGTCATCTCCAGGCGTATGGAGGCCAAGGTGGTGATCTGGAATACTTAGCATGGATTCACCAAGGAGAAATCATTCTTAGCCAATGTGACAGCCTGCTGTGATAGCCTTCTGACTGGCTGGGTGGATGAGGGGAGAACCTGGATGTTGTCTCCCTCGACTTCAGCAAGAAGAAAGGAAGAAGAGAGGAGAAAGGAAGAAGAGGAAGAGGAGAGGAAAAAGAAGAAGAAAGGAAGAGAGGAACCTCATGAAGTAGGGAGGAATAACTCACGCATCAAGGTGAYCTCCTGGAAAGCAGCTCTGAGGAGGAGGGCCTGGGTGTCCTGGTGGACAACAAGGCTGACCACAAGCCAGCTAGGTGCCCTTGTGGCCAAGAAGKCCAAWGGTGTCCTGGAGATCACCAGAGTGTTGCCAGAGGGTGGAGGGAGGTGRTCTTGCCCTGCTTAGCCTCGATGAGGCCATGTCTGCAGTGCTGTGTCCAGTGCTGGAGGAACATGCAGCTACTGGGAGAGTCCAGGGTAGGGCTAAAAAATGATGAGGGGACTGGAAAATCTCTCCTATGAGGACMGGATGAGAGCTGGGCCTATTGAGCTTGGAGAAGACTAAGCGATTTTAACAGTGTGCTCAAATATCTTAMGGAAGGGTGTCAAGAGGACGAGGGTGTCTCCGCTGGAGAGGGGGTTGGACTAGATGGTCTCCAGAGAACAGAGATCTCCCAGCTTCAGCCCTTCTATTCTGTGATTCTTGATAGCTGAACCTTTGGCAATGTCATAGAAGAAACACTTCAGAGCAGAACCGAACAGTTTAAATGCATTTTTTCATTATTTTTAAGCTGAAACAGGAGAGGTGCTGTATTAGTTTACTCACATTGCAGTAGTCTCCAACACAGATGGTCMCAACAAGTAGAAGCTTCACTTTGCTTGTGCTGAGACGTCCCCAGTGCAGAAAGCTAGAGCTAAGCTAACTGTCCAGACTCCTCTAGAGTCAAAAGGAGAGAAACGGGCATTCCTAGGACCATCTTGTTTGACCTCTGTTATAGAGCCACGTTCAGCTAAAACGTGTCTCTCATTTCTCTCTAGCTAGTAAAAAGAGAATTCAGACAACTGCTTTAAAGTCTATGTTTATATTGCTAAAGTCTAAAATTGGGTGAGACACCGTCCACTCCAGCTGTCTAGGAACACCTAATTTGAAGCCTAGGATCAGCAGGGATACTACTCACTTGCTGCCCACATATTTAAGGCTTGACGAATTAGATCAATCAGAAATGCCTTTGGGATCGGCCCTCCAAAGAGAGCTGCGTGAAGGAGAAGGAAGCAGAGCTGACCTAGTGACACACCGAAAGACGACTGATGAATTGACCAAATGGCATTAATAATGGACAACACATTTAAAACAAAACCCTTCCTTTCTTAGAACTAGTTCAATTCCATTTTAAAAATACTTTGTTAAGAGATATACTAACATTTGTAAGTATATCTCTTTGTTAAGAGATATACTAACATTTGTAAGTCCTCTAGTTATGTAATACTTCTGAAATTAAAACCACTCAAGGAGGTCTCTTAGAACTACACTGTAAGCTTTTATTTTTTATCTGCTTCTAAGTCTGCCCAGTAAGCAAAGAGTTAAGTATCTTGTTTAAATCTGATAAATTTTAAGGGCCAATGCAAATGGCTTTTGCAATTCTTTATTTCAACACTAGGCATCAGATGCTGTAACCTTAACTAGGACAAAACTCTTCCTCTCACTCCTTGGCTCAGCTACAGTCTTGGCCTTTCCCACAGAGAACTGCAAGCCAGTGCGAATGGGCCTTTGGCACATTACTGGAGATTCCACTTAATTTTCAATGTAACCTAAAGTCACATAAAGTTTTTAAAATGTCATTTTCGAACTACTTTGCTGGTTTCACAGACAGGTGCGTGACTTTGCAGGCAGCTCCAAGAACCCACTTAACTGTGATCCTTGTCCTCTTCTCCTGCTGCCGTGGTGGCCGTTGGGGACAGCAAGCTGATTCTCTGCATGCTCTGAGGTCCCTGCAGAAGGGAGGGCACCTAAAACCCCTAAGACCCTTCCCCAAACAGGGAAAGAGGCAGAACCTTTCCTCACTCTCCCGTGTCCAACCAGCATATCTCCCTTGAGGTGGCTTTCAGGCTGAAGGATTGCACCTCACTCTCCAAAATGAATGATTTTGCTATGAAAGTGCACTGCTTTTAAAGCTGCAGCCACATTTACCTTCTCTGCAGCAAAGACACTCACAYTTAGCAGCAAGTGCTCACGAGGCTGGGTACTGCATTTGGGGGGCCTGAGCACCCAGCAGCTTAAAAAGCGCTGAATTCCTGCTCCAGGCTGGTTTCACACTGCGGACTCCACACTGCTTTCCTGGCTTCCCCCAGATCATTATTCACAAGTGAAAGCACAGGAATCCAGTCGCCACCTGAATCCAGGAGGGTTGGTTGGGGTTTTTTTTTCCTAATTACAGTTCTTTACACAGATGAAAAAAAAGCAATGACGTGAGCTCCTGATTTACAATTTGGCACCGCATGGGTCAAACACATGATCATTTGGCATGGTTAAGTAATAAAGCCACAGGGGCAGGAGTGACAAGAGGCAGAGGTATTACTACAGCAGAAGCACCATCTGCTTTTGTGCCCAGTTCTGGAAACCCGACTTGCGGCAGCTCCGCCGAGCGGGTGATAGTCATCGCTCCGACTGGCGCTGCCTATCTGCACCATCACCCTGCGAGCGCCCGGAGAGCGCCCCAAATCACCCTGCCCTTCAGCCCACCTGCCTGCCGTAACATAAACACGTTGTGACACAGCCCTGAAAAGCAACCTCAAACCCCACCAAAACATTCACCCGCACAGCTTTCCCCCTGGCAAGGGATGAAAGAACAAGCCCCATGGGATGGATACTCGGCGATGCCATTTACTGCCCCACTGGCAGGCACGAGGGCCATGTGAGTGCCGTAACAAGCAGCTCCGAATAAAAACGTTTCTTCCCTGTGCACAAGACAAAGAAACTTGCTGGTAAAACACATGTTGAATTAAATGAAAGAAGGAGATGGTGACAGAAAATAATTACCGCCTGTTCCCCCCCTTGTGTTGCAAGAAACTTGTAATGGTCACGTGTGATTTCAAATTAGCATTCTCTATCTAATTAAAAATATCTAGGGCATATCTGGAGCACTGACAGCATTTTGTGGCTTTGTACTTGTGTTTGTTTTATAAACTGACTTCCATACATAAAATATTTTGCAGAAAAATTGATTTCAGTGTACAGTTGTAATGTGATCAAAAGACGACCAAAAAGATAATCAGCTACATATTGCCTGCTAAAAAGCTGTATATATACAGTTTCTTTTTGCTTTTGCAGATTACTAGATTTCTGATGTGCAACTAAATTATTAAACATGGAAAAAAAATTAAGCCTCAAGTTGGCCTGTTGGTCGAGGGGCAGACTGAAAGGTTTCTTTCCCATGGCTGAAGATGGTACGAGACCTTCACACGCCTGTTCCCTCCACTGTGCATGAGCAACAAACCCGAGCGCTCTCGAGGCCCAGCAGCCTCCAGATTTCCAGGATTAGGTGATTATGGGATTAGAAAGGTAGAGGGAAAGTAGCTGGATTGGGAACAAGCACAAGAAATATCTGTCTAGGAAACAAGCCAACGAATACCTACAACCTTCCCTTATCTCTGAGAGACTGGTGCCYTGTACCTAGTAGCCTCTGATGGCAAAGTAGGTGGGCAAAGAGGTTCCAGGTGGCTGCTCTGCATGTGCTGGATGAAAATGAAGCTCAATAAATGAAGCTACAAATGCAAACACAGACAGAACATCTTAAGTTTTTGCCTTGCCCTGATAAAAGAGTCAGGCAAACACCCTGCAAATGTAAAGATTAATCTCTTCTTTTAAGTAGTTCACGAGACAACTCAAACGGGTAACGTGACTCCTAGAGCCTGAAGGAGAAAGTCTGCCTTAAACKCTTGAACCTCTGGCATGCTCACAAGCTCCTGGGATAACCCCCCAAACGGTCACATCCACTGCAGGATGCAAAAGCAGACAAGTGGGCACAGACCCAAAGAGCTTCCTCAAAAGGGACATCAAGAATAAAGAGCAATTTCACGAAGAACTGAGATTTCTCCTAAAGGAGGGGAAYTCTCCCATGAACAGCAAGGTCTAGATGCATCCTGCATAGAGAGATTGGCCCAATTAACCACAGGCCAACACAGAAGGTTCCTGCCGTTGCTGAAGACGCCTCCAGCCAGGGGACTACAACTGTCTTGAGTTGGTTTCTTTTAGTGCTGCATTTTTTCTCAGCTTGCTCTGACAGAAGGGACCTAGAGGCAAKGCAACCCTTGACCAACAAGAAGGTCATGCAAGGAAGGATGAACACAACCAACCCGATTCTGGGGAAGAGTGAAAGAGTGGAAGAGTCCACATTTCTCACAGGTGTCTGAGGTGACTAGAAGGAGCCATTCATCAGAAAATAAAAGCTTTAAAAATGCCATACCAGATGTCCYGATCTTGGTACAAGAGCATGTCAGGGCATTTCAGCCTCAGATCTTCCACTGCTCAGGGCTTCAAAGGCCACTGTTTCCCCCAAAATCTGACAGAGGCTCCATCCCTCCCCCTCACAAAACAAATTTAAAAAATCTTCTGACACGGTAGGACGAATCTAGTGACATCCAATTTATGGAAATCTCTGTAATGTTGTAGCATGTTGACAACTTCATGACGTGGAAATGTGTGGGAAGAATATTGAGCACTCACACCCATCAGCTCAGTCATGGGCCTTGTTTGAGGACCCAACGTTCTGCAGAACAGCCCCAGAGAAACAGAGAGCTACCCATGACTAAGATGGTAGATGGTTGGAGCGCGTGGAAGCCACCAACAAGGGTCCAGAACTGACTGTGAAACTRTGACCACAGAATCATTGGGAGTCTTTCAGGAACGTAAACAGGCTGAAKCTTGACAGGAAGATTGAATTAATGGCATTAATGGATTGACTGGCATTAATAAACAACCACTTTACAGCTTGCTGTGTCTGAGATGAGAGAGAACGTGCTGTCCCTCCATTCTGYGGTAGGAAGGGCTGCTGCTTTCTACCAGAGCAGGTGCTGTCTGAGCAGGAAAGAAAAGCTGCGTTGAGGCAGCTGGTGAGGTAGGAGGGGACTTAGACATCTCTCTCCGGGGAGGAGAGGGCTATTCTTTCTGCAAGAGGCCAAAGGAGCCTGGGGTGAGCGTCCTAAAGCAAGAGCTGCGCAGAGGCCTGCGTGGGTGAATAGGTATTTTGTTTTCCCTGTTTTATTTCCTGGCTAATTTTGATCTTAAGAGAATTTATAGCTGAGGCACAGACGGGAAAGGAAGCCAAAACACCAAAGTATAAACTCTACATACTGGTGTCTACAAAGCTGAAACAATCTCATTTCCACAGCTCTAAAAAATAAAAATAGAAGACAATCTTTTTAWGGGGAAGCAAGGCCCAGAATAGAAGACGGACAGCTGTTTGAGCAATGTGGGCTGTAAGACTACACAAGAGCAAAAGCATTAGAGCACTTAGATCACCATCCACGCTGACCTCTGTTGACTCAGAAGACAGAAGAGACATGTTGTGAGTGAACATGCAGCTTGTCCAGAGAAAGAGGTGGAAACTACAGATCAGAAAGGAATCCCCACAAGACCTGGGAGCAGAAATGCCCTGGCTGCACTCTAGGCTGCCTAGTGCTTCTTTTCTACTGCTTTTGGAGTTTGGTCAAAGGTGGCAGTCATTCCTTGGTATTTTTCCATTGGGAGAAGAGTCTTGGAGCTTTGCAGGAAAGCCCCTAACTAGAGGATTAACTACAGACTGGCAAAGCTTGGAAAGCCAGGYCATGTTTTAGTGATGGCAAGCAATGAAGGCCCACGTATGTGGCCCTGGAGTTGAGGAGAGCAGAGATCCCTCTCCTGGTTGCCTTATGACTGAAGTCCCACCAGGTGGAACGCTTAGGTGGGTGGTATTTCTCCTCAGTGAGAACAAGCACAGGCAGAGCCACCTGAAAAGCGGATTAGGATCTACGAAAGCTTGATGCCAGAAGGCTCAAGCGAGGAAACCTTAAAAGTAAAAAAGGAAGAAGAAGAGAGATACCATTAAACAATCATAATGGAGATTAGTGCTAGGCTAAATAAAGAATAGCTGTGAAACAGTGAAAATTTGCAGTGAAGGAGCGAAGTTTTGGCCCAAATCAGTGCTCACATGTAACAGAGGAGCTCARTGGTTTTCTTGGCCCATTTATACCACTTGTGCAATATATCAGCTATGCAATGTGAGCGCACCTGAGAGCTATAAAAGTCTCTGGCAGCAAGCAGCCCCTAGAGCTTGCCTAGAGCAAGAGCCCCTAGAGACACTGAGATGTGACCCAAAAATTAAATTCGCTTTCCAGTGGCAACTGGGATCACTGATATTGCTACCTCAGTACTATACGCAACAACTTTTGTTAATCAAAAAAAAAAAAAAAAAAGCAAAGTTTCCTAATTCTACAGAAAAAAAATCATACTTCATTACGCACTTGATACTAATAATGAATTAGGAAAAGCAAATCCATTACCTTCTACATCAGGATCTCCAAATGGATTTAATTCTGCTGCGTCAGGTTCATCAAAAGGATTTGTACTCGAGTTGGCCAGGTCTTGCTCCTCTTCGTCCAGAAAACTAAGTTTATTGATAAGTTCTAGAAACAAGTTGGAATATTGTTTCAGTGTAGATAMAAACTATACATCTAACATAGCCCAAACTTAAAAAAAAATGGATACCAATAGCCCCTTAAAACACTGCAGCAGGGTGCAACACCAGCTCTACAACTAATCTAATACATTTAGTAGCACACCAATGTTTCCAAACAGGTGGAAAAAAAGAAAAAAAAGAAAAAAAAAAAGTAGAATGCATGAAAATTCTATTTGCTGATCTGATGCTATTTAATAGAAATTACTTCCAAGAAAGCTTTCCAGATCTATCTTAAATAAATACTATAGTCCATCTGAAATGAGTTAAGTACAATTTATTCTCAATTGCTCTTATACATGATAACTATCAATAGGAAGTTTAATTTTTCGATGTAATGTGCATGTAAAATCCAAGAAGGGATATTCTGTTGAGTTAGAGAGGTCAAGTACTATTAACTGTACAACTAATATTTCAGGATTGTTTACATATATATACACACACGTGTGTGTGTGTGTGTGTGTGTGTGTGTGTGTGTGTGTATACACATATATATATATTTTTTCCCTTTCTTGTCCATTATCAGACGACAATGCAGCTGTAGAGCAGATAGTGCCTTTCTCTATCATGTTGTTACCTGTTGGATGCGCCACAAATTACTGAGAGTCACGCTGGGTGGAAGCACAGAGATAAAGCTGACAGCTGAACACAAGCAGGAGTCAAAAGGTAACAGGTCACAGTAAATACAGACAATCAGACACAGAAAGAAAGGAGGAAAGCTCATAGACCTTCAGAGGAACTGGCTGATTTAGCTGAAGGCATATTTGCTTGCTTTACGCAGTCGTCTTGATCTTCATCTAAGCTGCTCAGAGCATTCAACTGGTTTACAATTTCTGTAAATAGAAGCCAGTCAAGACAAACGTAAAGTAGGGGCATTTAATGAAACAGAAGCGGGAAGAATGCTGTTACTAGAGAAAGAGAGAGAGGGAAAGAGAAGACACTTATTGTTAATTAAAAGATTACATTAAGAAAGAGTGCTTAGCATGCTCTGTATAATTACACTAAAGCATCTGTGTAGAATTCTTCTGTGATAATTTGACAGTAAATCCAGATAATGTACATACAACAAAACCTTACTGAGTTCCTAGTGGCAGCATCAGCAATCAGTCTTATGAAGGCAAGCATACATATACCCCAGTTCAAAACTTACACATGCTGGATATAATTTAATTAAAACATTTTTTTTGACTCAGGAGGAAAACCTGACTTTTAAATCACTGTTAACCAAAACAGAGTAGCCCCGGAGCAAATTACATTCCTCCCAAACCCTTAGAGCTACAGAAAACCGATACATACACATAGATGTTTTAAAAATATATACACACACATTTCAATTGCTTAACGTTTAGGATCCGTCTCCATTCAAATCTGACCTTTGGCAAGCTGAGTTTGTATAACAGATCCAGATGACACCATCACTAACACACTAGGAGCRTGCAGAAGGCAAACACGCTGGCTCAACTTGCTCCTGCAGTTTTAAGGCAGCAACCCCTCTGTTTGCCACAATCCCCTTTCACCTTCTGYCCCGACGTACAAATTGCCTTGAACTAGTAATTCTTAAAATATATTAATCCTAATGCTTAATTCTAATTAAGGCGGCAGTAACTCCGTAACTCCAGATGAAAAGAAAAAAGGAAATAGGAAGAACTGAGCTAGGACTTAGTCCCCTCTGCCCCAAGGGGAGAAATTCCTCCCTGATCCCCCTTGGAGGAGCTGACAAATCCAGCTCCTGCAGTGATGGGAGCCTCAGCCTCAGAGCCTCAGCGCCCCAGTCCAGGGCAACACCTCCCTGCTCCATGCCCCTCCATGTCCTGCCAGGGCAATTCACACCACTCGCAGCTCAAACCTTTTCCCTCAAATCTAAATTGTTGTGTAAATTTGCCAATCTGCACTTTTCCAAGTCAAGCGGTGCCACCTTGGTCTGTTCTGAAGATGGGACAGCCACGGAATAATTCCTCTTTGCTCCTTCCCTTAAACATTCCTTATCTAAAAGCAAAACCTGCTCAGCTGTGATTGAACTTATAGCCATCTACAAAAAGTTAATGTCACTGCTCTCACCTCCTTACTTTTAGCTCCAACAAACAAGAGCCTGGTCTTAAAAAGTCACACCAACCACCTGCCAAAAACCCTCCGCTTGCTCTGTATAAAATCCTTATATATGCCCGTATAAAAACCTTAGGGACTGGAACAATATAATACTGTCTTTGGAGAGTTTTTAAGACTCAGAGTACACTAAGGCAAATACCTTGCTGTACTCAAATAAAACAGAGTTGACCTTATAAAACAAATTACTGGTTAAAAATGGGGYGAGATGCTGACAAGATTTACAATTTATTATTGCAGCGTGTGGAAAAAAAAACAATTACAATTCCATCTTTATTGTCAGAAAATAACAAATTAAATTCGGAGCTTTAAAAAGAGGGATTCTTTGATGTGGTCTGAATCACCCGGTCCCATCTGCCAACCTAAACACCCGTATGCACTACAATGTTTCTCATTTCAATACTAAATGGTTTATGTCATATTTTGGAGTGTGGAAATGGTAGCTGGAGATTTATGTCCTATATTATCTTTTTTATATCTCATTATCTACAAAGGTATATTAGCCTGTTCTACAAGTATGTCGCATAAATCACTGCTCTCTCTCTCTCCCCCTCTCTTTTATTTTTTATTTCCTTCTTTCTCTCCTTTTTAAGCAGGTTGGTGCTACTGACTGRAAAAAAAAACACAAAACCAAGGGTGCTTCTTCTGTTCCACAGCAGAAGCCTGCATGAGGGGTGGATGTTTAAATGGCAGATTAAATTAGGGGTTAAAGCAGATGCTCACCAGCAGCCCTGGAATCCCGACTCCTGCAACGGGCAGCGCCCGGGCGCGGGGCTCGGTCCCTGCAGTGCCCCYGTGGGTCAGCACGTGCTCCTGTGCAGGGCACGCTGCCAACTCCAAGGAACACGAAGGGGAACGGCATACGGGTTATTATCGCATTTGTGCATCGCGAGCCAAATTTCTGCAGGGATGTTGGAAGGTCTTCCCTTCACCTCAAGACTAAGTACGGAGCCATTCTGGGCAGTTTAAACCCACATTTCTTAATGACTTAGAAACCAAAAGATGGTAGATTATGACTACAAGCATATTATTTTTATGTTCACAGAGAAGAGAATAGTTAGGTGGATATCGAGCCTTTATACTTGAAATTTTATCCTTGAAAAGGTATAAACCCCAAATACTGGAGAGGAAGGGGAAAGAGGTGGAGGCAGCAAGATTTTTTTTAATTAAATGGTGCTTTGAATGGAAMACCTCTCTCGGTTTCATGCTACGGTCACCCTTGCAGCACCGGTGTTGACCGCTCCCACCTCCACGGTGCTTCTGCGGGAGGTGAGTGTTGCTTCACTGATTTCAGAGAGCTGAAGAAAGAGCAGCCCAGATCCCTGCCCCGAGTTATGCAACGGGGAGGCAAGAGCAGCCTTTGCTAACTCACCTGCACCACCTAGAGCCCTTGGCAGCAGGTCCCTCCTACGCTCCCGCTGCGGAATACACGTRCCCAGCTCTCCAAGTGCAACGCTTTGGGCCCAATTAAGACAAAACAATCTCAATTTTTGCCCATTGCYGAGTGTCTGGGTGAGTGTTCGCAGCATCTCAGTCATCAGGTCACCCACCAGAGGCAGTTTCTGGAACAAGACCCGGATTCCAGAGACGGACAACAGTCCTCACRGCTCTCCCACTCTTCCAAAGCTCGGTGGCAAAGCTCAGGCTGAGAAATCCCGGGAGGGAGTTGCAGGCTGCACATTGTGGGGCTGGGAAGGCAGGCGGGAGGGAAGCGCCTTGCCCCGGGCCCTCTGAGTCAGCCGAGCATTCCAGCCGCCCCGCGCAGGAGAAAACCTTGGGAGCAGCGCCCTGCAAAAGCCCTTATGTAACTTCCGCAATTAACTTTATGGGATCCTGGCAGCACGATTATGTTTTAAAGAATTATTTTTTAAAAACTCACATCGGTTTTGTTCCCTTTC
Organism: Nothoprocta perdicaria; assembly: GCF_003342845.1. NCBI lineage: Eukaryota > Metazoa > Chordata > Aves > Tinamiformes > Tinamidae > Nothoprocta > Nothoprocta perdicaria. Next base: position 1,635,598 of record NW_020454516.1, read on the forward strand.
TCCATCTATATTCCTAGATTTCTTTTCTACCGCTTTCTAACATAGACAGTCTCCCTCCTCTCTCCTGGGTTCTTCAGCTTTTTCCTTGCGTTTTATTAGTTTTCGCCATTCCTTATGTTTATTATAGGAGTCGCTCCAACTGCCAATGAAATCACGAAACTTCTTTACGGCTGCTTGAACAGATGTTGAAACAGATCCTTTATGTTTTACTGATTCATGTTTACTTCCTGCCCTTGTTCTATGCTCCCTCATTTGCTTGGGAAGCTGCACACGCTCCCTCTCACTCACCATCCCTCCCGTGCCACTCGGTGTCTACCTGGAGAAGAGATGGCCAGGCCAATGAAGCAACATCACTGTTGAAGAAACAGCACCTCAGAGGCTCACCTTTATTTAGAAAGCCATTTTTGAAGATCACTGGCATGAAGGCTGGCACCAAAAGGTTATTTGTCTTTCCTGCTTCTTCTCATACACTGGGAATTCCTATAGAGGTCGTCTGGAACAGTAGGACGTAACCATCTCTACCAACAGCTCAGCATCATCAGGCCTTGATCTCACCTTGGTTACCCTGAACACACTAACGCTTTTTCCACGAGCAAACAATCCAACTGGGGTCAGTCACATTGTCTCACCTGCAACACCCTATCAAATGCAGTTCAAGTTCTGYAATCGTCTCCTGTTTGACACTGAGTCGGTCCCCATCCAAAAGGAGGACACTGCCTGAAATTGCCATTTATTGTGCAGAACCTCCACACCCCCTGATTTCTCAATTATTCTCCCAAATGTGCTTTAATCTTTCACTTAGCTCATCCGTTGCTTTCTTGCCCACAGATCCTCTGTCTTTTTACTTCTCTGTTCATCCAACACACCTATTACCTCCCACAGGAGAAACCAACCTGTAATCTTTGCAGCTTTTTCCTCTTGATTCACTCTGTTTTCTTCATCTTCTTCATTGTCTTCCTCAAAGTCATCGAGATTTCCAATATCGGCTTGTTTCATGCTCATCAAGCTAGCCAGGCTTTGCATATCTTCATCCCTAATGAACAAATTTCAAACCAGGCATTAAAAATCCATCCATTAAGACCAYGTCTGATGCTACGTAAAAGATTTTTAAGAATGCAATATTTTCATCTTTTCTTCCCTCATCTCAGATCTCATCCTGAAAGTGGTGAAAGAAGAAAATAAAAATATTTGTGTATATTAACAATTAAATGGAGTGCTTTCCATTAACCCCATTTTGAACGGGAGGCTGGACTGGAGGCCTTGGGAGCTCCCTTCCAACCCGACCTTGGCTACAGTTCTGTGATTTTATAGATGCACAGGAATAGCTTATTTCCTATAGCTAGAAACTAAACACACCACSACACAAAATATTCCATCTACTTTGAAGCTGTTCACAATAAAATACTGTGTCTAATAATGTCAAGAGAGCTAGAAAATCATTATTTTAAATATATCATTTGCAGGAATAGAGGTGCTCTAAAAACCACACACAAGTTTGCACTGAAGTTCAGAAGCACTTAAAACATGGGAAATAAACTCAGTATCTTAAAATACTTCAATATTAATATTAAACTTCAAAATACTTTAAAATAAAACCAGGAATTCTTAGGGGAAATTCACCTTGCACTTAGAGTTCACAATAAYCAACACCACAGATCTCCAGGCCTTTTGGGAAGAGCAATTGTTTTATAATACAAATAAGAACTAATAATAATAATTACAGAACAAGTAACTATCGGGAAGTGGCAAAGACCTTTCCTTTCATGCTGTCCCCTCCAGGACTCATCATCCTGTTTTGAWAATCAATAGATTAAATCAGCCCTTTAACCACAGGAGAAGGCAGCAGCATCGGGCGAGTCGAACCCAACGTGTTCTAAGCGCGTAGCCAGGACAGCTCATAGTGCTCGGGAGAACGYCTATTTAATAAAGTCCTTCCCGTGGGACAAGGATTCCTTGGAACAGACGCCCATCAGCCTTCATCTAGCTCCCGTTTTCTCACATTGTGGCTGTGCACGCATCGGACACCTGAATTGTCACTTTTGTTTCGGCTAATAGCACACTCTCTACCTCCCCAAGRTTAGGTATACAACAAAACAGTGCTTTCACAAACACTTTTTTCTTTTCAGTTCCTAGTTCGGGGCAGTATTAGAGCCCTACTCTTGGGTGGGAGTGTATCCTTGAATGCAATTATTTCCTTCAAAAGAAGGTTTGTGCTAAATGGACCAACTTCTACCAGTTATAGTCTCAGCAAGCATCTCTTAACAGTGCAGCTGTTACTGGACGTTGGTGGCTTCCCAAAAGTTAACAGGCTATTGGATGCTGACTTTCTCTTCTTGTTTCCAACTGCTACACCACGTTAAGCCATACCTACAAATGCAATATTTAAAACTAGACTGTCAGCATTTGTAGGGGAAAAGAAAGGCAAACGGCAACAGTTTCCTCATGTCCCTCTTCTTCCATCCTTACATCCACTGCTCAACATGTAGAGACAGACAATAGGAACAGGAAAGAATGGGCCAACATCTGAGACCCTGAACCTGACAGAAATGGTGAGAGGTGATAGGATGTGGAAAAATCATCAGTGCCTCTGTCCTGAAAAGATGATTGAAGGCAGGGACGGAATGGGATGAGTGAAAGGGGGAAGCAGCAATCGGAGTGCAAGTGAACCCCTTTGCACAGGGTGTCTTGCGATCAACCTGCAACCCTATCAACCAGCAACCTCACCTCTGATCCCAACCTCACCTCTGATCCCACCCTCCCTTGTTCTGCAGCTGCCTTGGGCTCTTTGGGCAATAGGAAAAGGTTTGCTTGCCCTCCACCTCTCGAGGGTACTTTGGGATGAACCACACATACATTCCAGAGTACACTCCAGCTGCTTTCCAACCTGTGGATACTTCTGAGCTGCTCCTATTTATCCACAGTGATGGAGGACAACTACCTGTCTCTGGAAAACACAAGACTCTAATTAGACTTAGACTGAGAAACTAAGTATGGCAGGAATGATAGGTATGCTGAAGGAGACTCCTGGATTCTGCCATTCTACACCAAAAAGGCTCTTTACCCAAGGAATTCTTTGAAAAGCAACACAAAGCAGGCTGGCTGCTTAGTCAAAAACAAAATAAAACCAAACCCCACTTACGTGGCTTTTCCTTCCCTCAGGAAAATACAAGATAGAGAGAACTGCAGCGTGGCGGACACCACTTTCTTGGACAAAGGTTTGAATTTTAACTTGACATCCGTCTGGGTCGGCATGGGGCTCGCGTATTGCTTCATGTTGATGTTGCTGGTGGCAAGCGCTTTGCGGCGGCCGGAGGGAGATTCCTGAAAGCGGACAGACAAAAAAAAAAGATATATTTTAAAGTTGCAAAGGGTTGTTGCAATAAAACCCGCATGTACATAAAACAAAAAATCACCAAGCAGAAAAATAAGAAATCTGTTAAACCTTCCAAGTGCGCAGCTGGAATGGATTGCTAGGATCCTCTCCAGGGACAAGAGGGCAGCTCTGAAAGCAGCCCCACCACTAAGGATGGTTTTTATCCAACCCACACTAGATAACAGGGTTTAGTAATACGTAAGGTTCTATACAAAATACTAACAAAATACTAAGATTTTTGAGCCTCTATCAGTATTCAGGACTCAACATTAATGCCAGAATACTTCTCAAAGCAGGATTAATTCCCACTAATGTTCCACATGGACTACGAGGAGTCACTGGTTTCCAAGATAAAGGCTGTCAGTCCTTCCAAAAAYATCAATAAAAACTGCACAAAGCAAAAATAAAAAAGGTAAGAGGAAGATAGAGGCCTACATTGTATTGCAAGATAAAGGTGTTGCTCACAGTTCAGTAATTCAGACATAAATGAATCTAAAATGCATCTAAGAATCTACTCGCTGTGTTTGATATCAGCATAAGCAGCAAAGGAACGATTACACGTAATAAGGCTCTAGTAAGGAAAATAACTCGAGAAAGCCCTGATGTTAGCTCCTTTCAAAGATGCTCTCACAATAAGTCCACATTTTATTGCGGCTGACAATTTGTGTTGAATGAGGAATACTAATTCTATCAAAACATTCAAGCATCCTTTTTCCAAGTACTTGACATTTCCGCCCAGCAGAATAAGTCAGAATGTAATATGTCATCCCCAAAGAATACCTTGTTTAAAAAACTACCCTTATCTGTCAGATTACGCGCAGCAATATTATACAGAACTATTAGTGCATGTAGATACCTTATGAATGAATTTCAAAAAAATGCATCAAACACTCAAGAAGGATTTAGGCCCTCTCAGAAGAGCGACTTAAGAATATGCAAATACTCYTAACAGAAGCAAGTTGAGCAGATGGGACTATCACAAACACCACAAGGGCTCTCTCCTCGGCCGCCACTGCCAATCAAGGAGCAAGATTAAGGTCCAAGGTTGTGACAATGTGTGATGAGCGGGAAGTTTCTGCTACGTTGATATGAACATTGTTCCTCTGTGACATTGATATGAACAACAATCACCTGGTGCTGTCCCACACTTGGAGCAGCGTTTGGGGTTACAGCTCGTCATGCAGAACACCTGGGTGACTGCGGGTCCTCCTGGAGAGCAGCTCCTGAGCCACCAGGCCCTTCCCTGGCCATGTCCTCCAGGCAAATCCAGGTACACGGTGTGGAGCTCGAGAGCAACTTGCTTTTACCAAGGGTAAATTACCAGCTTTCACCCTACGGTGTGAAGATGGTTGAGATGAATACAAAGGGAGTATCAGTTCTATGCTGAGACTCCTTAGAGAAAACTGGCACAACATAAATGTAAACATTTATGTCAAGCTTAAGTGGCACGTTAAAACCTACTTGCTAATTACGTGCACGCCAACCAGTAAAAGCAAGAAGGAAGGATAAAATAACTTGAATTACATCCGCACTTTGAGTCTGACCAAAGGAGAATATCTCTGCTTGGGAGCTACAGCCCAGGAAACAGTTCTCGTGCTTTGGGCTSGATCCTTCTTTGACTCGGGTAGGATGTGTTCGTGCTTGCAGACAAAACAAGGCATTCTAAATGCTTTAATGGTTTTAAAATCTATGCTGTCACAGTTCTTCTTGCTAACAGTTCAAAACATAATGTAAATATGCAGAAGAGCTCCTCATTAGCACATTATTTCCAAAGCATACACTATATTTCCATTAAAAAAAATGCTTTGCTTTCTTCTTTTTGGAATGGTGCCTGTCTTTTGTCACACCCTCACCCCCCTTTATCACTTCAAGCGCACAACCCAAGTCAAGGTGTATCTACAACCTGGGGGAAACAGCTCTCAGGTGGAGAAAGGCCTGAGATGTGGCCTGAAAACTCCTTTTCTGCTGCTGGAAAGGACATTCCCGAGGTGCTTCAGTCCCGAGTTCATCTCACCAGGGGCTATCCTGCCTCCTGACCTACAACCAACTTAAGGAAAAACATCTCTAAATGTCCCTCTGTACTAATAACCACTTCTCCCAAAGGCTTTTCAAAAATAAAAAATAAAAAAAAAAAATCACATTTTTTCGCTTTTCAAAAAAACTCCTGTTAACACAACATCGGACACCCCAGAACTACAGGGAATTTTTTTGTTTTGCAGAAGAATCTCCAATTTGTAACGCAGGTATCAAAGAGATTTTCAGATAAGCTTGAATCATTTGGGCTCTACCACTACTGCAGTTACTTTCCTTAGAAAACTTATTTGYGGTCATTTTGCCTCCTGTAATTATCATCTTTCTGATATTAATCCTCCCACAAGGTTAACACCAGAAGGGCAAACAAACAAGAAACGGATTTGTATTTTCTGCTAAACTGGCCTCACTCCTCTAGTCAGGCAGAATCAGAAATATTCACCACTTTTGCCCCCGAGATCCATTCCTATATTCTGTGGAAACCAGCAGAATATGTTTTACCTCTTAGCACAGAGCTGCCCTTTGGCACAGAGACCTCCAGCCCTGCACCGCGCTCCTCAGGTCCCGAAACACCCCATCCTGTTTGTCAAATGAACTCAGGGTCTATACAATAAAACGTGGAAACACTAAAATGGTTTCACTGGGCAAAAAGCTGTATATTGCTATTTTGTCACGAGAAACAGTGAGCTCTGACCATCTTCATCCTGCAAAATGAAGACCTGTAGGTCTCAAAGCAGAAGCTCCTTTAAATATCAGCAATCTGTTGCACACCTAGGCATAACATAATTACACGGAGCTGTTTTTCTCCCTATGAAATCCCGTTCAAACCACAGATTTTAAGGTTCCTGCTTTTCCTTCGCTTCCTAATGAAACGGAGAGCATTTCCAAGGAAAGCCACCCCAATGCATGGCAGAAACGAAGCAGGCAAGTCCCCGCTGGGGCTGCTGTTGGGCTACCACCGCCCTGCTCATCCTCACCCGCTCATCGTCCGCTTTCATGGACTCTGGAAGTTGCCCAAGATGAGTATCCAGTGGGAAGCTTGGACAGGGAAACGAGACCTCATACGTGGCGACAGTCACACAAGGCACACAAATGACTCCGGAGGAAACGTGCGAGAGTTGCTTTGCTAACAAAAACAGCACCCTAAATAAGCTGTGCTAATCACAGAGCAGATGGCAAACCAAAAAGCTGAGGCCGAGGTTTCACCTGAGTATTGCACCCATRGCCCGGCGGGTGCGATGCAGCTGGGTCTCCTCCTCGGCGCGCGACGCAGGTCGGCCTCTGTCGTGGCACAAGTTGCCAGCAAGCAAAAGCCTCAGGGATCAGGTTATTTTGACAGCTTTACGAGCATATTTCCAAGTGGAATTCTTGTCCAGAACTGGAATTTTCCTGCCTCTTGAGACACAAGCTCACCTCTCCTCGCACAGCCCATCATACAGCCTCAACACATGCTCCGTATCACCCAGCACCCGGGCCCTATATGGAGCTGCTCCTCTGCCACAACCATTTCCCTTGGCACTGCCACAGCCCTGGGCCCAGATTACTAATCACCTCGACAAGCAATTGCCTTTGGCTTGAGCTGAAAGGCCACTTGAGATAAACGTGATGTATCTGAAGGGATGTTACAGCTGGAGCACCATCGTATGMCGATTGCTAGGTTGGGGTCCTGCTTGTCTTATTTCTTCCCTCTCATTCACGGCTTCTTGAAGACGACACCAAAATACCACAAGGAGCAGCCACAAGGGCTTTTCCCAAGAGGATATCACACAACGGGAGGAGGCTTCCAAGCACAGGGGCAAAGCACACGAAGTGCCAGTCCCGTGAGGGGGACCCTCAAGCTGCAACAGCCAGAAAAAGAAGGGCTCGTAATGAAGCAAGAAGTAAAAACTTCTCTTCTCTTCTCTTCTCTTCTCTTCTCTTCTCT
>NW_020454516.1:1643098-1645522 GCF_003342845.1 Nothoprocta perdicaria
CTCTTCTCTTCGTGCTCCATGTGCAAAGCAGCCATACACTGAACTTCCCTGTTTTCTTCCCTGGATATTATCCGTTAGCTGGGCCCGTCACAGAGCTAGGTGGCCGCTTCCTGCAATGCTCATGGCAAGGGCCCCAAGGAGCCACGCGGGGCTAGTTCAGCACAGGCCCCTATCATTATGCCTTGGCAAACAACTTAAAAACCCTTCCCACCTCTTATCTCGCGTTGCTGTTAAACGCTGCTGCTATCAAGAAATAGGAGTCGTCCCCGGCAAACAWCTCGCATCTCCCCGCTGCTATTCACCGCGCTACTAATGCACATTACATGTTCAATCCTCCCTTGCTGCTCCTACGACAAAGCTCTTGTCAAAAACAGATTTCATTTTTTCTGTGTATGCACAAATTAGTTATGGATGATTAGCAAAGCATTCACTCTTTTATTTGCTTTGGCGGCGACTTGATCCGTGTTACATTCATGTGAGGGAAGCACTTTATTTTATGTTGATTAAATATGAAACACTGTACTGTTGATAAAAGGAGTCGTGTTCAGGTCTGCATATTACACTGACAAAAGCTGCATGTGCCCGGGCTAACATTTTCTTAAACAAGTTTTTCCAGATTTTTAATTGTGAAAAACTTAATGCACAAATTGTTTTCTTCTCACCAAGCCATGGGCACTAAGAGCTTCATGTCTTAAAGCAATGTGTTGCCGTCCCAACAGGCAGCAATAATTATTGCACATTYGACGGAGTAATAGAAAGGAATTTTCAAGAGTTTCAGTTCCTCTAAAAAGCCACTTCTAAGGCACATCATTTACAGTATAAAACGTAGCCACAAAGGGCTGCAGGAGTGGGTAGAACGGAGAGCAAATCAACGTGAAAAATTCTTATTACATGAGAAGCACGATGAAAAGGAGGACGTATGGGAATATCCCTGTGGAATGCGGCTCAGTTGCTAGTGGCTCCAGCTATCACAGGGTAACACGTGCTTAAATGCCTGTCTGTGAGGCCTATAAATCTGCTCTTTCCACTAAACGCAGCGATACAGTGACATCATATAGGGCACATTTCAGTCCAGCACAGTATTTAACTTCAGCCACGTGATTCCGGTGCAATTAAACCACGTGCACAAAAGCCATGTGATTAAGCACCTTGTTAAACGCGGGAACAAATTATTGGCCCTTATAAAACAGGCTCGGATGTGATGGAGGGCCCCTCTGCCTCGCGCACAGGCCCTGGGTGAAAGCGAGACCGAGGCTAAAGCTTCCAAGAAGGCTTTTTTCTTTGCTTCGGGTCACCTGGGAATAGGCGAGAGGACAAACGGATAAACGCTGCCGGGCGCTTCCTTGCCTGCATTCCCACTCCCTGGAATCAGGCCACGACACCCAAGCAGAGGGCCCCGCGCTCCTCCACCTCCTCRCAAGAATTTCCCCCTCTTGCTCCTGAGCAGCCAATTTCCTCCTCCTGAGCTGCGTGGGCCCCAGCTCACACTACAGGGAAACAAAGCAAAGCGAAGCACCACATTCCTGCGTTCCTCCCTCACGTTCCTCTCTAAGGCCCGGGTGTCTTTAATCCGGGCTCCCTGAGCCCTCCCAAGTGGTGGAGTTTTCATATTTGCAGGTCCCGGTTGAAAACCCGCCCGTTCTGCCCCACTTGGGGGCAAATCGCGTCCCTCCCGCGCGGCTCTGCACACACTCGGCCGCACCGACGGCCTGGAGGAAATTCCAGGCCCCAAGGGGCTGCTCCCGCTTTATTAACCCTCATCCTATGGACACGGCCCGTTCCCACCTGCACGTCACGGCCTCTAGGAATACAGGAGCATTTCAGGGCATTTTAGCCCTGTTTTAAGTCTGAAACCCCAAAGGGACAAGTCAAACYGCAAGCACGTCACATATTACACAGTTTCCCATTTATTTATACCGCCCACGCGTCATATTATCAGACTTGTACAAATGGTAATACACATACAAATACACACAACCTTCAAGTAACATCTATATATTCTAATATTTTCATTTTAAAAGTTATTCTATCAGTCCAACAAGCGTTTTCTAGAATGGAACATGAAGAAGCACTGCCAACATATCTAAGGGTGTCCTATGAACGAGTTCACATATGTCTAAAAAGCAAAGATTGGGCAAAGGGTTTATGAACAAGCTCTGTTCTCATCCAAAATGAGTATAAAGTAATAAATAAAGTAATAAAGAGAGTGACTCAGGTTCTTCTCCACCTCTCAGCTGGGGAGCCAACCTAGCCTAGTGAATTAAGAGAAGGCTCAGTGTTAGTAACTTAATATTGGATACATCCATTGTGCTTAGTGGAAGACGAATAAAAAAATAAAATAAAATAAAATAAAATAAAATAAAATAAAATAAAATAAAATAAAATAAAATAAAATAAAATAAAATAAAATAAAATAAAATAAAA
>NW_020454516.1:1646722-1689158 GCF_003342845.1 Nothoprocta perdicaria
AAAATAAAATAAAATAAAATAAAATAAAATAAAATAAAATAAAATAAAATAAAATAAAATAAAATAAAATAAAATAAAATAAAATAAAATAAAATGGCCATGGTGCAGAAGAAACCTAAAGCATAAAATAATAATTTGTATTTACCACTGATACTTATTCCACCCAGGCACTCAGGATGCCTGAGAGGGATCATAAGTGCACAATGCAAGTTATTCGCTGCCTAAATACCAGCACAAAATGCTACAATATAAAGGTTGGAAGGATTAGCACAAAAGGTCCCACTCCAAGACAAATGTCTCCTTCATAGTTCAGTTCACAGCCATCATGACTGCTCAGTCAGGCCTGCYGCTCCAGAAGGCTTTGTGTATACCTGAAAACCAAACACGCCGAGCACTTTCAAAATGTCTTGTTGATACTAGCATTTTTTTTTCTGAAGAGATTTTAATTACCACGGGGCTGAAACAGGCTTTTTCTTTTTTTTTTTCCCCTCAATGCAGAGAGAGCAGCAAAGAGTCACTGCTTCGAAGCTGGGCACCTCCTGAAACAACTTCTGAGGAGGCCAAGCCTTCCACGGGGTGCCGCAGCTCTCCTCCTTCAGCCCCTGCTTTCTACGAGCAGAAAGAAAAGCTRAAACACCAAACAGCAGCAGCAGCCCCCACCTATTTCCACCCAGTATTTTGTATTTGCAAACGCTTTGCAAGGCAGTAGGGTTATGGTTATGTAATAGCTACTTYAGGAAAAACAACTGCATTATTAGCGCTAAAATATACTGCTTTTTGGCTCTAACAATAAAATTGGAAGGTGATTTTCAAGCAAGCCAGCGGTCCGTGGTGGGCAGGAGAGGAAGGSAAATAAAAGAGGGATGTAGATTTCTAAGTACGTATCTGAATTTAAATGCTCTTCCCTAAAGATTACAGGGCTCCGGTCGGCACAGGGCGCTCCACCGGCTAAGCTGGGCTCTCCTCATCTCCGTCTCACTCCGTTTCTCTCCAAGGACGGGGTCCTGCGCTCTCAGAGCTGATCATGTTATGGAGCAGGAGGCAGGGCGCTGTGTTTTGGGGCAGAACGGTGCATCCTCAGCGACACGGCGATTTCTGGACTCCCTCTACCGGCACACACCAAAAAGCCAGGGAGTCGAGGAAGCCCCTGGCCAGGGCTCCAGCTCCCAAAGCAGCCGGCACCATCCTTTTGGCCACCTCAAACTGCTGCCCGCGCGACTTGGCGAAACAGGCAGCTCCATTCCTGGGGATTTTGATCAAATTTGAGCAAATCCRGCTCCGGTGCCTTTGGCCAGAGCTAGAGGGAGCGATCAGAGCGCTGGGCTCCGCAGGCACCGGCAGCAGCTCTCCCACCGCTCGGATCAAGCCGGCTCGCTGCCGGGATGGGGCCGGGAGCCGGTCCTGGACTCCGGCTCCGCGGGAGCAGCCCAGTCTAGAGCGACGGGCAAGACCAGCCCCGGTGGCTCCTTCCCGCGAGCCCGCGCTCCCTGAACCATTCCACATGAAAATGGGACCGCTCTGAGCACCGCACGTAGGAGAAGCACTGCTGGACACGGTGCCATTTTGACGATAAACTGCAGTCTACAGCTCCAAGAATTCCACCTGGGGATTACCATTCCAGCGGCTGAGCCCGGGCTTMCGCGGGGGGATCTCGAATGTCCCCGCGGCCCTTGGGCACAATGSCGTATTCTTCCTCTCTCCCGCTCGTCCTGGCGCGGGCTCGGGAAGCGCGGTGCTGCGCCCGTCCCGATCACAGGCTGCCATCCAGCGGCGAGCGCCCGGCACCGACGGCCGCCACGTTGCGCCCATCCCGTGGGAATGCCGAGCAGCCCCGCGCTATTCRGCTCCTGCGTTTCTCACCCCGTCGGAGGACCAGCCTCCAACCTGTTTTTCTGACTGCCCCGGGGGCCTTCCCAGCTCAAACACAGCCAAAAACTACGTCGTATTTAATGACTTTGTGATAAAGCACATGCTACGTAGCCCAGCGCAAACCTGCCTGCTGCTCTGTGACCCTAAACCCAAAATGTCCCTGAGAGGAAAGAAAACTCTCCCCAGCACCCTGAGATGAAAAGGGGGCAGCGGGCCAGATTTTACAYGTGAAAGCCAATTTTGTCCTGCAAGGAACAGGGGCTGCTGCGGGAGAAGGTTCGCGCCGCACTCGTCTCGTGCCATGGGACACCGGAGGGTTTTGCTTAAAGGGGATCAGATGAGGTTACTCCAGAGCACCCCACTGTATCTCAGTGCACTGTGGCCATCRACACCATAGGATTTCCAGAATCTCAGCTGTCACTTGGAAGAGCATTTTCCAGCTTGCAGTTGCAAAGGMAACACCCGCCACGGCCAGCCCGAGGGAGCCTGTTGCAGCGAACGCCTGTTGACACCACCACGAACACCCATGCCCAACACAATGGGCACCTTTAGGGACCACAGCAGGCGGGAATTTGCAACGCAGGAGGAGCTTGTTCCTCAACGCTCCTGTTTTGCCCCCTTGCAGCCAATTTCCAATCCCACCTTCACGCCGCTCGTGCTCCAAGGAGCTCCATCCAAGCRCCCACGCTAAACCCAACGTGTCCCTTCATGGCACTGTATTCACACGTGGGATCAACTCTTCTGATCAACTCAGCAGGCGCTGAGGGGACTGTCTGGAATGGCATCAATTRAGTTTTGGAGCTCAATTAATTGCAGTTATATTAAACTATATAAAAAGTCAGTTAACAACCTAAGACACGCGGCGATAAGAGGCAAAGTGAGAACGATCACTTTGCCACGTGGTTTGTCTAAAAACAAGGCTTTCCAGGAACGCAGAACTCTCATTTTCTGTCAGCCGGCCACGATTCTGTTCTACTGGAATCTAGTACTTTTAAATAATATGTCCTGCCTTAAGCTGTTTGCAAGCACAACCCTATTGAACTACTTGAGGCCAAGCAACATCTTGCAGAATAATGGCTATTCCCATTTCCTCTCRACACGTTTCTGCACTTTGAGCACACACAACTGTAAGGTATTATCTCAAATCCCACGACACGTTCAACCGGCCCTCCAAACTATCTGCTTTTGAAGGTGCCTTGATCAAAATATATTTTCCATTAAATGGCCCTGGCATTTTTTCCCATATTGAAAATGTGGTAAATTTGAACGGATGCAATATACGCTGTTTTAACACTGCATGGCTACTGGGTCAAAAATGAGATTTCTCTCCCATAATGTTGTCCCAGCRAGCGCCATTTCCAATAATGACATCCTGAACGGCATCAAGAGCCAATAGATATTTGTGTATGGGTATAAAGATAAAAACACACTTGAGCACATAAAACCAGGAARAAGCGGCATGCTGCACAAGCTTAAAAGCAAACACTTTTCCATTAAAAGACAAGTCGGCCAGCTCAGCTTACGCCTGGAGTATGATTAGAACCCCACYGCAAAACAATTACCAAGAAACTATTCGATATTTGATGTCTGAAAAAGAGAAGACCTCATGCAGACTCTGTCTCTCGTGCGAGCTGGCAAGTATATTTTACCGCTGATTTCCTATGAATAAACATATGCTAAGAATTGCCGAAACACACTGCTGGTTTTAAACCTGCCTAATGCAGCAGTATTAGAGGTTTGCTCCCGAAGCTGCCTGCCTGGTTTATGGGCTGCCTCCCTCCAGCTGGCAAGGACGAGGCGCGCGGATCAGCTGCCTCGCACGGCACGGCCACAGCAGAGAGGCATTTCTAGCGGGAARGAAAACAGCAGAGCACGTGAACAAAATGGTTCTAGCAATTTCGGAAAGAGTTGCACTTTACCCCTGCGAATCAATAATAACCAYAAAAATTACATGTCATCAAGCTCATCTCGTGTACGTGTTCTGCACAGCTCCCAGCACTCTCCTTTATCCCGCTTCCATTTGCGAGACKCTCTCATGCAACTGTAGCACAAACATCAGAAAATAAGATTATTTCTCCTTCCTTAAGTATTAAACTGAAACACTAATACAATTCTCACGATTGTCCCATAATCTGGAGGCGAGTATTTTTAGTAGCTTCATCTGCTGCAGTTATTAGCACTGCATCCAAAAACACTCGCCATCTAAAGTAGAGCTGAGGCACTGCATTTCATTTGGAAGACAGAGATCAAACAAAAGAATTATTACTATTTTGGAAAAAAGCACAATAGAAGAGAGTCAGATGGATTAAAAAAGATCCGTGCTCCGGTGATTCAAGATAAATAAGGAATTAAAAGTGTAAAATGTGTATTTTGGTGTTAAAAGTTCTCTTATTTAAATAAGGCATGTTGTTCATCTCATAGCTGCTGTTTAACAGATTGTTACACATTAATGATGACAAGGATGAGGGGCACCCCAATTTCTGGCATATTTTTGCTTTGGCTAGAAATTACCTGTCCGTCACAAACGCCAAACGCAACTGGGCGTTTTCTTATTTCTCAGTGTCTGGTGAAAACTTTCTGCAGCCAAACCCATATATCCACCATATATTATCTCCCTTGCACCTACCATAAACAGGTCTGCCCATTAAGGCCAAGACTGCTCCACATTTTGCTCCAAAAACCTAATCTCAGGGATTTCTGAGCTAGAACCAAGTGCTGAAGCGTTAATGGATGCAGAGACTAAAAGGAAAGCAACTTTTCTGATTCTCCATTAAATTCAAAGCCGAGCAAGAGGGAGATGGCTGACAAAGCAGCATTTAATTCCTCGCCGTATCTAGACCACAATATCCAGCCTAATTTACACAGACAGTCACAGTTCACATAATCACACACGGCAGAATATGACAGGGGAATTAAAGGACCAAGAAAGCATGTCTGAACTATGAGCTTCCTATTCTAAATGTATTAAACGCAGACATTTAATTCAGGAAAAGGCCAACCTGGTTGTTTCTTATTTTAAGCCAAAAGCACATTTCAAGCAGAAAATACCCAACAAACGCTATACCTTTTTTCATTATTTTCTTTAATAAATCAAATAGCCAATTTAGCCTTAAGCTCCCACAGGCTACAAAGATGCGCTGGGAGAGATAGCCAAGAATCTGTAATAAATTCTGGGGCAGCAGCTGATGAGCAAATAAGGAGCCYTCTTATTCTCTAGACCCATCTCCTTTCCCTGGCTTCTTTTTGCCAATGGAGTTGACAGCACCAAGGATTTAAGTTCTCTGTGCTCTGGTGGCCCTTTTCTGCAAGTCAAACCTCAAGTTTAGAACCAAACTCATTTTTACATCCCCTTCTCCTGGCCCCTTCTTCCTATTCCTTTCACATTATTTATCAATTATTACCYATATTTGTGTTGTCATATCTAAAAATAGAGCGGATGGATATTTTAGGAGAGGGAATCATTTCTCCCAGCCTGTGAAGGGTGCACCATGCTTGGGGTGATTATAAAGGAGAGAAAATCAAAGGCAACCACAGTACAGAACTTCTTGGGGAAAGACCAGGACAATGCACTTGTTCCAATACAATGGAATCAGATTCTGCCAAGTTTTCTGTAACTTTTTTTGATGCTTCTTTCATTCTGAGGCTTTGCTGGCATTTGATCTCAGAATGGCTCAGAAATCGAAAGCCTCTTTTTGGGTTAAGACTCTTGAAGTTAAGCAAAAGTAACAGGCAAAATGAGGAAACCTCATTTTTTAGCTTAAAATAGTCATCTTCTAAATCTGTTTGCAGTAAATCAATATGCAACAACAACAATCAATATGAACAACAACATCTAAACAGCTYTTTTTTAATCTTTTTTTTTTTTTCCTCCTGTTTTTTTCCCCCTCTCTTCAGTTCAGCAATTCAGTTGGACGTATTTGCCCGGAAAAAAATGAAAACTTGGATGCCTCTCCTATAAGAGCATACATCTGAGATGTTACACTTTCAATTTAAAGGGGTAGCTTCTACAATGAAGATAAATCTGTGGTAAATCAAAAGGAATTTTATTTTTCTGACAATTCTTCAAGATGCATCACTTCAAAATGGACTATTAGAGTGTCCTAAAAAGGGAGATCAGGAAAAACYAAATAAATAAAATAAAATCAGAAAAATCTACAGATATGTAGTTCCCGAGACCTGAGGAGAAGAACTGGAAGAAGTTGAGGGCRCCATTTCTCCTGGGCCCCTCTGAGCACAGGGACAGCGTGACACAGCAGGACACTGATGGGAATGAGCCCTTGGAAAGAGGACKTTAATGCTCTGTTAATGCAATCACCAGGAAGAACAGCGCATGTCTCATCACTATGACATTACTGGGGTTGATTCATCAGGGGTGAGAAGGAGAMTGGGGCCTCCACACACACAGAAAGCCCAATCTGTTCTCCGATTCCATAAGCARCAAGGCAAGAAACAGGAGCCTCAGGCTGTATCGACAGAGACTGAGACTAGAAAGATCTGCAGTGGTTGGACAAGGAAGCAGAGATGTCATTTCCATACGTTTTCCAAAAACCTYTTGGACAATTTCATCTGGAATGATGCTGCCTTCAGGCAACAGGACAGACCAGGTTAGGTTCCCTCCAGCCCAAGTTTATGTAATTCTYACACGACTTTCAGAAAGAAATGGGGACCAACGCTCTGTTCATCTGCAGAACAAGTAAGGCTGGGATGTCCTCGGTTAACAGCAAGGATTATGATCTAAAGGGCCACCACATAAAAAGGGGATAGTTATAATTGCCACTGCTTTCATTAATCCTACGCTTTGGGTAAGCATATATATATATATATATACACACACACACACACACATATTTATATTTATATACACACACAAAGCTGGAAAGGAATGGAAGACAGAAGATGGAGATGTTCACYATGAACTTTGCAATATGTCAGGAAGGCATTTCTTAGCTATTAGAGGAAGAAAGGGCTTAGAAAACATTTCTACAGGAAGGTAGAAAAGTTATTTCATGCACTGCATACTATACACTGCATACTATAACCTTAACGTTTGAAAAATCCTGTTAWTTTTTCAGTTTCCTTTAAGAGCATGGAAAGTACTCATCTACGAAGCTGCCACACAGGTAAAAGAACGGTCCATGCTCGAGAGACCTACCTTCTGTCCTCTTTAGATGGTGAGCAACCATGCACTGAGCATGCATGGAAACAAAACGACGCTCTTGTGACTTTAGCCGCACAAGAACACAAAGTTCTTGTATGTAAAGCCAGGAAGGGCTTCAAAATATCTGARGAACCCCCAAATTTCTCTGCAGTCAGTGCAGGAAATCCTCCAGAGAGCAAGAGATCTGTCCCAAACCTAAGCTCTGTTGGGCTCTTGGTAGCCTTCCTTCAGGACCCCATGAACAGGACCCCATTGACCAATCTCGGACACTGACTTCTAACTGTCTTAATGCTTAATGTAAGCTCCAACAAAACGGGTTTTGCTAAAATGTAGGCTGCTTTRTGATGAAAGGATTTCCTGTTCTGTAAACTCACTCGGCTGCAGTGTTTTGTTTTGTTGGTGTTTCTAGCTACCACGTCAGGAAAGTCCTTTCGAGAGCCTGGCTGCACGAAAAGAACAAGCCCCAAGGACTGGGTCACAGAAGTGACTGTCCTGGACGGATTTGAGTTCGAGCACGTTCCTTTAAGAAAACTGAAAAGCTCTACGTTAAGCCTGGAAGGGATAAACRTTAGGTTAACCATCTTGCTGGCTCCCAATTTTGGGATGAGGAGGCGTTTTGTTCCCAGGTGATAAAGCGGTTGGACAATTCATCCCTCTCCGAGCTAAATAAACGGAGGAATTTTCATCCACCACTAAGCGGAGCTCTTACTCTTGGATTGGCTCCGTGCTCCCGAGACATGTTTGCAAGGCAGGGCTGGCTTCCTTAGGGGCCCCAAAGCCACAGCCTCTTCCCACCCCGAAACATCCCGGCAGCTTGGAGCAGGCTGGAGCACCACGCGAGAGCAGCCTGTGCTCCTGCCAGCCCTACATCCCATCCGAGGGAGAGGAAGGTGCATGGAGCACCCCACGATTTCCCTCTTTGGGAAGCAACCGTGGCTGGGCCCACCTCTCCACCCAGCCTCGGTTTCCTCCCCTCTAAGGGAAGATAGGGAACCTGCTTTTCCCTGAAAAGCAATATTCCAGGCTGAACAGGGCGTGCGCGGCAGCTCGGGACGGGCAGATGTCAGAATCCAGCTCTAACTTGTTCACTCCCCTGCTCATAGAAAAATAATGTGTCATAACCCATAAAACAGTGAGTCATCGCTCGGCTCTAACTTGTTTACTCCATGSCTCACAGAAAAATAAAGCAATATATAACTTACAGGACAGGGAAAGCATTTAAGCCATGAAGTGTAGCACTCCCCCTCCTGTATTTTAATCAGGACGTAATTATTTTAACTAGTCTTTATGACTACAGAACAAAGTTTTAGTGTGGTTCGGCAGCTCAAACCTTTCCAGCATTCAGGCATCCTTTAATCTTTTAAATCATTAAGGCTCACGTGTGCAAGAAGAAAAACGTAACATCCCAGCTTACATTCTCGATGACGAAYGTCCATTCTTTGTCTTCAAACTCTTCAGCGTGGGGATCCTAGAAAAACAGAAGACAGAATTTAAGTCTAAAAATAATGCAACGGGTAAGAAAACTGTAATGCAGGCAGCATTTTCAGAAGATAATTCGTACACATATCTCTACCCCGTGAAGATGCTACAAAAGAATGCTCCAGCTGGGATTCAGGCTTTGGGGGATGTCAATAAGGTGACAAGGAAGTGGACATGGGGCACCGACCCCACGTGCATGAAGTACCACCACACCTAAAACATACATTAAAAACGCGCTGCCCCAAAAACGTGCATCGCTATAAAAGAGTGCTACCAGAAATCTTAATGCATGACTTTTTATATGGTCTTAAAAACAATCAAGTATTGTACATACTGCAAGGGGGTGTAAAAATACACACTGTACTGCTGGCCCAAATGATCTATGGGCAACTTGATACACACACAAATTACGTCTGGATGTGTCATATTCCCATTAATATACTTGTAAATATCAGATTAAGTAATTATATCCTGGTTGCATTAATCAGCTTTGTAGCACGATGCATTGCGTAAATAACGTGCACGATCCCTAGCTGGTTTGCTGCAGACCACTTCCACMCGGATTATCCATATTCCAGCTATTAAATACTTATCACTTTCCACGAGTTAACCTGGGGCAATTACCTCTTTAATTTAGTACTGCTTCCTCTGATACAGCATAAAATGATATAATGAGATTTAATGAGATCATTAATCACTTTATGTTTTAATAAGCTAGTCTTTAGCAAGTGACTGAACTCTTTAATATTTCATCGAGCTCTATTTTTTGCACTGCTCTCCCAAAAGCCTGTAAGATGACTTGTGGGTTTACTTAAAACTACTTGCAAAGCCAAGGTATGGTTGCATGGTATTTCAGCCCAGGTAACAAACCAAACGACTCRGTTTTGTCCCTGCAAGGCAATAATCTATACAGAAAACCAAAGCTCTCCTACTTACAGCAACGATTCCGACTCACCTCTAAAGGCAACAGGAGCAGGGGCTTTGCTGTGTATTTTTGCTAATCTGACAGAGTGAAATAGTATTGTGTAACAAAAAGGCTTCTTTCTGTTCAGATGCAGGCTAATGTGTTGTTAAAATGAGCYGGGAATATTTCTGAAAAATGAATTCTATTATATTCATCACCAACTCCYTACCTATCACCTAGAGAAGAAACCAAAATGAAAAGCTTCAGGTGCTGGTCTGAGTGATGCTCTAGTGAACAATCAAAAATCAAAGAGTGGGAAAAATGCTAAACTGCAGGCATTTTGCAAACATGCAGCATATTTCATATTTTAAGACAAGCATGTGCAAACAAGAACCATTTTTTTTAAAGGCTGCATTTCCCTGGGCCTTTTAAGATGCCTCACAAACAGAGAGCCCTGAGTAAGTGATTTACACATAAACACGCACATTCTCTTGCAACACAGGGCAAYCACGCTGCAGGCTTCGCCCAAGGGGCAGCAGGCACGGCCCGATTTGCAGCCAACTCAGACCTCAGGAGGTGCTCGGCAGCACCAGGCACTTCTGTCCCAACCATGACAGATCCTCTCTGCTGCCACCTCCATGCCACCGTTTGGGCTAACATTTCCATGGGTGCTCTCTTACAAAAAGAGCACCAGCTCTTCTAAATCACCAGCTTAAACATCTAATGCTTTCCCAGCATTGTAACCACCTCCTTGAGACTGCTGCGTGTCCTCAGTGTTTCTGCTCAGCTCTTGGAAGCTGCAGAAGATTGAGAACTTGACCCAGCTCTTGTCCCTGTGAATGCACTTTGCAGAGGTCCGATCAGGCTGGAACAATCACCTCCCTCTGGCCAGTTTTTATTGCCATGCATCTCCATGAAGCAGCGGGCTCCAAGCAAACCGTAAGGCTTGTCCCTCTCCATCCCAGCTCCACAGCTCACACTTTCCTCTCCAACATCTGGGCTACAGATGCCTTTTAGCCTTCATTTCTTCCTTGAGCTTCATTTCTTCTTCATAGTTTCTATGACAAGGGTTCTAAAACTAACCCCCAACAAAGCCTGGAAATAACTGTATTTGGCGTGAAAAAATTTCTGCACTTTCCACACCCCAGTGCTTAGGATTTCTGTAGGGAACAAAAATCAAAAATTACAGAGTGTCACCCACAGTGTCACTCCTAAGACTACAAACCAGAACTGTGCTCTGAGCCCGGATTTGGCCTTGGCATCTAGGAAATGGCCTGATTGTCTCGAGAGGGGGAAAAACCCCTCAGTGCATTGGCTGTGCTGCAGTATAATGATAGTAAATGCCACTGCACGCTAAGGTGGCTATTCTGATCACTATTAGAAAGGAAGGGCCTTTTGGCAATTATTTCCTGCACTGCCAGGGAGGAGATGGAAAGCAGCCCGTGCCCTGTGGTGCTCACTGGTGTTCACAGCAAGCCTGCTGCAGAGACAGCCTCTGCACGATGCTGTTTCACACCTACAAGGCCCGGCACACGTACTGCGCTCTGCTTATGAGAATAACTCTGCATCTGGGAAGGGTGGCATGCATATTAGTCATCCGTATTTTATATAAACAGATAGATATATATAAATTACATATATAAAGTGATATATATATMTCTCACACATAAATAGGTGAATCCTACTAGCACACAGCGTGGAGGACACTGCAATCAAAACCCTGACTCAGGCTTCCAAATGAGACGATACGAAGTTTTCTGGAAGAAGCTAATAGGAATGGGAATAGTTCCAACAGCTCAAGCTTCTTTTATGATTTTGGTTTAATTATTTCACTCACGGCATTTATTTTCCTGTGCTTAAATGCATATCCCTTTTTGACACTAAAAAGAAAAAAAAAAACCTCCTTTTTTAATTCCCTCCCCRCTTTTGTTTTCCTTTCTCTTTTTCTTCAAATTTTGCAATGAACTGCTGCTAATCTTTGCTTTTTGCTGCAATTGCAAACTAGCTTGGCCACCAGGATACACGGTTTATTACGTGAGCGCTTTCTGCACCGCAATGAAGCAAAGTCCAGGCCTGCCTGCTCCCAAAAGAGCAACTCCCTCTGCTCCAGGAGTCCAGTCTAGGCCCAGCGAGCACAACGTTGCAGGTGAAATCCTCACAGCACAARTGACACCGTCACTTCACTTTCTTGAAGCACTGGGCTTCCTTGACGCTGAGAATTCCTCAYTTCTCATCTCTCCCGACTGATCGACGGCCGTGTTTGCACAGAAAAACCACGCAGGCACAAACACAGAGGCTCTCGTGTATGACAGCGAAACGCTGCTTCTGCACGGGCTCCAAAAATGAACTTTTGGAGTGCAACCATGGAAACGGGGAAAAATGTGCATGCCKCCAGCTTTTCCGGCATTTGTGGGTCTTTCTATGAGAGCACTACCAACGATGGACTTAAAAAGCACAATAGGGTTATTGTTTCCCAGTACTGCTTTCTTCCCATTTTGGTCAAGAACGTAAGGACATGAGACACAAATGCAGAACAGGGAAACAGAAAGCAGTGAAACTTGCAGATCAGCTGCAACTTTCCATTTAATGAGCACTGTAACTAGCGAGATGGACAGCAGCTGGAACTAGATAAGGGAGGATGAATCGGTTCACGTTCCCACTTGATGCTTTTCCTTAAATGACTCCAGGGTAACACGTGGTTTTAAGCAGCAGCCCGAAATAAGGGTAAAAAGAGGTTTTTTATTTGAAAAGAAAATTTCCTTGAGTGCCTACTCAGTGCTTCATTCTGCCTGATTCCAAGGGCCAGGGAGGCTCTTGGAGACRAGCAGGTTCCCAAAGAGGGGCCGTGCAGACGAGGTCCCACTCGCCAGCCCCTCGTCTGCTCGMACGTGCTCTCCTGGCCAGCTCTCAAGTGGCCGCTGGTGACTAGTGGAGAGGACACTTACCGCTCTCGTCAGCACTCGAAAGGCAGCTTATCTCCTCGTGCCACCAGCGACACATTTCAGCAGCCACTTGGAGCTGCCACCGCGTGGATCGCTTCCCAAACCATGCAGCTGTTTTGCAGCCTGYCCCTTCCCGGYGGGAAGGCGTTAGGATCCACACCAGCACCATGCCCCTCGTGCCAGCGGGTGCCCCTGSCTGCACACACAGTACAGGGTTTGGGTCACTTGGGTCACCCAGCCCAGCTGCTGGTGTCAGACCCTCCCTCTCGTCCCCTGTCCACCCCGTGACGGGCAGCGCAGAGACACAGACACATTTCTGGGAAGAGGGGACCCAAGAACCCACCCGTCTGCAGAGTCACGGTGCTGAATAACATTAAGTGGGTCACACAACACCCAGCAGTGGCTCCAGAGGCCCCTCTCTCCCATCCCTATCTTGGGGTGGGACAGCAGGATTTGGGAGACGCTTTTACTTCCAAAGTCACCACATCACAGAACTGCAGCAAAAAGACACTCGTAGTCTCTACAACATACTGTAGTATTCACCAGGAAGAATTACRTATCTTTCTGCCACATTTTAGATGTTAAAAGCATTAAATAACAGCTCACATATTGCATAGTCATCTTYAGTTCCTATAGATAAGCAGCGTGGTCACAAAATGGTGTTAAACTTCTTACTCCAAGCAGAGGCCCTTGAAGCACGTAACAGCAAATCATTTTTGCCAGTGAACTTTTGAACCTCCACTGAAGAAAACGGGCTTGCTGAGAGACAAATTTATGGTAGTTACGTCACGGCAACCCGGGGTGTTTCACCCCATTGGCCCTCCCAAGAACTTCAACAAGAAAAACCCATATGAGAGGAACCTCCTTTTTATGCCTAATGAACCAAGAAACACATTCTCATTCTAAGGCTAACTAGGAGCCACTTTGAGCAGTTAGCCAGAGGAGCCACAAAAGCAAAGGGATATAAAAATCACTAAATAGAAAACAAAAAAAAAAGTTTCTGTTACCCTAAGCTGTAAAAGGTGCAACTTATAAATGAGAGCAGCTAGAATGTAGCTGGAAACAGCAGAGCAAAGAACCAGCRGGGACTGCAGGAATGAAAGTCCCCTAGGTCCTGGGCCTGCAGGACAGCCTCCCTGCTATGCTATATGCAAAGCTGCATTGCTTATCTTCACGCAGAAGGGCCTTTCTCCAATGCCAATTGARTAGTCAGCCCTAGCACAACCACTGTCTTCTCTCCCTGCTTCACAGGAAGGGAGACGAGCCCTTAAAAAAACAGAAAAGGAGAAAGCAAAGTGACTTTTTAAAAATTCCCTTAAACACCTAAAATTCTCACACAATGCGTTACAATCGTCTGCCCTACTCAGATATTCCACACCGACTTCCCAGGCTGTGATGTTTGTGTGACGTTGTAAATACGATAAAATTCCGAGGTGGATTCCGGTTCACAGTCGACAGTGCCACCACTGTGCTGCAGCTCAACAAACCAGYCCAGGAAGGGCTCTTCCAAGTCCTCCCGGCACCCAGTTTTAAAGAAAATAGACTAGTCTATAGCCTAGGTCAGGGCAGACCTCTGTGCAGCAAACACTCACCATGTACTGAACACTATGCAAGCAACAAGCCATAAATCAATTCAATGAGATACAAGAGGGTGTTCCTTAAGCTACAAGCACGAGCTTTGGCATGGCACCTACCACTATTCCCGATGGAATTTAAGCTCTGGACCTAAGGTTGTGAAGTTAATGAGTTAAAAAAAAAACAATCAACAAGATCACACCTTTACGAATGGAATTGGACGTTCCCAGGCAGCGTTGGTTTGTATGGTGCAGGTGAAATTAGGGAAGATGAGGCTTTCTACACATACCTTAAAAAGCGTGACGGTGATTTCCACGTTTTCAGGCACAGGCCACACCACCACGCCGCGGTACGGGTTTTTGATTCCAGGCTGCCAGCTGTGAGCCTAAAAGGAGGAGAGAAACAGTTGTGTTAACACCGACAGGAAAGAGCAGCGCGACTCCCGCGAGGCYGGTGTCGGTGGATGCAGGCGCTCCTGACACCAGGACTGCTGTCCGCGGTGCGGGACGCTACTGACATCGTTAAGAATGTGATAAGGGACCTTRGATCATTAGCAGGAGTTTCTCTGCTGAACTAAGACGGTCCCTTGCAAGGACTGTGCGCAGATCAGGACACACAAACGATGCACAAACAACAGCCACGAGGAAACACTGAGCTTCCTTAACCAGTCAGACGCTGCTTTGGATTTATCCAGACGAGGAGATGCTTTCATTTAAAGAAAATGCAAGGAGAACAAGCACATTGCACAGATTTGAATTTATTTATCTTCAGGCTTAAATAAAAATGTCTTTTTGCCCTAGTACAGAAAGAACCAAGCAACAACTTAAGAGTGCAGATTAAACGCTACTAAAACATTTAGCTCTTAAGAATGAATATGCTGGGGTGTCTGCCACTAGAAAAGGCCACGACAGAGCACAGTAAAAGTCCCAGAGAACTTGCTCGTTTTGGACAGCAGTCCCGATAGATGAATGGTCTGTATTTAAATCATAACAGTTACCCTTGAAGAACCATGTGTTAACATCTCTAGCTTGGGGCAAAAAGGCTTTTTTTTTTTCCCCCCAAGCTTACCTTAATGCATTTTGTGATGCAAGACAGAAATGAGGGAGGGAAACTGATACACAATCAACCGCTGAGCAGCACAGGTGTTTTGAAAATTTGTTGTAGTTTTTGAGTTTTTGTTAGGGAAAAAAAAAAAGGAAGGTATAGTGTAGATGCTGCTAGCTGAAGCCAATTAGGCAGGCGTTTTTCCCCTCCACTTTCTGCAGCATCACTCTTTCCCTTACAGTCCTGTTCAAYACTCGGAACTCCAGATTAAAAATCCCTATTAGGGCAAATTCCTGCTAATAACAAAGCTGGCAGCATTTGCATCTCCGTTACCCTAAGGCGCTGCTCATACAAAGGCAACAGTTCTCAGTGGTTCTGGGTGTCATAAGCAGAGCACGTTCTAGACACTGGGGTCATAACGTGACAGCCCCATTGCTAAAGAAAACTAAAGTGCTAAAGCAGCAGGGGCAAGAGGGGAAAGGTGCAGCAGGCAGGGAACTGGGAAGAAAAAGGAAGGGAAGGAATGGAGAAACTCTTGGTAGAGTTCAAGCTGTGCAACCACCAGAGGAAAAGAGCCAGAGGGATTTCTGGCTACTCTGGGGCCTCTGCTAGTCTTTTGGTTTGGGCTGATCGTGACCAATACAGTCAAACCTTTAAGGTCCAGGACTGCTCAACTAAAGTTCACACGTTGCGTTTATAGAAGACAAGAATTAGACAACAAGCACTCGCCGCTGCAGCCAAAGTGTGAAGACAAGGATGTCACACGTGTGTGTGTGTGTGTGTGTATATATATATATGTATGTATGTATGTTTGAACAATTTTCTGTTACTGTAATTCTTTGGGCACGTCACTGAGAGCAACAGCAAGGAGACGACGAGTCCCAGCTAAGGGGCTCTCAGAGCAAAGCTGTCCTGCCATCAGCTGGATATCATCAAAGCCTCCTTTGGCTTTGAAAAATACAGCCTGTGCCACACAAACAGCGGGGCAGAYGGAGATAACATCAAAACTAAGGGCCTGGGCTGTTGGAAGACAGCTGGAAGGAGTGGGGGAGCAGAGGAAGGAGAGTTGTGACAAYGCACTAGCTCTCAGGCCACAGAGCCCTGTGCTGCAGGTTGCAGGCAAACCTGGCCTATACTAAATACCCCTGAAACTCCTGAAACATAAAGCTTTGCTGTGTCCCAAAACACAGGCATTCCCTTTGCCTACGTGAAACTCTTTGCTAACCTCGTAAAGGCCCAAGTATTAAGTTATTCCAGAAGCCTATCTTCAGRAAAGCTTTATGCTACTCATCTGCCTGCTTCATCTAGCCTTCATTAGTGCCCACATCTCTCTCCTTAATCCAGTACAATTGCAGGTGAGGCTCCTGCAAGGTCCTAGGGCTGACTTTAATCTTTTAGCCTACTGAAAGCTATGAAACAGTCGGTATTTATGAACCAAAAATGTGTTCCCCTCCAGCCAAGTCCTCAACATTGCTGAAAAACCAGCAATCAGACCCAGTCCTGCCACTGCTGCCCACCTGCAGCTCCGGGAGCAGTTTTGCCAGGATTCAGCCTGAGCTGCTGCTTTCCCTTCCCTGAGCAAGTTTTGCCAACGGCCGCATGCTGGGCACGGGAGGGAGCAGGGCAGGGCAGCAGCAGCCCTGTGCCCATCTCGCACGGACGGCCCCGTGTCTGCCCGATGCTGCTGGAAACCTGCAGGCGCCCAGGGTTGCAAACGCAGCAGGAACCGGCCCTTTGGAAGCGGCTCTTCAGCTGCTCAGAGCTAATCCGGCCCATGACAGTCCCAAAATCCATGATTGCTGCTCCTCTYGCCTCCAGAGCCTTGCCTCACTCACTGCCCAGGAGAGATGAYGCTCAGATAAGCAGCAGCAATTTAATTTTCCATTCTCATCATTCATTTTCTGCTCTCATTTAGGGGGCTTCTTTAAAAAAAAAAAAAAGAAAGAAAAAAAAAGAAACCAAAAGCCTGATTATTTTCCTCAGTTTTCCATCTCTTTTAGTTGCTGCATCTTTACATTCTACTTTCCCATCTTTTTTAGTTACCGTTTCACCACAGCACAGTGAAGCAGTTCTTCCTTCGCGTCCTGGACCTCCTTTAACACCCACCCTCCAGTTTTGCTCACCGCTCTCCTCCTCTTCCTCTTCGTGCCCACCCAGCCAGCCGGGAAGGCCGTGTAAAACCAACCTGCCATCGCTCTCCCGCAGGCCTAGAAGGGGAGACACCGACCATTAAAACAACTCTTCTAATTTCGAGTGCCTGTCTGTGCAACCTTAAGATCTTTCGCCAAWCTTTCCTGGTTTTAATACTCAGCAAAGAAGCCCGACAAGTGCTCGCTGTGCCCAGCTCGCCCGTCGCAGCTCCCCTGCATTTGAACAACTTTCCCTACAGCTTCAGCAAAAGGACCGAACCRGCAGGGAAGGCAGGCGTCTCTTTGCAGCTTTGATACCAAGGGCTTCTTTGAAGGGTAATMGTCAGGCTCCGAGCAAAAAGCACCAATTTGATTCTTCAGAGCTGCGTAATCTCACCAGGAGCCTGCGGGAGTTCACAGGAACGGCAGGACGGACCTCCTCGACACCGCAGCAACGTCTCGTTTCAAATAAAATTTCTCCTCGTTCAAAGCCTTGTAATGCTGCAGCATCTCAGCGAAATAAAGCAAACATTTCACAACACGTTTTCCCCTTGCTCTACATGGAAGCAAAGTCATTTCTTCTCCTCTCAATAAAAAAGGCAAGTTCACAGTCTGAAGGCCCGAAAACATGATGGGAACCTACCAGGTTCCTACCGAACCTAACACCACAATAGATACTGAAGGGGAAGAGCTAAGTTCACTGCTAAAAGGTTCCCCTTTTGTAAGCTACAAAGGTTGGTAACTCTCTAAACGGGTCTGAAAAGCTGTGGCCAGACCTATCTCTAGGTTCTGATTTAAGCCCATTTCCACCTACAGAACCCGTTTGCCTTCACACACCTCGTTAAAAGCATCGGAACAGACTCACTCGGAGACAGGGGATCCCAGAATTGTGTTTTAAGTCATTTAAATGTGTGTCAAGGYCAGCAACTGCTGGAGGTCTTGAAGATTCCGATCTGACTACCACTTAAATGTGCTTTCAAAACGGCTATTGCTGTTCGGTTGTCCCATTCTTAAAACTTATTATAGTCTGTTTACAGCTCTCTAGCCCACATTTCTCAGAGCAACAACTAAAATATTCATCAGATGCCTGCACATGATGCCTCTCCATGATTTCTTCTAATCTAGGGACCATTTGCAGCAGAAGTAAAGTACAGGCCAAAGGCAGCAACATCAAAACCAGAGAAAACCACAGGAGACAAACAACAAAAAAGGCTTAAAAGGACATCAAAAACTCGTCCTTCAACTCAAACATTACTTTTGTTAAGCAGGCCASTCACATATCTATATATACAGCACTAGCATATCATTTTTAGACTATATTTTTGAGTATTATAACTATCTGTTAGGATATCTTTAGTTATCCCTAACTAAGTAAAGTTCAGCAAAGAACTGTCATCTCTGAAGAATTCTTTACATCATCATTACAGCATGACCTTTCCCCTCTTCCTTCTAAAAGGAACGGAAAACCATCGGAAAGGATTAAAGCTTGGTACTCTGAGCTCAGTGACTGTCAAAAGCGAAAGAAGAAATATTCACTTGACCAGCTTCCAAGAAAGCAATTAGATGAAAGAAATAATGGATTGAATAAAGAATTTTACTGGCAGGATGACTAAGAGATTGAGAACATTTATTGATCTACAGTCCTGGACCCAAACAAYTCAAATCATATCAACTACCTTAGCTTTAAAGTAAACTTTGCGCAAAGTCCAGGCCTTAGGGCCACTGAGCACCCTTTAAGGTACCTTTGTAACGCACTACTAGGCAATAATTAATTGGCTAACGACTCCTCGGAGCCCCAGGCAAATCTGTGAGTTTATGTGAGAGTTGTGCCCGAGGGCTGATTCGCAGAGGAGCAGATTCTGCAATTTCATGGGCCTGCTGAAGCTTTCAGCTCGAAAGCTGGGTGAATGTCAGAACTTCTCCTCACCAGAAGGCAACGTGGCCACTGGAAGCCAGTGCAGGATCCCAGCCCCACTGCCCACTGGTTTCACCGAACCACAGAACGGTTGAGGTTGGAAGGGACCTCTAGAGATCACCTAGTCCAACGTTCCTGCTCAAACTGGGACAYCTAGAGCACGGGGCACAAAATACCAACAAATAACATTTTTTCCCTCTTAGCACTCAACCTGATTCTTGGGCAGAAGACTTTTCGGAGGCATTCAGGAGTGCCTCCTCCTCAGGAAGAAGCAGGACTCACCTTGAATAACCACATCTTAAACCCAGAGCAGTAGGGCTGAGCAGTGCAGGCAAACTGAGCAGCGTTTAACACGGGTACAGGCACCTCACTGGGCTTTCAGATTTGTGACAGCAGGGAAAACAGCAAGGTAGAGCTCAAAGAAGAGAGATTTACTCTGTTTGCTTGCTTAGTYTGACACACTAAAACACACACAAGACAGAGATGTTAGGAATGCCCAAATATTGGACCGACTTCACTTGGAGTTTCCCTCTCCTCTGGCTGCCAAGTCATTAGCCATAAAACACAAATTCATCAGCTTCCTTGCAGCGTTTGTGGGAGTTAAATGTTAAAATTTAATTCAGAGATGCCCCACGGGGCTGCAAGAGCTGCTTTTGCATTTCCAGTATTTTCTAGTGGTGAAAGAGCCTCTTTTGCAGTCTTTATACTCCTATTGCAGGGATGTCAGAACCTTGCAGGCCTTTTATTCTTTTTAACTTAAATATAAGACACTTCTAGAAATGAAATATGCTTTTTTTCTAATTAGGTCTAGCAATAACTAAAATGGAACTGGTTATCGTACCCTTGCACTAAGCAAATATCCGTGCCAGAACTAGAGCTCTTATTTCAGTGTCGCCACTGACATTTAAGAGCAGCTCGTTCCAAACTCCACGGCTAAAGGGAAGTAAGAAAAACAATTAACACTTCCTATTTATTCTGTGGCTCCCCACAGTCAAACAGCCAAGTGGTTCTCTGCAAAATGGGGCCTTCTTRAGCAATCAACTCACCTTGGAGGATTTTCTTCGACTTCTTCTCGTCCAAACCACCACTAGTTTGTCTGGCTGCCTGTTAAGAAGAAGGAAAAAGAGCTGAATTTGCAACAGGAACAGTAAGCGTGCAGTTAATATTAGAACTCTGGCAGTACCTAACGACATCCTTAGTGGACAGACCATCTTTAAAAATAGCTGATCTAAAGCGCGCTCCCAGGATCAGTAATTTAACAGGAAAGACACTGTTTACAGCCAAGCGCTGTCCTTCAGGCGCCACCCTAATGTCATCCTTCCCATTCTGCCCTCCGGGCAGCGAGGGGAGATCCCAGTGGAGCCCAGGACAGGAGCCAGCCCCAGGTCACCTCCCCACATCTCTGAAGACGCCTTTGAGACAAGTCAGTGCCAAAGCAAACACCAATGTAAACCCTCCATCCTTAAAAGGGACTGCTAAATAGCTTGTAAAATAGGTGATTTCAGCTGCTTCCTGATAACAAGACTGTCCAGGACAACTTTGCATCCCCAAAGGATCTGTCTTTCTACTCGATTAGCTCAAACACCAAGGGCTGCGAGTGCTGCCTCCCTTCGGAAGCACCAGGAGCACAAGGCTGCTCCAAACAATCATTGATAGCTGTGTTCACAATTAACGGAGACGGAAGCTCAAAAAGGGACATTTCAGGTGCAAATTATTCTCCCTTAAATGCTTAAGCTTCAATTCTTTGCTAATAGTCACAGCRCTATTAATTCTACAATTGTCCCCAGTGATTTTGGGGGTCATTTCTGGTATCCTTTTTTTCCTCCTTCACCCACGATATCCTTTCCCGTGTTCGGACCACATGCCCGGTCTCCCTGCCAGCCCTCGGCTCCTCTTCCCAATACTGCTGGCCCTCTCCTCTGGCCTGGGCTCCTGCTAGGGAAAGCCTCATGGAAAACCCATCCGTGCCTGCACTGCCGACTGCTTTCTTCCCAAGTAACTTCATTTTGCACTTTCAAGCTGATTCCCATTCCAGAAGATACCTTTTGGACCAACTAAATCCGAACTCCTTCAATGCCTCAAACGCAAAGGAGAGAGGTGGCTACACGGAGACACCCCAGAGCTTTTCCTACCARCTCTACCACAAAGCCATCTACAAGCAGAGATGAGCCCCAAACACAGAAATGCTTCCACGTGTGTTTGGACAGAAAACAGCCGGAGCCAGGCAGTAAAACCTAAGCCCTGTCTCCGGCTCCTAAAGAACCTTAAGTCTAACTTCAAKCCTTCTGTTTCGTTTTCAACTCGGCACGGCTTGCTTGGGTTTGCGGAGCTGGCTGAAGGCACCTCAGGCTCCTACGTGGTTCTCAGGAGGGGCCGCACTGGAKTCACGCAGATGTGAGCCCCGAGCACAGGACCGTCAGGCTGCCGCTGGCCCTCTCACTCCTGAATTCATTTCATAACTCCTGCGTGCATCTGGATCCTCAGACTGTACAAAAATCTGCACCCAGAGCATAAAAAAAGAGGATGCTCCTCACAGAACAGAGGCAGAAAAGCTGGAGGAGCGGGACAGGGAGAGGAAGAGAAGGAAATACCCTGCAGGATGTTTCCCCTTGGAGCACACCACGCGCTTCGCTGAAACCAAAGAACAGCAATTTTCTAAGGTGGTGCCTTCGAGAAAATCGCCAATCTAAAAATACTGGCACAGATGGGATGTACCAACAACACCAAGTGCAACCGCTACAGCCCGTGCTTTGCTCCTTTATGCCCATGAGCTTCCAGAAGCAGCTCACATTTTATCAGGCAGGTTGGGCATTGCTAGGGAAGCTAAAGCACCAGGAAGCAGCCCAAGCAAATGAGTCGTTTGATCAATTAAAATATATTAAGTACCTGCTTGAGAGCTCTGCYCTCCCTCAGACAGTAAAGCTGCTCATCAACCAACAGCAGAGCAAATAAAATCCCTCCTGCAGAATCAGGGTTAGTGTCTGTTACAATATAAGTGCACTCTGTAAACTCAGCCTTTCCAAAAGAAACCCCCTGGGGGTGCAAGCTGAGGAAATATTAATGGCCAGCTATGAAAAATAAGTTCCTAGGCAYAAGAGCAGCATCTCAGGCGCTCTCAGGCCCAAAGAGCTTCAGCTTTCAGCTAGTGCCTCGAGCTTCAGCAAGGGCCACGTGTTTAAGGCAAAGAACAAGTCGCGCGACAGGACTGAGTTGAACAAATGCCTCCTTGTGCCAAGYATCTACTTGGGTCTTGGGTCTCTCCAGTTCAGCACCACCACCAGGAGCTGCAGCTACTCAGCTAAGAAGAGGGGAGGATTTTCTGATTACAAAATTTGCGGCTCACAGATAAAGCTTCAGCGCTGCCCTGCACCGTTAGCTGAGGTGGCCCCCAAACAACCAGAAATCAAGGAAAGTGCCACAAAAAAAAAGCACAAAAATTCCACCCCGCCACAGGACCCAGCCTCTCCCCGCGGATTCAAGCCCTATAAACCCTCTCCAGACTGGGAACAACCCTGCTCGTCACCTCCTATGCAGCAAACGTCGCTGATGCAACAGAGGTTGTGCAAGATGCAAGGTCTGCTGGGGTTTGGTGAGGATCATTCCAGGAAATACTTGGCATGATAACTGGAGTACACAACTACCCAAAGATAATTCAGGAACAAAGTACATAAAAGGTATTATTCTGCTGTGGGCTCTTGTTTTGCACATCTTTTAGCAGAAGCAGATAACATTAGCTGCAAGACAGAGGCATTTCTTTACCAATGTTTGATAACAGAAAACTATAAGAGTTTTATATTTAGAATCTGTTGCTGGAAAGAATTACTAATGCAAATCACTGACAATCTCTTGGCTAAAGAGACAAATATATGAGCGTTTGTTCCTAACAAGACGCCACTGCATGCAATCACCCCAATAATTTTTAAGCACAATATAAAGCCTAAGATACCTTTCACATACTTAGRCACACACAGCTGCATATTTATTTTGGCATCTAATTGCCTAAGTGTTGGAAGGATTTTTTTTTTTTTTGGTTCGGCTTCTTTTCTTCTCGCTGCCTTTGATTGGAATTACATTAATTACACTCTCGTCCTGCTCCCCAAGAGCAATCCAGCAGGCTGTAATAAGGAGCGGGAGGAGCAGCAGGGCGGGTGGCACAGCAGGCTGTAGATGCACCGACATCCAATTCCAGATGCACGGATTCCAAATTGGATTGGAAGCCTCTCTTTGCCGTGCAGTCTTTAGCCCCAGGATCTACACGTACTACCCGGCGCACGACTCTTGGCCGGGGAACCAACCACCCAAGGTCCCTTTCCCAGCCTCACACCGAGCATTTTCCTTCCAAGTGTCCCCTTGGTCACTAGCGCAGGAATTCCACAGGTGACCACAGCCCTGGGAAGGCCCTTTCCAAGGTTGGATCCGTGTCTGGAGAGGCTGGTGAGACCGATCGCGTGCGTCGGGGCATCTGCCGCGTGAGCCCTCCGAGGGAGGGAAGGGAAAGTCACAACGCGAAGGAGGAACTCAAACGCAGGGCAGACAAAGCCCACGTTAACTGCAGGTGCGGTGCAAGAGGAAACGCTATTTTGGGGAAGCTTTAGGGGTTCCCCTCCACCCTTCCCTTAGTTTCCAGCTGGAACGTAGCACTGCCATTTGTCTGCGTTGAAAATAATCTGTTATTCCGACATTAACACCTTTATTTTTTCCTCCAACAGGTCTCTATACATTCCTTCAAGAAAACACAGGGTACTGAAAGGCTAGGATTTCCACTGAAAAACTAGCATTTTTGCCCTGAAGTGAATTTTAAAGCATTTTTTTAAATCTCTGTGCATCTAAACAGCGCAGCCTCTGCGAGACTTGCATCTCTTATCTCTTGATCTCTGGTGAGGCTGCTCTGCTTCCCATAAGAAGCTCTAGTCTGGCTTTGCTTGGCTTAAAAATAATAAATAAATAAATAAATAAATAACAGGAACAAAGTGAGATGCTAATGATTATTTTATAAGTGCAGTCAGACCTACTGAATCTGTGCTGTGTCTGTCTGGGAGGGCACGAGGGATATGCAGTATGAGCTGCTCTCGGCTTGCTTTGCTTAAACCAAATAGAAATGAAGTTTGCAGAAGGAGCTGGATTAAACCAAGCCTAAATTCATCCATTATTCAGAACAGGTGACAAGGACAGATTTCAGACATACCGCAGCAAAGAATCTGGAATAAAAACTCACCAGGACTACGTAGCAAAAATTGCTCTTAAAGCCTCTTGCACCAGGACTTCACCCTGCAGGAACTAACCCGAGGCTTCAGAAACGACTTGATTTCCTCATTTGCAACAGGGAGCTTTTGGGAGAGAGATTAGCCAACACATTTGAAAACGAGGATGACCCACCTAGACCCTGATGTTTGTGAATGTCAGCTAGCCTCCCTCTGCAAAGCTGTCCCTGTGTGATCCCACTTAGTCCTGCTCAAACCACGGAGTCAAGGATGCTGCACTGCAAGGGCCAAGTGCATCAAACCAAGAAGGGGTCGAGGATGCTGCAGCACAAGGGGCAAGTGCATCTCTAATCTCACTCTGTGGCAACCACAGACAACCACACAGGCAGACATTTACCACCAAGTGCTTAGTACACATTTACACTGTGCTTCCTACTGCAGGAAGCCCACAAAACGCTTCCCAACACTCCACAGCAAACATAGCACCCTCCAGAAAATAAGGGTGATGGTGACCGCTTACGCCAAGCTAAAAGTGGAATCATAAAGACAACTTCTCCAAGAATAAAAAGATGCAWCGTGTTTTAAAGCAGCCCTGAATACTGGTCAGTGTTTGGCTGTTTGCTCTTCGGGGCTCTGACCGGCAGCAGGGAGCACACAGTGCCTGAGCATTTCAGACATACCTTAAATGGGAAAAACGAGTGCCCGGCTTTTTCGTGGGAAGTTCACTGCAGGCTGCAGTGAGTCAGTCCCTTCTCAGGCGCCGGGGTTTTTTGCTTTATGCCGTTTTTCAGAGTGTTGAATGCTCTCTGTGTCGCTAGGAATGAACCAGGACGTGTCCCACGCAAGCCGCTGCCTGCGGAGCGAAGGCCACTTCCAAGGGAGCAAGGGCATCTCCTCCAACGTGGCACCACCTCGGGAGGCTGCTCGGACAAGGTGCAGGACTAGCTCTGTGTCTGCCCCGAAASTCAAGCCCAAAGCATCCAGCACGTCCACTCGGGGCTTCATTAGCCAGTGCTTCAGCTTCTCCATCTCAAAGCAGCAAGAAAAGCCAAGAAGTTCTGCCTTGCAGTTCTGATAGGAGCAAAGGGAAGCATGAACACTTCACCACAGAATCACAGAATGTTCAGGRTTGGAAGGGACCTCTAGAGATCATCTAGTCCAACCTTCCTGCTCAAGCAGGCACACCTAGAGCATGTAATTCACCAAAACTGGTTTAAGAAAGTTGAAATAGTCACAGTTGAATCTCCTTCCTACAATTTTTCTGCAGTAATTTTAAGATCTTTCCTGGCCTACTAAGGGCAATTAAAGAAGAGTGGTTGAAGATCTTTGATCTTCCTGCTGCTGGGAACAGTGTCATATTCACAGATCGAYACAAGAAAGATTTTTTTAATGAACGGAGCAGAGCACAGCATGCCAATGACAGCAAGGCTTGGACAAGCTGTGYCCCAACCACGATGGCGCATTAAGGTCCCCATCTGCTTGGCAATCCGGGGATTCGTCCTACAGAAAAATTACAGCTCAGTGCATGTGAAGGAGCAAGAAAATCTGGAGTTGTGTGTCTTCTGAAGCATCCTTCCAAACGAACAACTCTGGGGCTTTCTTGCTTGTTTTATTTTTTAAGGTTATAGGTGGATTACACAAAACAAATTCTAGAGTTTGAAGATGCCCAGAACTATGAACAAACTGTGTTATTTCTGAGTGGGCAGCAAGCACAGAAGAACATCCGCTCTGAGGAACTTCATCCACTCCAAGCTTAGCAAGACATTTGAAACGTAAAATCCCAAGAATAAGGGAAGGTGGCAGTTCTRTGGCAGTATGTGAACACACCACGTGAATAGCTTGAAGAATTAATGCTGTTATTCTCCCACTTGTTAAAAATAAAAAAACCTGCCAGAGCTACAAGAGTTGGGCTACAAGATTTTGGCCTGTTAGAAGCTGCCACTACCTTTCCCCATGAGACCCGATGAGACATCAGTGGCCTTTCACAAATCGGAGATTAAACAGAGCTCCTTGGAGGCAGGGAGGGCCACAAGAAGCAAGAAGTGTTTGCAGTGAAATGACTTTCTCAAAGCCTCCAAAATTGGAGCGACTCCTCCTCTTCCTGCTCAACCTGTTCCATGAAAGCCGCTTCCCAGTCTCGGAGCAGCCTCCTGAAGCAGCAGTTAAAAGCTCTTTCTCACTGCACAAATCAATGATGCCCAGAAGCAACATCCCTTGTTTCCACGTGTGTAACACCAGCTCGTCTACAACCCCGAGACGAAAAATCTGTGCAGTTTTTAGAAACAACCAGACAGAACCTTTTCTTTAATGCTCTTCAAGAGACCAAGACAACAAGCCAAACCTCCTGCCAGTGCCAGGGCTGAATACTGCACATAAAACCCAAACAGCCCCAAACTTCTGACACACTTCTATTGCTGTCCTGAAACTTAATGTATGTATCTTCTGGCTTGTGAAGTTTGAAGATTATTTGGAAAATGCCCAGTTACTTAATTCTCAGATACAACTGATGAAATTTTTACTATTTCAAAGTCAAAATAAATGAATAAACAAAAAGCATCAGCACATAAGGATGTAAGCAGAGTTTGCTAATAACTGCTGTTTGTAAAACTCCTGAGAGAAACCTGAAAAATATTGGAAACTATTGCAATTAATTCTCTCAAGATCAGCTAAGCTGTACACTAATTTCATATGTAGAATCRCTCTGTTTTAGCGATAAAAATTAGTGATTCCAATTAAGGAAAAATACTAAACAAAAAGGGCTGTCTCCCCTGAGGCGCTGTCACCAATGTCCGCTCCTGCAGGACACTGCTCGGGCCACCAAGGGACCCTTCCGTCCCAGGAAATTCCGCGCAGGATTTGGCGAGAAGGGAGACTTGCCGTTTCCTTGCTTGCGGCCCTGGGCAAGGCGCCTCGATGCCAAGAGCCCCGCTGCCAGCCGGGTACAAGGTCTGTGCCCGGGAGCGTGGGGCACTTCTGCCCAGGCACCTCAAGGGAACGGAAAATAGAGCAAACAAACGGCACCTTCAGCCCGGGCTCCCAAGCCTGGTTCTGTTTTGGCCCGATGGCACTTGAGCAAGCGGAGGGATCTTGGCGTGGGGCAGTTCCCAAGTCACATCCACAGCCTCGGAAGAGGCTCCTGGATGCTGTCCAGGGCTTAGKAAGTGGATTTGATGTCTTGCAGGCTGCATTCCAGCCCTGTTACATTAAATGAGGCAAAAGGATAAGAGAGGCAGAGCTCCTCTATCCCATAGAGCGCACGGCTTAAAAGATTAAATAATTCTGCTTCACCCTAGATTTCAATGTTATTCTAATTTAACATTTTATCTGTAAACACCSATGTCTGGTGTGAAAAGCAGTTCTCCCGGGAAGCAGCAAGGTGGCCAGAAAGACAGGCTAGCTTGGCCCCTGGAGCAAGAGCCRCTCCTAAGCCTGCACAGAGCCCGAGCCAAGTCCGCAAGGGAAGAGGCAAAGTCTGGCTTCACGTGGCACAACTTGCTGCTCTGGTTACGCCTGAGAGTCGTCCTTGCCACAAACAGCAAATCCTCCCATCACATGTACAGCATTTGGCACTCAATAAGGAAGAACAGTAACATTTCTATCTATAAAATAAGATCTAACATATATATACCCACGCATATATACACAAGCTTCTAGAAGGTTACTACAMTAACCAAAGATCGCTTATTTTAAATAAACTGCAATATATTTGCCTGGTTAGGGCTGAAGCAACCTAATGCATCAGGATCCTTGCTGCRAAGCAGCCATCACAGGAACAGGAATCAATTTAGGGACAGCCAGGAATCAATTTTGGCAGCAGAGCTGGCCCAGAGCACCGTGGGGAGAACGAGCTATGTGCAGAGTCATCGGAAAGGCACAATGGAGATGTGTGGGCACGCGAACGCCGCGGGTGCTGCAAAATAACATTTTCCGCATATTTTGGCCCATGCCATGAGACGCGCTTTTCATCCTTGGAGCAAACAAGGCTTGAAAGTTGAAGCTTGCAGAATTTCAGCGTGGCTGGGAGTGCAGCCATGCAATGAGGTGCAGCGGCACACGCACATGCCTGCACATGTGTGCAAGAGCATCCGTGCAGATGCGCCCCAGTGYCCACAGCTTCCTGGGCACACAGAGACATCCTGCGAACCGCCTTGCTCGGCTGCACGTGCCCAGCCGGGGCTGCACACAAAGTCTTTGCACTTTACACGTTGCTGGTGCCCAGGAACCTGCTGCAGCTCCCGGCCACATTGGAGCTGTGTCCATCCTGATGCTAATCATCAGGAATGCAGAGATGCCTCCATTTTTCTTATGTTTTAAGACAACYGATTCCCTTAAAATCCCGGTCCTCAAGTATCAGTGATGAAGCAGATTGCCAGGGATGAACAGGACGCCTGTCCAAAGAAAACGCCAGAGCCAACGTTTAGTTCACGTCTGCCCAAACTGAGAGCTGCTGCTTGCAGTTTAGCCTCATAAATATTTCCAGTGTCTCTTGGGCTACCCTATCTCTTCTTACACTGTCAATCACAGGACAGCTATGCCAGAGAAAAATAAGGAAAGAGCAATCAACGCTGCCCAAGTGCAATTCCTGGCATTTTTCTAAGGGTAGAAAACAACATGGCTTTTCCCCAGCGGGGACGTTCTGTCCTTCCCAAGGAAACCACGGGTTTGGAGGCTGAGTCCATGGCTGCGATCTGAAAGCAGGACCTTTGCCCAACTCCACGTGGGAAGGAAAGCACAGAATAAATTTTTGCAGTAATGTATAGGGGGGGGAAGCATTAATAATTCTAATCCAGCACACGCATGTACAGATTGAAGCCAACAAGCTTAAGCAGAATATTCCGATGAGCTGGCAGTAAGGGCGAGCCTGTATCCCAGGAGCATAGAGGAGGCTGTCCGGAGCAGCCACCTCCCTCAGGGCCAAAGGGGAGCCCGGCCCTTAGGGTCCTGAGCGCTGTCTGACCTGTTGCTGCCGCTGGAGGAAGTCGCTTTGATGCTCTTAGATCCTCGCACACGTTGCTGCCTTCCCGCTAATGTGGCCTTTATAAATTATCCATGCGCTTTCTTAATTATAAGCCAGAGAGAACAATAAAAATTGCAGCACATKCGGCAGTCATTTGCCCTCCAAAATTACCTTTTGCTGTAGTCCAGCCCGCTCTGCTTCACTGCTGCTGCTGCCCAGGCACCCAAGGGTGTGCGGGGACCTCCYCGACACCCCGCAAACCCCAGCCATTGGACCAGCCATCCCTGTGCTGGTCACACTGCTAGCACCATTAATTAAAGAAACAGCAATGCAAAACGAAAAGAAAAGCTGTTTTTTCAGTGAGCAGAACTTCCTGCCACCTTTTCCCTTCTGCGGCAGCGTTCCTGATCCCAGCAGGCAAGAGGGGCTGACAAGATGCAAGCCCACATTGCCAATGCAGTCCCTGCTTTCCTACGTGCCTTCTCCCTGCTTTTTTCTTTTATTTCCAGGATGAAGAGCACAGGGAGTTTTTCTCTGTCACACAAATCAGTAAAATCAAGGAAGGATGCGTGGGGCTGCAGAATCGCCACAAAAATCATCAGCGCTTGGGACTGCTGCCCAGCAAAGTGTCTTTTTATTTGTTTCAGGGCAGGAGCACAGGACTGGGAAAGGCCCCTTGCTTCCTCCTTTAACGGCAGCCATAAATCCTGCTCATAAGCACGTGTGCGGATAAAACTATAGGGTAGCAGCCAGCAGGCGACTTGGGCACCCAAACAGGGGAGCGATAAGAAGCGATGACTTGTCTGCAGTAACTACCAGAGACGTGCACAGAAGCCTAATGGGGAGCCACGTTTTTCTGACTTCTGCATTATTCTTTTTCCTGCCTGACTGTGCTCTGCAAGGCAAGGAGAGGCAACAAGAGCTTTACTTCCCCCCACGCCTTTCAGCCTCCAGCACCTACACAGGAACAAACACTGAGAACCCGCTTGGTCCGCGCTGAGCAGCTGCAGGTGCTAAGCTGACCAGGGCAGAATTATTTACGGAAGCCACAGCAATAACTCCCGCTATTTTTAGTGAGTGGAAACCTAGGCAGCCTTGGAGGCACCTCCGTGTTTGGCGCTGTCTGCGGAGCTTCTGGCCGCATCAAGGTGGCTGTGGAGACAAAACCCTGTGGGTGCTCTTGGGAGCTGGAAGTGGCCTTGGGAGAGCAAAAATCTAGCGAGTGCTGGAGCCGAGACTCCTTTTTTTTCAGTATCCAGCCCACACGGAGGAGCCAGCACCGAGGCCAGCACCTTCCTCGGGAGCTGCTCATCTAGCAAAGACGGATTCCTCCTTCTCTGAGAGGGACAAGCCCTGCTAGGCCGTGGCCAGCAACGGCGTCTGCAGCGGCGAAGGACAACTTTGTGGCTGCCAAATCATTGCAGCTCGGGGCAGAACCCCCACAGCGCCCGGGCACGGCGTGAAACATAAACTCAGCTCAAACACAAACATACGGCACCTCTGCAATGGGGACACCAGGCCGGGCACCCCCTCTGCACCATGGGGACACCCGCGCAAAGAGGCATCCAGCGAACGCCTGCTCTCCACGGGCACCCGCTGCATATGCACGAGGCCCCAGTATACATACGTATATATATATATACACACACATAGCTTGCTCAGCACAATCAGGCCTGCAAGCTCAATGTGACACAGAGAGTTCCCGTTTTAATGAAGTCGATGCCTTTTGTCATGTGAGTTCTGCAAAGCCCGGGTCAACAAGCAGCTGCCTGTATGAGAAAGCGAAAACCCTGATTACAGTTGAAGGGAATTTTATTCAACAGGAGAGCGAAGCCTAGGGGCTTGACTCAGTGTTCGGCATTATAACAGGTGATATTTTTAGTATTTTAAAGCTACTTAATCTGTCAGCAGTGCTGCTCAGGGAAGCGGTCAAGATGTGTCCCTTATTAGCAACAACCCCCCAGCCCCAACTCGCCCTTTTCACAGGGGGAAAGCCCGGCCACACACATGAAATCGATTTCATATAGATACCCTGTATCTGCAGCATACACTGGCTTTTCTATCACGCGTTACCAGCTCCCRCTCTTAGCTTCCTTTTAATACAGAGCATCTCTTGCTCCTAACAAAATAGAAGTTAAGACCCCCTCGCTAACAGAATATGTGCTAACTAAAGAGATAATGGCAAGAGAAATGCAAAAAGCTTTGTGTCTGCTCCCTGAAAGAGTTATTTTTGCTTGGCACACGGGCTGCTCAGATGTAGGTCACTGGTTTCGTACCTCTAAACCCAACAAAATCTTGTCTCGGAGGGACCACGGGGGTTTGTCAGTTGTAAGAGAAGATTCTCACAAGGAGCTGGACAGAGAAAGGTAAATCTCAGTCATCCTACAGCCAAATTTTACCAGTGTGCTGACTTGATCGTTACTTGCAACACAAGCCAGCACCCTCCCTTTGGCAGCTGTTGCTAAAACAAGCAGTATAATCTTGAGGAGTAAATGCACTACTTCTCTAAAATCCTTTTCAGACAAATGTATTCTGCTTCCCGAATTCGGAAAGTCAGCGTTTTTTTTCCAGGAGGCAGCAGACTTTGTGCATTGGAAATGTTGCACCGGGGTCCACTCCAGACAACGGGGCTATGGGCAAACATTTCCCTATGGCTGTTTCCTAGACATGGCAGTGGAAAAGGACACAGGACACTGCACGGC
Source organism: Nothoprocta perdicaria (assembly GCF_003342845.1). Classification (NCBI taxonomy): domain Eukaryota; kingdom Metazoa; phylum Chordata; class Aves; order Tinamiformes; family Tinamidae; genus Nothoprocta; species Nothoprocta perdicaria. The sequence goes on from NW_020454516.1 coordinate 1,678,598, forward strand.
TGCAGTGGCGCAAGTCAGCATCACCTGTGCTATCAGCACGTGGAAAGAGCAGGATCACAGGAGGGGATCCCACAAAATGCCTGTTTTCCGTGTCCTCTTCCCTGTGGTATTGCATCTCTTGAGGCAATTGCAGCAGAAAGAGGCTATGGTAACAGATGGGAAACACAAACATATCTAGGAGCCCTCTGCTCCAAAAATACACTCACACACATGGAAGTACACACTGAACCAGCGAGTAGCTACAGGCAGAAGGAAAGGGGTCTGGCTTCTAGCAGCCCCCTCCGGGAACACTCATGTTTTTATTACTCTCTTTTTACCTGTAAAAATTGGCTTGAATAAAACCGCTCTCTTCTATCCAAAGTCCTTTTGCTGTAAAGCCCATAGAAACAAGCAGTTTTTGAGGCTTTGCTTGAAAACTGCTGCCCCAGCTTTGCAAGCGCGGTGCTGGATTTGCTGGCTGGCCAGAGAATCGTCTTAAGATCACATAAGAATTTTTCCCAATGAATCAAAGCTAAAAATCAGGGAGAGGCCCACGAAATGATGCAGGGTGACACAGGGTGTTGCTCAAGGGGTGACATGGGGTGTTGCCCAAGGGGTGACCCGGCCCGGTGTTGCCGGTGTTGCCCAAGGAGTGACATGGCCCGGTGTTGCTCAAGGGGTGACCCAGGTCGATGTTGCCAGTGTTGCTCAAGGGGTGTCCCGGCTCGGTGTTGCTCGCCACAGGCGCACGGGGATTCCAGGCAAGGTGCTGGGATGGGCTCCAACCTTCCCGCAGTAACATCCCGACCCTTGCCTGTCGCCTGCTCCCAGTTTCCATAGTAGTTACCCCAGAGAAGCGGGGAGAGAAGCATGGGGACAGGAAAGGAAGAGCTGCCCTTTTGTACAAGGCAGTTTTACAGTCCCAGACCAAAGGACGCAGCACACCCCAAGGCTGGATCTTTACGACAACGGAAGCACAGGTGCTAGCCCACAATCTTCTCCCTTCTCTCAAAACCCCACAACTGCATCAGCCACCATGAGAACTCAGGGTGTTAAAATGACTCCCGGCTACGTTTCCGTTCAGACCGCAAAAATCAAACCACATGAACTTCCTCTTCCATGAGGAAGAAAGTCCCTCCTTTTCCATGACATGGACGACTTAAAAACTATTCCAAAGTGGTCAGGCCMTGGAGCTCATAAGGCAGACTCCTGCCAGGAGGAGGGTGAACAATTTTAGCAAGAAAACTGAAAACAAATGCAAACCCTACAACCCCAAAGAATTCTCTGTACACACAAACCCCAGTGAGGAGAACAAGGGCACTATGACTAGGAAGGATCTCTGAAGAGAAAATCGTTACTGCTAACAGGAACCATCCTAAACACACCTCAAAACTAAAGGGTACAATATGCTAGATTCTTTCRCTTTTTGTGGTAAGAGAGGAAGTGGTGAAAAATGGGTCATCAGGCCTCTCTTCTCTCTCTTTGTTAAAGAAAAAAATCAAAGGAATGCAAGGGAGAGATTTGAGAGCTCCCTTGCTCGACTCTGACGCTTATTCCAAGTACTCTACCCAGTTAAGATTTGCATTTGAAGGAAAAAAAAAAAAAAATAGTTCAAAACTCTTGTTCTCCGGGAAGCCTTCCATGCGCATCCCCTGCCCAGGCTCCCTACAGGCAGGGCAAAGCACTAACCCCCTTTCCAGGAGCTGCTGGCAGAAGAACCACGCGGGCTCGGGGGCAACACCCAAGGGGCGCAGCCACCTGCTCGGGTGGCCACAGAAGGTGACTGGGGAGCAGAACGTGCGCCGGGCGCTACCGGGAGCTGTCACGCTCGAGTCACTCTGCCCCCAAACTGCACTGACAGCGGCRACAGGCTGCTGTGGGAAAGGCACGGGCTGCCGCGATGGATCTCGCCTGGCAAGCAGAACTGAGCGGCCTTGACAGCTCCTTTCTGCTCCTTTTGGTCTCCTCCTACATAGGGACGGATGTGACGGGACCGGGCACACTTATCGGGCCGCTGCAAGCACCCACCGAGCGGCACGGCTGCCAGCCACGCTCCACATTCTCCCATCRCTTTGTTTAATTTGGCTTTTGGCATTAGCGGCGCTGGCGACGCAAACGCAACCTCCCCAACACAGCYGAGAGGGGAAGTCGGTTTTTACTGCGGGGTTTTGCAGAACGGGCCCCAATTTGTAGGCCTTAGCCCTGCGGGAAGTTAGGCAGGGTCAGCGGGGAAGGCAGCAGCAGGAATGGGAAATACGTGGGGCAGAATCCAGGTGACACGGTGGGTGTTAAAAGGCCACTGACTGCTTGAGTCAGGTGTCCCTTCAACTAGGCATTATTTTGCCCTTGTGATGTTTGGCCAGCACCAAAGCTGTTTTTCAAAATAGAGCCATTAAAAAAGAAAAATCAAATCCACCAGCTATGGGTGCTGTTAGCCACGAGTGCAGCAGCTCACCTCAAACGATGCCCATGGAAAAAACTAACGGAGCGAGCACACACCTGAAACCAGGCTATGCCAAAATGAATACCAGAGCCACAGAGCTCACAGCTCTCCTGAGCCTGCCCGCACCTTTGGAGCAACCTGCAGGAAAGTCTCCTGAAATAACAACAACATAGAAGTAAGAGGGCACCCAAAACCCAGAAGCAAACACTACAGAGAACCTCAACAGGCAAAGCAGAAAAGACGTCTGCAGCATCTTCATTGTAGGAATGATTCCAGGCAGCTGGAAGTGGTCCTGCAGACGGGGCTGTGCTATGGTGGGGCATGCAGGAGGACACGCACTTGCCACCCGGGACACTCCCAYGCGGTGGCACGAACTATATCCTGCAGAAATACATTTTTCAAATAAAAATGCATTTTGGGCGTTGCAGTTTAGCAGGCTTTGTTCAGCCTCACGCTGCACACGTGTCTCAAAGCAGCCACAGAGGATGGGCTCACATGTGGGGCCGTGTCCCACAGAGTAAGTCCCATGTTAAGAGCCTGACAGAAGCACCTCCTGCCCCAGCAAGGAAGAGGAGAGGAGGCCACGGGAGCAAAGGGGCAGGCACCTGTGGACACCCCACATGGTCCCCACAGAGTAACCCGGGAAATTACGATCAGGATCATTTGGCCCAGGCCTCCACTGGGCTCTCGGAAAGCCACGCAGGTAGAATGCTTTTATGGGGATAACTGAGGAGTTCATTTTAGGAGCAGCATTTCCTCGGGTTTAATCAACCTCAGCAGCCGCCTCCCCGGCTTATTCGCAGCAAACTGTGAAAGGGGCTGCAGCTCTCTCCAACCAATTAACAACTAATTGATGTAACGGGCTGGCACCATAAAGCCAGAGCAGTCAGAGACTGAGGACTCGGCCCTGCAGAGGCCTAGGCAATATCACAATATTTCCTTTTATTTAACCTCCTAACACCAAAAGAGCGGAAAGGGGTATTCACGGGGATCCGATCCTGCAAAAACGTATCCACACTCCAGTTCCAATCCGCTGGGCTCCAAGGAACAGTACGCATCTTTTAGCACCGGAGGCACCAGAGCCTGTGGGAATGGAGCCAGGTTTTATTTATTTGCAGAGCAGCGTGCGGAAGTCGCGCACACGCACACTCAAAAACAGCTCTGCTAGCACGGCAAGCRAGCGCGTTATTCAAGGAGACGTCCTCATCCCTTTAAATTAACAAATGACAGACTATTAGGATGGATTTGTCTACAGTTGGCTGTAACCTAATCGGGTCTTCCTTTGACTCATTTTTGTTGTTGCCAGGGTGCTAAACTAAGGCAATAAATTGCACTACAAAATTCTGCGTCTCAAAGGCAGAGAAAACCCCCAGCAAGTCTTCATGAGAAACTCCTGTCCTCCTACATAATCAATACTAAACTTTGTGCCTGGTTGTACCAATGAGCTCTTGGAGGAACTATAGCCACAGCTTCTAATGCTCGCAAAGCGCTCCTGCAAATATGAAGTGTGTGCAATGGGCAACTCTGAATCTGGAAGTGCCAGCAGGAAGAGCATTTTCCACRTGTATTCCTTCTTCCCATAGCAAAATTCAGCGGGCACTGCATGCCAGAAGCCAGGAAGGGGAGAGAGGCGTCCCAACTGAGAAATCTCCGTGGAACAGACACGAGGATGTTGGGCGGATCGCTTGGAATAGGCAGAGCACGAAAGAGCCAGCACTGGTGGACACTGTCCTGACAGAACACGGGCAGAGAGCCCAAAGAGGCAGCACTACACTCCAGGAATCCAGGGTTTGCTTGTGGGCACAGAGATGGAAGCTGGCAGAGAATGGCCTTTGCATAGGGACGATAAATGTGTTTAACCGGCTACGGGAGGCGAGGGACGAAACTGTCCTGGAGAACAGCTGTCGGGGACTGTCTGGAAATAAAGAATGTTGATGCACGAGATTATTTATTCCAGTGTTCAGCCTTCAACCCAAACTCAGAGCTAACTTAAAACAGCTTGTTGAAATATCTTATGCATGGGGATCATTTTGTGTGGAAGCAGAGATTCCAGTGAGAAGTGTGAGGTCCGAGGGCCATGAGAAGCTCCAGACAAGGATGCACCCAAGGACATCATTCTCACTGCTGTTGCTGGTACCTCATGAGAGAACRTGGACAAAACGGCGAACACCAGTTGAAGGAGCACTGTATGTTCAAGGAATCATCTGAAACTGGGCAATGGGGCCAAACCAGGGCTCCCTGAGCCAAACAGGACCACATATCATAGAATCATAGAATGCCCAAGATTGGAAGGGACCTCGGAGGTCATCGAGTCCAACCCCCTTGCACACGCAGGGTAATGGAAGTGAGTTACCAGCATCCATGGAAAGGACCCTGAAAGACGAGCACCGGGGGTCTCGAAAGACCCCAGGGATGACCAAAGGGCACGGGGCACACACACGAGGGTAGGATGCRTTCTAATGAGCTCCAGGAAATACAGGGAATACGTATGATCACTCTGGGAAATTTAATGCATATGGCGACAACAGAGAACTACAAGCTTTGGTTAAGGCAGCTCACGGCCTGCACGTCRGGAGCAAACGCTCCCCATGCAACCAACACTGCAATAAGGTGAGCGCCTGCTGCTTAACACTGCCTGGGTGTCGAGAGGCTTATTCCCTATTTTCGGCGACACGAGGAGCATTTAATCGAGCAGAACAGCTAGAAAGCCAGGGAAATGGCACAAAGCTTTCCTTACACGAGCCATACATATTACAGCATACCTACAGGGCGACAGTGCAAATATAAACCCAATTAAAAGCTCAGCAGAATAAGCCCACTATAAAAAGCATGGTTTGCAGCAGAATGCAAGATTTCCTGAATCCATCTGTAACTGTGCCCTTTTTTTGTTTGTTTGTCACATTTCCAAGTGTTATCCTTGACAATTAAGAAGACTTGAGCGCTCACAACATTCCCTCACAACATTCCCTCGTAGTGAGCACACGAAGCAAGGAAAGGAACTGAGTAATTCCATGGGCCTGACCCCATGCAAGCAGCAAGGATGGTTCTTTCCAGGGCTTTCAGTGCCGAGGAGCGTGCTGGAAAGCAGGGACCAGAAGGCAAACGGAGTGGTGTGAACTGTGGAATCTCAAAAAGCTCATTTCTCTCCCATGCACAGCGCATGCCAAATCTTAAAATTCCTGCTGCATCCAGTTATGAAACTACAATAGAGGAGGAAAACAGATGGCTGAAGCCTTTATGAGAAAAAGATTTAAGCATTACTTCATTGCCCAAAAAAAGGCAGCTATATGTTTGAAAATATAGAACCTATTTCAGACCGTAGCTAATCGATATAAAATAGGCGATTTGCCTCGCGGAAATGAAGCCGATATTCAGCCAAAGCAGCACACAAAAAAATTAACCCTTTTAAAACACTGTGGCTTGTTGGGTTTTTTAAAGCAAATTTTAAAAGCCAAGTAGCTCACAAACAAGATGAGAAGCCTATTGTAAAAAGTAACACATTTCTTCCTCCTTAAAAAAGCTGCCAAACGGCAGAATGGGTGGAAAAGCCTCTTAATGTCTACTCTTTTCCGGTGCTTTTAAGCAATTAACAGCTCCATGCAGGTGAGCAGCTTCTTAGTGGGCAGAGAAAGGGCCACATAAGCATTGAGAAAGGACAGCGGCACATCAGGCACTTGTCAACCCCAACCCTGCAAAGAGCTAAGCCATTTGCGGTGGGATCCGGCCACCGTGACATCAGGTCAGATATCAAGGTGACATCAGGTCAGATATCAAGGTGACATCAGGAGATTACCCTGAGATACCTCTTGGGAGATGAACGACAGGGACAGACAGGCAGGAGCGGTGCAGGGAGGACACGTTTCGCTGTCCCCTGTTTCACTGTCCCCTGCCCAAGGCTCCCGCGTCCCCACCAGGTTTGTGCTCAGTGCAAACGCACGAAACGGGGTGCAGGTCTCTGTGCGGGAGGGCGGCGCTGACACCAAGGGCAGAGCTGAATCTCTCCTGCCAAGCACGGGCTGCAGCTTGCTGGCAAGGCCGAGTGGAAAATCCGGCACTGCCCCGGCTTATTCCGCGGGCAAGGAGCGGATGACAGAGCCGAGCCCTGCCAAGCCTTCCATAAATCAAGTGCTTATACGATTTATTCAAAGCATGACTCCCACTACTGTGAGAACGTAACTAATCCACATTAAAGACCAAGAGTACACTTATTTATTTATTTTAAATGGAAGGCCCTACATGAGCTAACCGCTCAATTTTTCAAAAGCCCCAAGCAGCCACAGCAATCCCATCTGGGTCAGTGGGAACAGCCAGGATGCTACACAAGTGACCCGCCTCTGCTAAATCACCTGAAAATAAGGTTTTTCCCAACAAAACGGCGATAACCCTGATGCTCCATCACAACCTGCCACCAATGAAGAACACTCAGCCGAGGGCCTTTAATCATTAGCAAGGATGAGCAGCAGAAACTGCAGAGCATAGGAGAGGGGAGCAAAGGGAGTTGAGGCCTATGCTGGAGAACTGCTGCTCTACGTGTGGATAATCCCTTGTAGGAGCAACGCAGGACACGAGAGCAGCAGCACAGCCGCCGCTCTCGTGCCCGCTGTTATTTCAAACACCACGTAAAAAAATCCAGATCCCTGCAACGTTGGTGGGGACAAAGAGAAGCAAAAGCTACGGCAAGCCTTGCGAGCTGCACCTAAGAGGGAGGGAAATATTTCCAAGCATAAGCCAGTTCTCGAGCATTTAGACAGATGAAAGCCTGAAAGAACAGAGCAGTTCATAAGGCAGCCTGTTTCGGGCACAGACAAAGCTTGCTCACAGACACGTTYGTGTTCGAGTGTGTTTACGACTGCACAGCCATTTATTTTCAAAGATGAATGGAGCATTCTTTTCCTACCAAAACACAGCATTGTGAAAATGCCAGTACATTAAAATAACTCAGTGCCTACTACATTTCTAGCAAAACACCCTTACAGTATGGAACTAGCAGCGTATGCTACAGCATCGCTGCTTAATATATTTAGAACTGCTTTCAGAAAGGTGCAGCAGATACAGCTTATTTCCTCTGTTTTCACTTGTGCCAAATTCAGAGTCAAGCTTTAGACATAAAGTAACCAGAGTGATGCTGTCAGCACATTCAGAACYGTATCTTCTCCAAAGTTAAAGAAAGGCTTTGTTAAATGTTACCAAAACAYATACATATTTTCTTGCTTTGTTTCATAAAGGATTTCCACTTACTGAAGAACAGTGCACTTTAGATTCATATTCACAGAACATTTTTTGCTCTGAGGCTCTCCAAACAAGAGGAAACAGAACAAAAAAGCCTAAAATCAAATGACTCCACGAATGATGTTTCTTGCTATTGTTTTCTTCTCCTAAAATTCACCCATACTTCACCAGCGGACACTTCTTCCTTCCTAAACAATATTGGATTTCCTAACACAACACTGAGAAGCCAAGACWTTCCAGCACAACCTGTCCCACCAACAGCCACCAGAAAACAGCACCAGCAATACAGGATGGTTTTAGGATTTGACATTTTGAAAAGCTCTATCACTGCTTCACATACAGGGATTTTGCTAGGTGCTAGGCATTACAGTTACAATTAAGAGTAGTTGTTAGCAAAAAGTAAAAAAAATTGTTTTTAATAACATTTTTGTGTGCAACTTTTTCTTAGTTCAAGTGAAAGGAAGTTGAAGACCCAATACGAACATTCCCCTGTGACTTTCATACTTTAATTCTGGAGCATTCTGTAGATTCACAGTTAAGGAGTGAATCAGAGTGAAATTAAAAGCCACAATAGGGCAGTTTATGCAAAGAAACCCTAAGAAGTAATAAACAATTACCAAAATAGCCCCGATAAAGTTATTATGAGGAAACTCTATGGCCTAAACTAGACAGGAGGTCACGCGAGACAATCACCACAGTCTCTTTCAACTTTTAAAATACTTTTAGTTACAGTTTTTTCTATGAAATTAATTTCAACTTCAATGATTTTTAAAGTAATCTTTCAAAACATTTTAGGCACGAAGATAACTTTTTTTTTTTTTWAATCTATAATCCCAGAGTTTTCCTTCAGCACTGAGCACCTGACAGCCTTCCAGCTTATTTGACAGGTATTTCTAACTCYAAGAGATAGGATTTAACTTTGTGGAGGCCTTACTCGTAACCGCTGAAAGCAGCCAACATAACTGCCAAACTTGCCAACAAGAGGCTAAGCCAAGATTTATAAAGGAAGCTGCAGTTTATTATACGGCAACATGAATATCTCTGTTTGCAAGATCCATAAAGTACTTTCTCTGCCCTGACACTACAGCATCACACCCATGTGAGGAACTAAGACAGCACTATGAATCTTCCACAAATATAAAATAGCACTTAAGTACAATAGCGAACTTGGCTTGACTATTTAGAAGCTCTTCCTAGTCTTCCCCATCATAGTCAAGTTCTTTCTACACAGCAAGATTTGCCTGAGCCAGACCCATACAATTAGCTGCTATCTGGTCAGCTCCAAAGTCCTCCGATTGCTCYATGACAGCACAAAATTCCTGCCTGGCTAACATATCTTACGAGAGTTCCTAAGGATCTGTCTCCTAGTCCTTCCCATTCAAAGAAGGGAAGGAACAAGGAAAGCAAGGAGAAGACACGATGTACCTTGGGTTAAAAGGGACAGAGCAAAGTGAATATCCACCCTAGATTAAGCCAACACAGTGTTCAAGGTTGGTCTTAAAGGTGTCGCTCAGCTAACAGCAGCAGATAACGCTCAGCACCAAGAGCTGAGCTGGAAAACAGCTCGGGGAAAATATGCACTTTTTTTGGAGAGCGCTAAATCAAAGGCTCCAAGCTAATAAATGCACCCTCCTGCACGACAGCAAAAATGCCAGCCAAGAAAAACCAGAGTACAAAGCAAAGGCAACAGGTCCAAGGTGAGCGTGCCCCAAAGCTGGCATCCAGAGAGGCCCACACTCCACCCCGCTCCTTCCGCAATGGGAAGGAGGGGAGGAAAAAAAATGCACACGCAGAGTCCATCCCTTCCCAGCATCAGCAACTCACTCTACCTCCTCTGTAGCAACACGAGGCGAAACACATTTCCTACCATTTTTTGGTGCACTCGACCATCAGTTCCTGGTACGAAGCCACAAACTGGAACTTGGACGCATGTTTCCCAACACGCTGCAGCCTTTTCCAAACTGAAGCCATGATGGGGAGGAATATCAGTCCTATTGCACAGGAGCAACTCCGGGAATACCAAAGGAGGTTGAAAAGTGCGTGTGTGCGCCCAACACTCAGCAGATTTATGTACAGATACAGTAAAAGCAATGCACAAGATGCCTGAAGGGATGTCTACGATGCATATTCTGCCTCTCCCGTCTTCACGGTAAATCCCAGTCCTGTTGAGCAGCTCATCCCTGGCCAGGGGCAGCGCGCAGTATGAGCGGATGAGTAAGTAAAAGGCAGGAAGAAAATCCTCTCATAGATCCATCATTCCTCACGTACTAGATGATGTGGAGACTGGAAGACAAAACGGACAGGGGGAGAAAACAGCAGTTAACATATTGCATGCCACAGCGCTACAGTCGCACGCGACCTTGCACCTTCTCAAGCAACAACTCCAAGGAGCCATAAACACCTACCCCTGTGCTGCTCCCCCCCAATTAAATAAATAAGGAGGCAGCAGCAATTTCAGGAATGCAAACCACGAGTCTGTTTGGAAACATATCAGCATGCCCTTTTTTTATCAGCACCATCGCAACTGGCAACAACAACAAAAAAGGGCAGGTCGGGGCCACGCCGGCTCCGTGGGGAGCATCCCCGGGGAGCGCGGCGGGGCCGCGCGGCGAGCCCCCCGCGAGGGCTTTGTCCGCGTGACAAAGGGGGCAATAACAGTTGTTTGCCCTCGCTTCACCCCGCGGGCGGTGTCGGCGCCGCGGGAGGACGGGGCCTCCCCGCGGGGCAGCCCGGGCTGGCGGGGACGAGCCGGCTGCGCGGGGCTCCGCCGCCACGGCGCAGCGCCCCCCGCCAACGGCAGCCGGCGGCCGTTGGGGTTTAAAAATTAAAACGCCAACGGGCGGGGCGCGGGGAGGGCAGCGCCGCGGCACTCACCTGCCCGGGCTCCTGTGGTGCCGCCGCAGCCCGCCC
>NW_020454516.1:1689528-1726890 GCF_003342845.1 Nothoprocta perdicaria
CCCGCCCCCGCAGCGCTGCCTGCGCGTCTGATTGGCCACGCTGCCCAGAGAGGCGGGACTTCTTGCGGGGGGCGCATAGACGATACGTGAGTGCGGCCGCCCATCAACACCACGGCGCCCGGGGATTGGCGGCGACTCTGCCCMAAGCGGCGGCGTGGGCGTGGCGCGCGCTGTCCGGGGAGGGGCGTGGCCGTTGCGGCCGTTACGGGGTCTCCCGCGGGAGCGCGTTCCCTCGCTGGGACGAGGGCGTCGGTAACGCGCGTGGCARACGCAGGGCGCTGGGCGAGCACGGCACCTGCGCGGCTTTCTTTGCTGGATTGGGGATCGCGGCGAGGATTTCCAGAGCGCGCCGCGCACGGGTGCTGGGTGCCCCCTGGGGAACCCTGGCCAGAAATCCGACAATCCGGATTGCCGCAAATCCGGAGGATCAAACRACGTGATTGGAAACTCCGTGGTCTGCAGGAGATCCCGGGTGCCCCTGAGCAGCAGCAGATCAAGTAGAGTGCGTTTTACTTAAGGAGCTGCCTTAATTCCTTATTTATTACCAGAAGTTCACCTGTAAGCATCTCAGATTTATCTTCTGGATGCTGTACAGCACCCAGGCTCAGTCCCAAATCTTTGGCCAAGATTTTATATTCCTCCAACCAAGCCGGACTTAGTCCCATGGAACGAACGCAGGAAACRAAGGGGTTGTTCAGCAACTCGTGTCTCCAACATCATTATTTATTAACATTTTCCACTTCCCTCATTGCTTCTGGCCTCAGGTTACACCAGGCCTAAGCAGAGCACAGCACAGGGCTGCTTTTGGCTTCGTTGAGTGGGGAGGGGTTCGACTTAGGCGATGCCTTGTCTTGTCCTGCAYGTTTTGCATTGCTTTTCAGATATTTGCATCTGGAAAGCTACAGCTCCTGCATTTCAGGGAGGCCTTAGGAGACTTCCAGGGGTGTGAGCTCCGATACTGGGGGAAGAAAGGCGAGATCTTCAGCTACAGATGACAAACAGCAGCCAGGGAGGTGCTCGCCGATTGCTGGAGCAAGTCCTAAACCAGAGCAACGTAGAAGCCCTTGTGACTTGTGTTGGCCCAAAAGCGGCCAAGGGGAGCGATGACTGGCAGAAAGGGATCGGCAAAGRCAGGATTGTAGAGCACAACTGATTTGGGATCTGAGCCAAAATGTAGGGAAATGGGCATGTCTTGATTTAATCCAATATTACTGAGCTTAACCACGAAAGTAGGGACAAAACTAAGTGCCRAATAGGGGCAATAGCTGAACAAACAACGCTCGCGTCACTCCCAGGTCAATTCTCAAGGAATCTCATGAAATCTCATGAAATGATTCATCATTTTATGTACCCCATCCAAACTCTGCTGTTCTGCAAACAGAAGAGCCATGTGATGCTTTTTTATTATGCAGAGACATACTACGACATATGATAACATCTATTTAAACTGTATTCCTGCCTCCCATGCAGGAGGAAGCTGGGGAAAGCAGGCTGGTGTATATCCGAGCACGTCCACAGCTCTGACATCCTGGAAAGAGCTTGGAGCGGGAGGCCAAGAGCTGCTCAGACCAAGGCAGCCTGACCCCACTGCAGGAGCAGCTGCTCCCACCAAGGACACCGTGGCTCTCTGAAAATACGTCCTTGGGCTCCATGGTTGGTCCTCTTCCTGTTCTGTGCTGACAGTGAATAGCAAAACACCACCAAAACAAAACAAAACCCACAATATTTGATTCTTTTTCTGGATTTTTTCTTTTGGATTTTAACTCCTGTTCCCCTCTGGAATGAAGAGGAGCTTTGTTGGTACTTGGTCCTCCTGGTCCAAGTAGAAAGATGATCTGTGCTTTCTTTATATTGTTCGCTGTTCAGCTCTAAAGCTTTACCGACTCTCCCTCATCCTTCAGCACCTCTTCATCAGCATGACTAAGGACAGGTTGTTCACCAATAAAGAAATGACCTTTGCTAGAAATAGCTATCATTATAAATCTTGGTTTCCTTGTGCTTCTGTCCACGAGCCCGCAGAAATGTCACCGAGGAAATGGCCTAATTGGATTATGTCAGATTTGCAAGAGCATTTAGCTTTTGAGGCGACGGGCTGTGCACGTGAGGTTACCTTTCGCCGCTGCACTTCACACTTTCCTGTATTTCTAGTTCCCATCGAATTTTGATCCCACGTGACCAGCAGGAGCAGGGAATTTGCTCTGACTGCAGTAGGTGTGGGTGAAGTCCCACCTTCCCGTTCACCAGTACGTCTCACTAGCTCATGGACAAGGCCCTATATAATATAGGTTCTGCCTGAAGACTCGCGAATAATAAGCGGTAACGAGTAAYGTGCGCCAAGCTCTGCAGGAACAGCGAGCGGCAGCCGGGAAAAGGTGATTCCCACGTTGCATAATTCCATAGSCCAGTTACTATCCTGGTCTGCAGGGAAAGCTTACGACTTCAGCCATTGCCCTGTTCCTCGTGAGTTATTCTTAGTATATTCCTCATTATTCTTAGCAGCAGAAAGAATAAAAGAAACTCACGGTTCTTGGCTTCTCCATGCCCTGTCCTGAGCTGCGTGCCCACGTCCCAAGGAGAACCAAAGGGCCGGGCTGAGCCACCAGCACCTCCTTCGACAGCCYGTTCCTTGAAAGCCAAGAAGCTGATCCACAAAGCGGGGTGCCAGCCGCCCTCACCTGCCTCTCCTTTATCTCRGCCCTCTCGGCTAGCTGGAATTCTTCCTCGGGCCCTCAGTCACAAGGGGTACGTTGTCCTTATCAGCAGCCGAGGTCAAGGACAGAGTCACATTCCAGCAATGCAGAAGTGGGAATTCAGGATGCAGAGCTGAGAGGGAAGACGGTGCCGGAGAGCCGCACACTGCAGCCATGGGAAAGCTCTGCGCTCAACCTGCTTTCCTGGAGGGACTTGGCCTGGGCTCRGTTTTAATGGCTCTCCTGCTGGCGAGCCTGCAGCACCCAAACGAGTTTTGGCATTTACCTTTCTGCATCCTTGGCCCGTGTGGGCATCTCATCGATGSCCCCAGTTTCTCTCTCCAAGCCCATATTTCATCCATAAATATCAACTCCTCGGTGCCTCCCATACCCTTCCCAGCTCTTCAATACCCTTCCTGGGTGGTCTCCCTAGCTTTTTTTGCAGAGTATAATTGTGCTTGTATAGACATCCTGCAGCACTAAGGGGGTGAAGAATGCCTCTCTCTCTTTAAAAACAGCCACAACAACAAATTGCTTAGGAAATAATCCAGCTGTTATTTTAATTTAAGATGCCTTTCAGCAAAAATGACCTTGATTCCCCTGAACTGTTCATTTTTTCTTTTTTTTTTTCCTTCCTTTTTCGCCAACTTGGTTCAACACTGAGCATGATCTTCTCTTTTAATATATTGTTTTTTCCTAACTTAATTGCTCGTTATCCAAACTACCACCAGCACTCCATGGAGACAGCTGAGAGGGTCAAGCGTTGGACAAATAAAAAAAAGTGAGCAACCCCAGGCTGGAATTTTTTGGGGAAAAAAATGAAGCTCCAGATAGTTATGACAGCACGAGTGGAACAGTAGAAGTGCAGAGGTGCAGAATAAGAAGATGAAGAGCCTTTTCTGAGCGACTGGGCGGGAAGAAGAGGTGGAGTCAGTCTGCAGGGAGTCGTGCTTCCCACCTCCCAAGCACACACCTGTGTGGCACAAAGCCAGAGCGGGTCATGGCCAGCAGCTCCAACCTCCGATTAACCGGCCGTAGCTGCCTCACGGAAGCATCCAGGGAAATTACAGGCTCAAAGGTGGGAAGAACGGGGAGGGAAGGTCATACAGTCCATACATTTTTATGACCGAGATCTTGTTTATTAGAAAAGGAGTAACTGGATGTGCAATCAGTCAGAATATTGCACCAGAAAAAAAGTTAATCCTTTTAATGCTATTTCTGTAAGTCTGCATGAATAGGAGTGGAATCATAAAATACAGTACAGCTGTCTGCAAAGATTATGCAGGAAATTCCTCTTTGTCCAAACATCGTATCGTATGTTGTCTTTGAAGAGAATGCCTATTAACTCTGGACGTGCACCAGCAGCCATCCAGAGAGCACACTCACAGCGGAGCCCTGCTCCTCTCTTGGAGCAGATATATTAAAAATGCACACGCTGTCACAGATTAGATCCGAGGCCCTCTTGGAAACCTGTTTAGAGCAATTAACCTTGCAGATGCGATAAGACGATCGATTACGCAAACCTGAATTTCTACTAGACTAAGAGGTAATTTGTAGCTAACAGCTTGTAAGACCAAAATCCCAAACGTCCTATGAGACGTTAGTGCTCGATGGAAACAACTTGGAAATGCAGAGTCAGGATACGTGCATGCAGTGTGGCCTTAATCCTGCAGGATTTGACTGCAACGTTTCCCGCTCCAGCATTTACAGCCTCAGCAGCCCGCAGTTTAGATAAATGTTTCTAGTGAATCTGGAAGCGAAACAAAATAATCACACTCAAATTATCTAACTCCAGAGTCAGAAAGTGAGCTTCAGTATGTCCAGATCAACACACGTGTATTTAACTAGTGTTCCAAATTATTTTTAGCCAAGTATATCACCAGTATAACAGTATAGCCTGTTAGGGAGCAACACCATGTGGCTACACAGCACCAGCAGCTCAGAGTTGCGCTCGAATCTCCCCATCACATTTTCCCATGGTCATATGAAAGTCACAAAATCAGAAAAAGCAGGGACAGTTGATTGCAGAACCCGGCACACAGTAACACTCTTCATCAATATAAAATGGTGCAAATTTACTTACTTGGTGCCCAAAAACTCTGCATCGTCCCAGGCAGAAAAGATTCCTCTCCCAAGCAGTGCCAGTATGGGGCGAAACGAGGAAAGCATCCCGGCCCATGTGCGTGGCAGGGGGCAGGCTGAAGTCTGCCTGGTCATTAAACACTTCCAATAAATAAACACTTCCAATAAATAAAGCCTTCCTTCACAGCACAAAACTCCGCCTGCTTTTGGCATCCATGAAATAAAGAAAAAAGCCCAAGTGTTAACTGGTTCTCGCAGTGATGCTCGTACTTACACAGGGAGCAGGTGACCAAAGCAGAGGGGGGGACCACTGGTCTTCAGCCCCTGCAGAGCTGCGTGGACTCGCTGGCCCTTCCAAACAACATTTCGTCCACTGCAAAGAAGTTCATTAAACACCTCAGGTAGTGACCTAAGCCCTCCAGTGGTCCTAATATCCAGCATACCTTAGGGACTGGGCACTTGGAACCTGTTTAGGAAAGGAACTTTAGGCCTCTTACTGCCAGCCTGGCAGGGCCTGGGCTTCAGCCCATTTCAGGAGCTCATTTTTGACAAATTCCTCTGCAGGACCTGGTGGGGGGCACACAGCCTAACCCCTAACGTGTGCCTAGGGCAGACCCCTCAGCAAGCTCCCAACTCAAAGATTCCATGAGTTGCTCTGTTTCGGTATCTGTCATCCACAGGTTTTGTCCTGCAGCTTGGGCAAGTGCAGGGAGCAGCTCAATGGCTGCGTTCAGGTATCGGGCACCACAAATGCCTCCCTTTCACCTCTAACCAGAGCCTGGAGCGCAGCACGGAGCCCTTCACAACAGCAACGGAGGGCTGGGGAAAACATCTCAGCCTCTTCCTTCCTGGAAGGAAAAAACCCTGCATTACACAAGCTAGCAAAAACTTTCTGGTTTGGGAAGCAATGGATCTCTCAAGCACTTGGCAAAGGCCAGGAGAAATGACAGTTCAGGGATGCTGAAAAGGAACCTACGAGGGCAGAATTAGTGTCTCCGACAGTCATGCTTTACGCTCCCTCCCACAGAAGGACAAGGGCCCTTTCACACACGCTGAATTTGCCCGTGGTGGCCATGCACTTCTCTCCGTGGGTCCGGAAGTGCGGCAGGTGCCACGGGTGCCGCTGCTCCCCAGCACCCGCGCTCCGCTCGCCTCCGAGAGCCGGCCTACCCGTGCCCAGCACRTGCGCATGAGGGTGCCCAGTGCAGCAGCAGTAGCTGCCAGCGATGGCCCTGTGCCACTGGGGACAGAGCAGAGCATCCTGCAGCGTATGAGCGGAGCACGTGCTCAGATCTGCCTGCAACAAAAGGGCAAGGGCGCCCACCTACCGTCAAGGGCAGCGTCAAAACACTTTGTGATGGCCCAAGAGTAAAGCTAAGCCTTGCGCTCCAGGTTTTGTGATTTCCAAGACGGTCCCCCTTCACACAGGCTAAAAATAATAGTGTTGCTAAAGGAGCTCTGCTGTGTCCTCACACAGGATCTTTCTCTGCAAGGAGCCAGGATGCGAGTGGGCATCCTCAGAGCGCTGAAGGGCACCCTCAGCCTTCACAGGACCTTTCCTTCAGCACCCTTCTCGATGAGGGCAAACTGCAAAGGGGGCACAATGGCTCACCGTAGGGTTCCACGCTCCTATTACTTACTTAAAGCATTACCAAAACTTCTCATTTTCCCCAACATTTGTGTTAGAATAGCTGAGCAAACTTCCCCACCCAAAAGATCAGGGTGGGGAAAAGGGACGTCTCAAAAGTGGACGAGAAAAGTTTGGCAAACTTTGGTTTTCGTTTGTCTCCCCCACAACAGCGGGCACTGCCGCCTCGCCGCTTGCTGCAAATCTCAGGACGCCTTCCCCAGTGCACAGGAGCATGAGGGAGACAGAAACAAAACCACAGGAAGGTTTGAGGTACCACCACAGCTACGAGGTCTCTAATGCAGTTTTCTACCAAGAACAAGCGCCAAGAACAGATTAAATTCATTAGCTAATGGCCCGTGCCCATGAAGGACAAAGACAATTATTATGCACATCTCCCCGCTGATTGTCTCTGTATAAAGAGAATGCAACAAATTATTGTTCCCCCATATTAATGCACCATAGGGGATTACTAGCATATCTCTTTAGAAGAAAAGCTCTCCCTTTCAAAATGTAGACTAATGCTGGATAAATTTGATTTTTATAGATGAAAGCTTGGTGTAAAAAGCAAGATTTTATTAGAGGCCCAGACAATCGCATTACACTTTCATATGATATGAAAACTTCACCACTGAATCGTGGACCTGATCTTGGGAATTTTTTCTCCTGAAAATTTTTCAACTCCCTGAGCTTCTCTTATTGTATCTCAAATACTTAGTCTGGGATGCAATAACCAGTGGCACTCTTAATATCTGTGTTTATTTATAGAAAATGAGAGAATACCTGTCATACGGTCATCCTTTACATAGAGTGAAAGGTGCTTTCATCTCTGAGCAGTAGCTGTGG
Organism: Nothoprocta perdicaria; assembly: GCF_003342845.1. Lineage (NCBI taxonomy): Eukaryota > Metazoa > Chordata > Aves > Tinamiformes > Tinamidae > Nothoprocta > Nothoprocta perdicaria. Next base: position 1,696,774 of record NW_020454516.1, read on the forward strand.
GCACTCTTCTTTCATTTGGAATGGGAAAGAAGTGAGACTTGCCATGCATCTGGAAGAGCAACAAACATTATTTCACTTTCGTGTCGTTAACTTTCCATCAAGCTTTAGTTTAGGAAGAATCACAATTTTGCAAGATCTTGAGACTTGCAGTGAACATAAAGACCCATTCTGAAGCCAAACCAAATTTCCGGTTAGATAGTGTGAAGCCTGTGGGTTCCTTACTAAAATGCAGCAAATGGAGGGAAAGGCACCTCACCAGTTTCTGCAAAATGTGTGTGCAAAATTTAAGGAGCTACCTCAAGCTCCTGAACTTTTTTTAATGCTGAATATCCTGTGGTGATAAACACTGGCTGGGAAGGCTTCTTCCACCGAGGGCTTTGCAATCTATCCCACATCCACGGAGAGTCTACGTGAAGGTTTCACCGTGTTGCTCCTCTGCTTCCATTGAACTCTCTTCAAACATTTGCTCTTTGCCATTGACACATGCAATATAAACCACTGAGACAGTAATAAAGTGACTAGTGTGGAAGATATAAATGTGGAGTGTCAAAAATTATGAAATTCAAGGTGTTTTTGTGGATGTCATGAAAACTCTAAGTCCCAGTGACTCCCCCTAGAGTTTCAGGGATGCACTAAAARGTCAAAATTGTAACCCCTTGATTTCCCATCAAGAACACCAAGCAGCTCCTGGGTTGTAACGAGCCCATGTGACTACACAGCAGCCAACATTATCATGGGTTGTTTTTTCTTAGTAACAATTTGCCCACGGAGGTATTTGGACTAAACCCTTAGTCCATCTTACGGCACTCATTTTTAACCTGCTGAATGTCCCACTTACGGATGAACAGGAAACACTCAGATCTTCTTTGTGCTGCTTGTCAGAGCAGAAAGCAGGGTGAATTTGAGGAGCAAGTTACTGTTGTTTAAAAAGAAAAATAAAAACAGGAAGAAATGAGCAATTTGGACAGCAGTTTGAACTTTCATTTTCAAAGGGGTGTGCAGATACACTCTCCAGGATACAGCAGCACTGTCCCTACTGCTGTGGTCTCCTAAGCCTCAACACATCTAATCGTGCTCAGCTATATTACATTCCAACTGGGCAGAAACGCTCTTTTCCCTCGTATTTTTCCTGGGAAAAAGAACTGAGAAGAGATGGAATTACTAGTTGTTTTTAACATAAGGCCTAAGGACACAAGTTGGGCCAAAAAGAGCCTTGAAGTCGGTGACTGTGTCTCCACCAAGCTCAAGAGCAAGTCCTACACCTGCACTCGAACAAGAATACTGAAGCTATAAAAAAATATTACCCACAGAAGCAACTATGGATTAGGATCCTGGCTATCCAAGACCACACTATACTTTATTATTATTATTATTATTATTATTATCATCATCATCATCATCATCATCATCTTAATCATAAGACTCAACCTTGGTGAGTGTCATCTGATTCTGGCAAACTCATCTCTTTTTTTCAGATGTTGATGCAGTTTACATATAAATGAGGACCTGTACGTACATATATATATATATGTATCTACATGTACATAAAGAGAAACCCTGGGCAGGAGTACAGGTTTTACCCTTGCTCACTTGATTCTTGGGACCTGGACAAGTGACAAAGTCACTCAAGCTGCGAGCGTTGTCTCATGAAGGTAAAGAAGTGTTCAGAAACAAACCCTGGGCAAGAGTTCAAACCTTACTACAGGACCGACTACCTAATCCCTGATGTACTTGCTTAGTTAAACTGTTCTCTAGAGCAGATTCAGAGTTACAAAAGCTCCCCATTATTTTGCATTCCTTTAGTATGCTGGTCAAGTCTATAGCAAATCTGCAGTAAATGAAAAGCAGAATCATAGTAAACAATCTCTCTTCCAGTAAATCGAAAATAGAGAAAATTAGTCTGTATGCATACTGTTGAAACACTCATGCCAATAAAACTGAAGACTCTTCTATTAAGCTGAAGCTTAAGCTCAGTTAAGTTAAAGCAAGAACAAAGGTAAACTGAGGCAATCAAGCACCTAAGAGCGCAAAGCAGCTTCAGAATAAAGCAGTGTGAGCTGAGGCCACAGCTGCGATACCTAATAGGCTTCGCACAGATCTAGTGCAAAGCAGCCAGGGTTTGTARCCCTCGGGAGGGAGTTTCAAAGCAGCCTCCAGGATTTGCAGATTTGTGTGGATCGAGCCCTGGGCCGCAGTGCCCGGGAATGCAGCAGGCAGGCAGGACCCCCAGCTAGCTGCCTTCAGCCACGGGTTTTAAAGGTTTACATTTTATGCTAAGTTCACTGTAAAGAAAAAAATAGCCTCCTCGGACATCAAATATCCAAACTAATCCTTGGTCCTCATTTTCTCTTTCTGTTTTACCCTTCATGCTCTCCCCATTCTGCAGCAGGTGGTGGAAATGCTCTTCTGAACACGTAAAAGCACACTCCTCTTAAGCACCCATTCAGAAGAGTGACATCTTCTGCTTTCTTCCTTCTCAGAGCCCGAATGTTTTTCACAGAAAGACAGAAAATAGTGGTTGGAAGGGACCTCTAGAGATCACCCAGTCCAACCTCCTGCTCAAGGAGGGACGGATAGAGAACAGGAAGGAATCTAGATGAGTTTTGAATGTCTCCAAAGGAGACTCCACAACATCTCGAGGCTGCCTGTTCCAGTGCTCCCCTACCCTAGGGAGGTAACCTAGAAGGGTAAAGATGACCCTAAAAGGGTAAAGATGACCCTTCTCCAATGCATAGGAGAATTCCAATATTTGATTTTGTACCCATAACACTTGGCCATGTCCCTTCTAGTCCCACTCCCTATGGGGCTCTAGCCTCGCTCTATCATTTAACCCTAAACCTAGCCATAAGCCTGGCATCATTAGGCCAAGGGCTGGTGAGATGGCAAATATGGTCCCAACACCTATCTCCACAGGGTGCTACATTTCCTTTGGTTTGTCCTTTGTAGTTCCACTCCCCATGGGGCTCTAGCCTTGCTCTCTCTTCTAGCCCTAGCTCTAAGCCTGACATCACCAGGCCTAGTACTTGCTAAACAGCAAATATTTTCACTGGAACTTATAACAAACCATTTCAATTTGCCTGTTTTTCTAGTAACAATCTACGTTTCCTTAACAGGACACGACATTCCAGAAATAACTTTCATACTTTTTAAGGTCTTTTGCAATTTTTAAAACCCAGCACACAACCAACTTCATCTGGTAGGCTGAAACACGGGACTGAAAAAAGCCTGCCCAGTGACTGATCTAGTTCATTTAAATCGTCATATTAACAGATGTGCTCGGTGTCATTAGAAGCAAATCCTGCTCTATGTATAAGATGCAGTGTGCTCATCTGGGAAAGGCAATTTCACATCTCCTGGCTGGTCATCACAAACTCCCACCTCCTGCCCCACCTCTGCTTTTCCAGCCCCATCCAGACCTGTCGGGCTAACCACAAGCTGCCCAAAGGCAATGTCATTAGTATCCCCATACGCAGCAATATATATGTGTGTATATATATATATATATATACACATATACATATATAGGAGAAGAGTATTGTGGAGTTCTGGTCTGAAGGATCAGCACATCTGTAAGACTCAAATTGTTTTAGCCATATTTCTTTCATTTTGAGCTTCCTTAGCTCACCACAGCACACTTTTTAAGGTTACACATACGGAGAGGTCTCTCTCAAGACTTCCATTTCCCTCATTACTGGCTTTTTAAAGAAGGTTCTGCTGCGAGGACAAGCTGGGAACATAGGCATATGAGAACATCTTATTTTACAAACTTGCCTTGGAGGCTTGTAATTTTTGTAATATCAGAACATCTAGAATATCTAGCACACCGACTAGCAAAATGTCAGGACTGTAGGTCCTGCACAGTCAGTTGTGCTCAGAGGTCATTTTATGCTTTGATAAAGGACACACACAAAGATCAATAGTCCCAAATCCTCCATTGGTTTCCATTAGAATTACAAAACACAGGCAAGGATGTTTAAATATAATAGTCTTAAATATAGCTTTCATTTTTCAATCTCGCTATATCCTTCTCCAGATTTAGGCTCTATCCCATCTTACTGTTTCCCGTTCTAAATACAACCTGTAAACACTTTTCATCAACACTTCTATGGGAAAGTAACTAAGAAATGAAAGGCAAGTCAGGTCCCCATCAAACTGCTCAATGTAACAGATCCACTGTGTTCATCCCGATGCATTCAGTGTGGTGTGGGGAGCAGAGGAAGTTTTGCTGCTCTTTGCCTTTTTTTCCCCCCGGGAATACCTGGTATATAGGGTAAGGCAACAGCAATAAAGCAGGGCTAAGGAAATAGAGCACTAAGGCTTTAGGGAACATGTGTTTTAGAAGAAAAACTTGCCTTGCCACTAAAATCAGTATTATCTTACAACAGCTGTTTAAAATACAGATGGAGAAGAAAGAGACAAAGCGATCTAAATAATCTGGCAACTCACAGGTCTGTGCAGCCTGCAAGCGGCCCTGCGAGGCGGCCCCTCTCCTTGATTCCCCCGGCCCAGGCATCCGCAGAGAGGCCCCGGTGCTTCCCCTGGGAACACTGCAATGGAATGGGAGCGTGAGGAGGAGCAAAGGACAAAAACCATCCATGGTCGCCCACCCCGGCTGCCTCCAGGCTGGTGGCCAAGGGCCAGCGCTGGTGACAGCGGCCCAGGGCAGGGCTTGGGAATCTCACGCTCTTCCCGTCAGGATCCATGCTCCAAGTATGGCCCATTGGTGACAATATGGAGAAGGGGCCATACGGGACTCGCAGGGGTAGATAACCAGGGGTAAACTCAATACAGCCTTTTCATAGAGCAGCCAAGGCTCAATTACTGTGAAAATAAAAAGAAATCATTTTTTTTTTAAAACAGTAAATAAATAAATAAAAAGCTGCACCAATCAATCTAYTCCAAGTCCTTAAAGAGTAAAGCTAGGTTACTTGAACATAGCACGCTCTACAAAAAGCTTCAGCCCTCTCCAGGTTGCTTTTCTGCCCTTAAATACAGAGAAAGTTTGCTTTTCTTACAGCAGCCCTCAGTGCGTTAGGCAGCAGGGTGGCTCCCTCATACAGCCCCTGCCTCTTGCCTCTTGCAAGCATCATCATTCAGCAGATGACACTGTGAGGAGGGAAAAACACTGATCCCACAGCCCAAGTTGTTTCTCTGACCCCCAGCGATTTAAATCACAATATTTTATTTGGCTAGTTCTAGGAAACATGTGATAGAGCCTTCATTTTTTTGGAAGGTTTGCCCTATTACACAAAAAGAATTGAACTTTTATATTGCTTTTCTCCGTTGTGCACATCCCTGCATCCCCCCGCACTGTTTTCCCTTGAATTTTAAGTTTGGAATGCATTTGGTAAGTAGATACTCAGCACAAATAACACCAAGGTCCCAACCAAAGATTAACACCCTCCGCTTCTGGGTGGGGACAACACAAGAATGCTCCCATAAAAAGTTTATATGCCAAATAAAATGAGAGCATTCAAGATGAACCATTATTAGTAAGAGAGGGAGACAGAGAAAGCACCAGGGTCTGGACTGACTGCAGCAACAAAAATACCCCCTGACTTTGACTCCATTTAGTGGCTGCGGGAGAGTTTAAGTGCTCAGCGATGCCGGATGCCCTGGCCGAGCACAGGGCGAGGGGACTGGTTTACAGCAGCACCCTTGGCCCAAAGCTTCCTCTTCACCATTCCAGCTCCAAACCCGGCACCAATCCAGCCCCTCGGTGTGGCCTTCCCCTGGGTAAAAAAGGGCCGGGGTGATTCCGTCACCACCCAGGTGACCTCAGTGAGACATTTGCAGGAGATCTGGGGGGTGAGACATGGTATCGGACAGGAGGAGCACAGCTCCATGGCTCTCTGTGATCCTCTGTTGGCCTTTTCCCCAGCATGAACCACTCCACAACTCAGGCACTGCAGGACCTATAATTTGCCTTCCCCTTTCCACCCCCTAGCCAGCCCCAAGCTGTTTTGCCCGAAGGGATGGCCTGGGGGCGCTTCCCAGAACAATTCTCCCTTTCCCACCCAACAAAAACACAGAAACAAAGTGGATGGATGTTGCAGTCCCTCGGATCCAGGGCAATCACYTTATCTCTAGCTAACAGCAACCCTAGCTCCTGGGCAGCATCTTCCACCACGTGCACTCTCGCTCCCAAGAGGGCACCTCTCCCGGGTCTTTCTCTTCGCGTAGCCACTGCCTAAATCTGTTCCAGGTCCAGCTCCTAATCTCTGCACCTCAGGGCCTCAGCTGCAAGACGAGGCTCCTTTTCTTTTCCTCCTGCAAGAAGGAGAAAGGACAGGGGAGCTTTCCCCTTCGGACCTGTCCTGCAGAGCCGCAGTGCACAGAGAGGCTCCGAGYGCTGGAGCTTCCTCCGTGCACGGGCTCCTTCCCAGCCCTTCCCAGGCACCAGGACCTGCTGCTCTGCTGCTCGCAGGGCTCCCTCCTGCAGCAGGCAGGAGCTGCCATCGCCAGGCCAGCAGGTAGGTGCCACCCCGGGAGTGTTTTAAAGCTGGCTGCATTTTAGCAGCACGGTTTGTTGACTTGCAGCTGTATTTTCAGCCTGTGGACACTGCGGAGACATGAGTGGAGCTACAGTGGATCAGACCATGCGCTTGCACAGCACGGAGCAGCACCTCCTCCRCAGCGCACACCTGAGGCCTCCGGGAGCTCAGCAGAGGCGGCTTCGCTCCGTGTCCCTCCKGAGAAGAAAAGCAGCAGCAGTGGTGATGTGCAATAGCAAGGACGAAGCCGGATGCGCTGGGAGCACTTCTGGGGGAAAGGAAACACTGTGGGATAGAAAGGGGGAGCTGGGGCTGAGCGAGCTGCAGGAGGCCCAAGAGAGCCCTGTGGGCAGGCACAGGAGCAGCCTGTGACATGCATCAGCTCCACGGGGCAGAGACAGTGTCACCAGCTTTTCATGCCAAGGACTGGGTGAATTAAAGTACTCACATTCAGAAATACAGACACAAAATATGCCAACAGAGGACATGTGCACAGGCAACTAAGCCCAGTACTGCAAAACCTGTATGCAGTCCTGAGCAGAGGCCTCCCAGGTAGTGGYGGATGCTGCAAGTGAAGGGGCAAATACAGTCCCTGCCTTGTGCAATTGGGTTAGTGGGGCTACAGTCATCCTCCCCGCTGCCCTTCAAGGAGATCTGCTGCCAGGTAAATCCCCTCATTCCAAAAACTCCCCCASAAACGCTTGGAAACTGCTAAGAGCGTGAGGTAGAGCAGCAGAGTGATGTGTTAAATATTGTGGTTCTAGAGAGGCACGTTCACCCACAGAGAGCAGCACTCTTTACAAAACACGCCTCAGTATTAGTAACCCTGCTTGCAAGAAAGAGCGTGAGCCACACAGATGAAAGGGTGCCGCTGTTAAACGCGAACGCCAGCGGCGCCCGAAGCGGCGCTCTGCAGACAGGGCACGAGGCTGCAATGCYGCAGCTCCGCGCTCCCGCTCGGCTGCTGCCGTGCCACGGAGGTGCCCGGACTTGCCCGCTGCCTCCCGCCTCGGCGCTCCCGCCTGCAGGCRGCCCCCTGCTCTGCACGTACCTGTCTGGGCTGCTCCAGCCCCACGCGGTCGGTTTGGAGGTGCACTCGAGTGCCATTGAGCCTGGCACGCTTCCTGAGCCCGGTGCACTGCTCAGCTGGGCTCAACTTAGCAGCTGCCTTGTGCAAGGCCCGTCCCAGATCCACGCTGAAGTGTCTTGCAGCAGGTCACACGCCATGGAAGAAGCACAGAACAGGACTCAGCTGACCTTAAAGCCATGACTGTAGGCAGAGAGAGCTGTGGTTTTCCCTGCAGTGGGCAACCTGAAGCAGCATGTGTCCCAGAGCAGGGGAGCAACCTGCAGCTGCCTATACATCCCACGAGGGAGCCAGGGCAATGTGGACTGGGCTAAGCTGGGTCTTTTGCCACTTATTCAGTCCAGTGAAGGCTTAAGGTAAATCTTTGTTCCAAGAACCACATTCCCATCTCTTCCCTTCTCCGAAGAGAAACAGGGCAGTTTCGGACAAGGAACAAAACACAGTGACTGCCTGTGCTAAACAAAYGCTGAGCCCCAGCTCCCCGCAGCCCGTAACCCTCCGCAGTTTCCCTAACCACAACCATCACTCTGGCCCAGGGCTCCGTCACCCACTTCCAAACTTCTTACCCTGGAAGCCAGTGGCTCGTCAATCACGGCCAAGCACGAGCTGCTGTTTCTGCTGCTCTGCGGGCATCTGTGGGAATCACAAAAGACTAATTATCACACCAGCTTGGGGGCACCAACGTGGATTCTCTCTGCAGACAAACTCTCCGTTCGATGTCTTACCGGGCTGCTCACAAATCAGTGTGATCGTCTTCCATTCTGCAGCAACCAGAACAAAACTGGCCCCATCCTGGTTCTAGATCCTGGCTCAATGTCTTCGTTGGTGCAATGTCTCCTTCCTCTGCTCCTCCTCTCTCAAACATCAGCCTTTYTTAAGCTTCACGAGCACCACTGGAAGTGTCGTCTTCTCTGCCAGAAGCAAGGGATCACTAAAAAACTTCTTTGTGGCACTGTCCCATTTGAGCTGCTGTAGCCCCCTCTTCTCTGCCCCTGTGAGAAGACATCTCCTCCTCCCTCCTTCRTATGAACTTCTCTATGATTCAGTTTCAATTTCCTTGCCTGCAGTATAAAGCATGAATTACACTACCACTCATATTAATCCCATTGAAACTGTAAGCCAACATAAGAATATCCTTTCCTGATGGGAGATTTAGCTTCCATGCCTCTCCAAGAGAAAAATCTTAAGATTTTTCTCCATTCTTCTCCACTCCTTCTAAAGGAAAAGAATGTTTATTCCCAAATGGCAGTTCTCCAAGAATTACACTGCTGGAGCTTTAAATGTTCAATTTATACACAGCAATTGCCTCCTGYACAAACTCCAGCAATCTCCATAATCCCAGCACTGCAGAGCAGCCCTTCTCCTTGGTTTTGAATCCTGCTTTGGTCAGAGCCTCCCAGCCTGCTGGGCCTYTTATGAACCCCCTAGACAGCAGCCAATTGAGCCTACAGCTTCACTTCTCATATATTTATGATTTTTAACAAATCTGACTGATTCCAGTTGCCAGCTGACACGAGACAGGGCAGAGCGAGACACTCGGAGCAGCCCCCAGCCCTTGCCCTCTGCACCTCCCGCTGCCAAATCCATTTGTGTCCATGCACAGTGCTGGAAATACACCGTGGCTCATGCRCAGATCCCCAGGCAAGCTCCAGACTCTCTATGAAGGACAACGCAGCCTCAAAGAGACTCGTTTTAACTCAGATTCCAACGTTATCTCTCAGGATTTTTAGAGGGTTGGGAAAACTCCTGGGAAGGAATAAAGAGGAGGGAAGGAGGGCGAAGATTTGCCTTCCCTCCCCGTGCTTGGAGTCCCTCCACACCTGCCCRCTCTCTTCCCTCGTGTTTCTGCTCGTAGCTGGAAGCTTCCAGCCCCACTCGTGCAACACCGAGCATATTTCAAATGATTTACTAGTGTTTGCATRCGCGGGCCAGCTGCTTTCTTTCTTTAATAAACAAACACAGAGAAACCTCAAACTCCCTCTGAGAGATGGAATATTTTTTCCTGCAGTCACGGCCAGTTGCTGCTGCTGCTGGAGAGGGAAGGAAGGTAAAAATTTGATATCCTCCCCTGCTGCACTGGTGACGACTTTGGCTTTTGACCATCACCTTGCAGAGGCTGCACCCCTTCCTTCCTCCTGCACCAAGAGGAGCCTGGATGCTGCTCTCCGACCTCCTCGTGGGACTCGGGACTCCCGTAGTTGGGAGGACTCGAGTGGGTGCTCGCACACTCACCCGCCTGCACAGCTCAAGGGGACCTGAGAGCACCACAGAGGTTCTTGTAGTGATTTATGGCTGAGGATTCAGAGGCTATTTAGGTGCCTCTATTCACTCTATACCAATTTTTTTTCCTCTTCCAATATTTTACTCCATTTACTGGAAGTCAAGCATCACGGTACCCCCAAACAAGAGGCTACTGGGACAGTCTCCAGCCTAGCTGTGCAGTTTGCCTTGTGGTCCACACCACCAAAACTGCAGTGCTGCAGGAGGAATGCCTGAGCCTGAAGGCAGCTGTGCCCAAACGGACCCCAACGGAGCCACAGATCCCAAACTCCCAGGCCAGGTGATGCCAAGGAAGGAGGGGRCTCCGTGCTGGGGCTGCAAGCTTTGCTCCCACTCACCAGCTCTCACAGGCTGCAGGGATACCCACAGACYTCCATGTGCACCAGGCCTCCGTGGTGGGGCCTGTCCCTGTGTGCTGAGCTGATTCTACACCAGCAATCTCTACAAAATCTTAAACTACAAAATAAAATAAAGAGCACATTCCTTTTATGCCTTGTGCAAAGGCATCGGCTACTGCAAGCAACAGGGAATCAGYCAAGTGCTCCACGAGATGTGACTAGAATATCTTCCTTCTGAAGTCCTCTCATCAGCAGTGGTAATGTATTCCCTTTTTTCCCCAAAGACTTGGAAATCACATTTTAAGCGCCTGCCACAGGACTGTCAGGATCAGCATTTCAAGCAGCAATTCAGCTTTTATCAACATTCACCAGCATTGTAATTCAGGAATAATTAATGTAACATTAAAACAGTTATCAAGAAAGGGAAGACTGTAAGCGTCCTACATCAGATCCACGTCGCATTTACAGCACTAACATGAAGTCATTTAACACGTCAGCTTCAGTGGGACACGTCGGGGCAGTCAGGAGCAGCTCAGAGCTGCTGCTCTGTACGTTCCCCTGAGATCTCCAGAGCTCCTCAACGTGCTCCGTGGACACCTTACAAAGTGACTTGACGTGTCTGTATCAGATGAGAGAGGGAAAAAAAGCAGAAAAGGAAACTTCCTGTAAAACCTACAGATATTTTTCGCCATGATATATGCCAGATGAATACATCACTAGCTACACTACAAATATATACACACACACACACACTCATACACTACGTGAATGATCTACCTATGAATGATGAATGAAAATGATGGCTAATGGTCTCCACATTTATATTTGTGTATCTATACACACATACATATATGAAAGAACATATAAAATCAAAAGCAAATTCACTCACCTATTCAATAAAATTGGGAAATATACTGTGGCTTTTGACTGCTTTTTGACTTAAAGTGGATACAATTTTAAAGTTTGTTTTAAAGTTGGACATCTGAATGGATAATTCACGCACGCACACATTAGTTACACCAATAGTTCTATATATATTTAAATAAATTTGGTCCAAGTTTTATCTCATAGCAGAGGAAGACAGTTGAGCTGCATTTCTCAACATCTGGAAAGAATTTAGTATCTTTTAGGGCAAGCAGCTCTCAGCTCAGCAGTTCGGGGCCTGATTCTTGCATTTCTCTTCCCTTGATTTGCAGGGTACTTCGTTAGAGCCAGCAGGAAGAGGAGCTTCAATCCTCAAAGGACTTGGCTGAAAGGGCTCAGGAAACTCCTAGTGGGATTTCTAAATCCAACAACGCTGTTAACATTCGTTGACATGAGGAGGAACAAGGTCTCGAGGATGCCCTGGCTTGCTGAACATCCCTGCAGCCACTGAAAAGACATTTGTGAAGGCACAGCACACGTGACAAACCACCCAGAGCCCCCATCCCACCGCATTTCAGGGAAACTGGCACACGGTAACCAAGCCCTATCCAGCAAGACAAGCACCAAAGGTCTAATCCTGCACCATCGATAACAGAACATCCTATCTACCAAAAATAAAAACTTTTCCTGCAGATAACACTAAGCAATCTGCTCCCATTTTTCAGCACTAACAATCTGTTGCCTGGTCTTATGCCCAGCTGTGCAGTTCCAACACAAACTTCCAAYGCGGGGAAGAAGTTTCAGCACGATGCAGACCCTTGTGCAGGTCAAAGCCCCTTCGCTGCAGACAAGGGTCCCTCACAGGCCCTTTTTTCACAGCTTAAGACAACATCTTCCCACTGGATCGAAGCTCCACCGCCTTTCAGCTCGTTTGATGGCACGCAGACCAAGCGCTGTGGAAAAATGTAAATATTTTTACGGCCTCACTTGCTTAAAAGCCAGCGTGGCTGGCTGGCTAAGTGGAAAGGATTGCTCTGCACGCACAGCAAAGCAGCTGTAATGAAAGGCAGAACGCAGAGGTATTTTTTAGCCCACGCACGGAGCGCTCACATTGTGAAGCACAAATTGTTTGSCCCGCCACAAAGACAGCACTGTGGCCGAGCTGACACCTTTAGGAATGGACTGTRCAGCCCAAGTGCTGTCCCCACGAGTGTCACCTCGCTCGCAGCRCCAAGGCTGCCCACGCAAGGCCGGTCGGTTGCCCCGTTTCACCTGAGCCTGCGTGGTCCTCCCTGCACAAGGAGCCCACCCCAGCGGGGCTGGGTGCTCCTGCACACTGCCCAGAGAGCACAGGGGCTCGARTACCTGTCTAAAATCTTTTCAATTGAAACCGTTTAATGAGTAATCATTAAAACAGCAAAATCATTTTCATGGGGAAAAAAAAAGTCAATGGAAACTTTAAGTGAAGATGACTAAGTCATCAATGCTCTGAGTTCCCATTAACTGTAGTTTGAGGCCACTCATAACTACCTCTCTCAGCACAATTCTTCACGAAGAGCTTCTCTGTTAACAAATACAGCCCGTGGCCTCTTAGGTACCAGGATAATAGGAGTTTAAGCTGCATGTGAGGAAGAACAACTTTCCTGTGAGAGTGACAGAGCCCTGGAACAGGCTGCGGAGATCTTCCAAACYTGCCTGGATGTGACCGGGTGCCCTGTGCTCTGGGTGTTCCTGCTGGAGCAAGGGGTTGGACTGGATGATCTCTAGAGGTCCCTTCCAACCTCAACCATTCTGTGATTCTGTGYGAAAAAGAGAGGAAAAAAAATCACTGCTTGGCCACAGCACACCTCAGCAGTAAGATGCCATGGCACCAGCAGCACCACCCCGCACTGACAGCCACCAAAGGCCGCCCCCCAGCTCTRTTTCTCAACACAACGTTCAAACCCACTCATGAATGTCCTAATGTTCCCTTTGCTCTATCCCCCCCTGCCCTCTCCAGTGCTACAGCCCCAGCTGAGCCCAGCCAGGGTATGGGGAGCACCGATTCCCTTCCCATGGCAGGGCCTGACAGCCGCTCCAGGCAGGCMCCGGGAGCTGCACCCAGTGCAGAAGCTCCTGGAGGACAGCCCAGATCCGAAGCTGAAAGAAGGGCTAGAGAGGTAAGTGCTACACAAAGCTTGGCAGGATATTAAGGCGCTTAATTTCTTTAGCAGTGTTTACTTAATTATATCTTTCCACATCATCAGTGGCTCTGAAGTTCAAGTTTAACATTGCGAGAGGGACAAAATCMAGAAGACTCATGCAGGTGCACTAAAAAGGCCTCCCTAAAATATTAGAGCTGTTTCTACATGTAAACATTAAAACTATTTTGTGCTGTTTCTTCAGATAAAAATACTGCAGTCATGTTAAATGCCAGGTTGCCCTCCACCTTGCTATTTCCAGTTCCACATTTCTGCCCGGTCTTGGCCTGCTGTCACCTGTCCCTGTGACATCCACTGAGCTACTGGACTTTCTTCCTCCGAGTGGGCCAGTGCCAGGAGTCCTCGTGGTGTTTTCTCCCCACCACTGGGGCTCAGGTCACTTTGCTGCTCAGGGCACATCCAGGGCACATCCCAGCTTGTCCTCCAAGGCTCCCTCCCCACTTTACATGGTCCCTCACCCCTTCCTTACCTGCAGCAGCCTCTGCACTCACTCATCAGCCTGCTCCATCTGACCTGCTCCTAGGTGATCTCTGAGCATCTTCACATGGGTCTGGGTCAGAGCGGCTGCAGCAACTTGTGAGGAGGCCGTGGAGGTGCCTCCACCTGCTGCTCTTTCCCTTGGGATTYTTGTGACCTTGTTGCCCTTCTCTTGCTGTCTCAACCTTCCCTTACGGCCACGTTGAACAAGACATTTCTGTGTACGCTGCCCATTCAGTGCACAGCCTTGTAAAACCTTTTTAATACGGGATTTACATACCTTCCTGCCAACAGAGAGGAGGTGGAGAAAAAACAACAGCATTCTGCTTAAATTGAACCACAGAGTTAAAGAAGGGGAAAAGGGTTTATATTAGAAATGTATTTTCTACAGAAAATATATACTAATATATCAGAAATGTATTTCTAATAATACATTAGAAATGTATTTTCTACAGAGAATTTTCATGAAAAGCATTTAATTTGGAACTATCAGGCAGGCTAGTTTGTCATCATTAAAGGCCCGTCACGATTTTTCCATACGCTCCTGTAACTCCCTGAGTCACAATATCCTATCCCAACTSTAACTCCTCATTAGCCCTGTACAGAGCCCCAGCTGGGTGGTATAAAAGAGCTGCCCTAAGAGGCTGCCGCCGACAAGGCAGGAGGGAAGGAGGCGACGCCGCGCGGAGCGGTCGGCTCGGGGAGCCCCGGCCTCCCTCGCTGTGCGAGGCCCACGGAAAGGGAGGCTGCTCCGACTCACTGTGGGTACAGGGTGACGTCCCCTCCGCTGCACGCGCTGGCCAAACGCACCTGCGTGCATCGGGTGGTCATTAAAATAATCATAAATTTACAGTGCTTTTTCCTTCCGGGAAGGTTTACCATGCAAACATGCAAAAGTTCTTGCTTATTCCCCTCCTGCTTTTCTCTTCTGCAGACCCAAATAGCAACGTTACAGTTTAAAACCACTGCAAAATACGTTTCAATGATTTTTGCTGCTCTCTCAAATGATCTTTTCAATCAGAGACTGGCAGATGCCTAAATATTCAGTGATGGCTTGACAAAGGGGTAGGGAAGGAGTCTTCATTCTCACTTCACTACATCTTTTTTTTTTTTTTTTTTTTTGCTTATAAATTGGCCAATTGCTTGGACAAGAAATCATGCCACCTAAAATGATGAAAACAGGTAGCTAATAACCAAATTACTAGAGAAAGAAGAAATGAGTGAGCACACAAGTGAATGTGTGTGTGCACAGGCAATATCATAGTTAAAAAATTCATTGCAGAAACAAAGTCAGAAGGTGAACGAATTAAGGTTGCTTGTGCAAACCTCTTCTGCCCTCCCTGCACATCTCCCTTACGTTGAGGCCTTGCATTTCATAATCACATGCCATATTTTTGCTGAATAAAAGGATATTTGATCTTTATTACTCAAGCACATTGGCTCCTGTCTTACCACGTGTGGATCCAGAGCTTCTCTGAACACAGAACTACTTCTTTATGTGGTCATCAGTGAGATGCCCTTTCCTGCAGCACCCGATTTCCTCGCAGGTATGAAGGGATTTAACCACGCTAGTGCTTGCTGAAAAAAAGCTGTGAGAAAAAATGAAAAGTTTACGAGAAAAATATGGAAAAATTGAGAAAAATCTCACCTGTGCTGGGTGAGAGATCACCTTTCCACCTGGGAGCTGCTCCCGTGGAAGCCGACACCAAGTCACCTCAGGCTGGGCTACATCCTGAGCCAGGATTTACCTGATCCTGGTAGCAGGCAGATGTATCAGAGCGGAGGGGCAGCGTATGGAGGAGCTGGGGTGAAAGCAGCCAGGCCGYGTGCTCTGCCCTGCTTGCCAGTTTGGTAACAGGCAACATACAAAATGTTCATCACAATCCACAAATTCACGAGCGCTCCGCAGTCCCGTATCTCTGCAGCTGCCTTGCCCTGGCTGCATCACTGCAACGTGCCCGGAAAACATTTGCTAGCCGCCAGTTTCCTGGGAAAACACAGATTTCCCAGGAGCAGCCAAGGAAGCTCTTTTTCCTTCGGCCTTCACTTAGGCTGAGCTGAATTGCCTTTAGAGAGCCCTGAAATCTGGCTCTACTCCAAACACTAACGAAGGCAAGAGTCACATTTTTCTGCTGAACTCTGAATCACGCCCTAACRCAGAGTGAAATTTTCCCTTTGCCATTTAGCTGGTTTTGTTTGTTTGTTTTCAAGCGAGACACTTACGGTAGGAGCTTGGTTAGGAAGGAGCAGCTTATGCTGTTCCCAAGCTGGTAGGAAACAACAGTCCCCAGACAATAACATGATGGACGTGTCGACACAGAGAAACGTATGGTTCCAATTAAGACGGTATCAACAATTATGCAGAACAGTTGAGTGGATTAATTTGTTGCCTGGAGTAAAGGCTGCCAGGACGAGGCTGGCTGTCAAGAGACACTTTGATCGTGCACGCCGCTCGTGCTGCCAAATGCTCCGAGGCCCACGTGCACCGGAGATCATCGCCCGCTTTTCTTTTTCCACCAGCAATTCTGAAGCAGGGAAAGAGCAGGCAATCAATATTGCTACGTGCTGCCTGCCTTCTTTTCTGTAAAAATCCCGTTATGCCCAAACACCAAAACAAGAGCCACAAAGGAGATGGAAAGGGTTGGTATTTTTCTTGCTCAGGAAGCAATATTCTTTTTCCGCTGAAGGGCTGATGCAGTAAACTCTGCTCTCAAACATATTTGCTTTTTTTCTCCATTTCTCTCTGAAGACAGACAAGGAATGGTTAAGTAACGTGTGTGACTTCTTCCCAACGTGCTATTTTTACGCTGCCCGGAAGGACACTTGTRCACTCTCCTCCTCTTGCTTCCCACTGTTTGCAGAGGACGATGCAGGATGTTGCTAAGGTCTCCTGCCTTGCCAAGTACCTGCCAGAGACCAGATAAAACACCTTAATTCCACAGAGGCTGCAAGAACAGCTGACTTTAGAGAAAGAAACTCCTGTGTGCAAAATGCTATGCAAGTCTATTGGCATTAATTTAAACAGCAAAAAAAAAAAAAAAGGACTTATAAATCATCACTTACTGCCCTAATAAGCAGCAGCATTTGAATTCCTGCTAAAGCTTTGTACCAGCTGTGCTTTGTCCCCAAATCCAATTTTTAAAAATCTGCTTATGCTTGGTCCTGCAACAGGAAGAGTGTTGAACTACCCTTCATTCGCTCTGCCATCTGGCCCACGCTCTTATTTCTCCACGTTTAGCCCTGCTTAACAAAGCTACACCTACCTGGGAAGTAAACCACAGTGAGGTGGGGTAACACCACCCTGCAGAGGTAAAATAGTTGTAATGCTGCCCTCCCTGATGCAGGCAGGACTCCCCTGCCCACTTCCAGTGCAGCACACGCTCATGACTGCAGCTGAGGGAGAAATCAAATTTTAATATTTTCTTTATAAACACGTTGCTCTCTGGGCAGCAGAGCTCTGAAATGTGGTTTTCTGGAGATTGAGATCCTGTGTGTCTTACTCCCCCTGCCATCACGTTTAACACTTGCCGTTTGGCAATGCTCCCATCCCAAAACCTCCTTTCTATCAGTTTTATTCCTCCTCYTCCTTGGGCAGGGGAACTAGAAGCTGCAGGTCGCAGAAATACATTATGTGCTTACTAGCCAACTCTCCCTTCTCTCTCAGGCCAGATCCTCAGGGATCACCCCCTCTCCTGCTCCAATAGTGATTTTCATGGAAAAATATCTTTCAGACCTTTCCCTCTTAGCCAAATTTGATCAAAGTTAGCTAGTAGTTTCAAAAGCTTTTAAAGATGAGGGATAGATGGACAATTTAAGAGAGAAATGCAGCTCACATCCACATTCTTATCTGCTACATGTAAGCGTAAAGAAATTTAAGATGAGCTGTTCACCAGGTGCCCAGTTTGAAGTCTAAGGATATTTTAGCAACTCATTTTTCTGGTATTGAACGGGTAACACAAGGTACTTAATGGGATATTGAGCCTTGACAGAGGCACTTCCTGCTTCCCAATGCTGTCTCACCTGCTGCRCTAAGGGACGGGAAGAAACCTTCCCAGTTACTTGCAGCACCTCACCTGGTTACTTCCTACCTCCCCTCTAGCCTTTGGAGACTTCCTTCGGGGTGAAGCGTGTTGCAGTGCTCCTCCAGCTTAGTGCTTATCTTTCTGCACACCAAAAGCCCCGTGCACGGGCTCCTCTTCTTCCCTGTCCTCCAGGATACGCACCGATACAGCAAGTYCTGAAAAAGAAGATGACATTTTGCCAGACCCTTCCTGCTAAGTTATTCCTGCTGCCAGACACAGCCCTCCTCCTTGTAACCAAGAGCCACGATCTGCCCCGGAGCGGACAATTCCGCAAAACTCCCAAGTCAAGCTCCTTCCTTGCTGGCTTTCCTTTGGGAAAGGGGCTTCTGCAGGGACACGGCAGCTCCTCCTGGTCCCTGCAGCATYGCTCGGTGCCTCGTGGCCCGCGGACGCGCGTCTCCCAAGCAGCACTGCCACAACAGTCCTTGTTCCCTGTTATCTGCTTTTTCCAGGCACCTCAGCCTAAGGGGCACAGCCAGCAGGACTAGCACTATTGTCAAGCAGAAAAGCAGAATGGAGGAAGGTCCGTGTATCCATTCAGATTCATGTCCAAATTTAATCTTCCTTTTTTTAATTAACTTCTAAACATCTAAATG
Organism: Nothoprocta perdicaria; assembly: GCF_003342845.1. Lineage (NCBI taxonomy): Eukaryota > Metazoa > Chordata > Aves > Tinamiformes > Tinamidae > Nothoprocta > Nothoprocta perdicaria. Next base: position 1,715,193 of record NW_020454516.1, read on the forward strand.
ATTAATAATGACGCGGAAAACAAATGTGCTCCGTCTTTCCTTCCCCCTCCTCCTGCTAGCAACTGCAATGGAAACATTCCTTTCTAGGCATCTTGATGTAGTTTTTCCTTTTCTACTATTTTGGTTATTTTGGAGTTTTTCCGGTGTGAAAAGCTTTCAGAAATGGCATGATAAGAAAAASAGCCACAAAAGGAAGAAAGGTGAGAAAAAGAAAACCCTCCAAAACTGCATTCACTTGGTAACACAGAAAAGAGGGAGAAAATAGCAAGCTTATAATTCTGAACTAGCCACAAACTACATCTCTTCAAAAGAAGCTTCTCTTTGACAAAAGTTCTGAAAACATAGAGGATGAACCCTCCTGCAAGACAAGTTCGGGTGAACTGTGGCCTTTTCCTCAGGAAACAGCTCACTGGAAGAGGAAAAGCACCAGCTCTTTGGTGCTTTACAGAAGTCTGGTCATCGCCCTGCCTTGGCCAGAGGCTGACAGGGGCACGATGCCCACAGGGCATTCCCTGCCAACGTGTGGGAGGCAGAGGGAGCCCTCGGGCTGCTGGATTCGGCCTGAGCTTCCCATGCTCCCATGAAGGAGTGGAAGGGGCCAACACCATCTGGGAAGACTGGGAATGAGCGCCAGCAGAGTCAATTCCCAGGCTGCTGTCACAAAACCACTCAGTCCTCATAGAGAAGGAAAATTAAACTCAGTTTGGGCATGAAAGAGCTMGAAAATTCAATGTTTTCTTCACCAGGCCAGGACAGAATGCACTTGAGAGCAACGGCAATCCTCCCAGTAAGCTTCAGAGGGCCAAGAGCACCTCCCGAAACACRCTGAGAATTTCCTTAAGATGGGAGATGGCTGGACTGGTCCCTCCTGGTACCCCTCTTGGCAGCTACGTTCGAGGTGACGTGGCAGAAGTTTGGCACTACTTCTAATACATCTCTTCCACAAGCGATCAGACTAAAGGGATTTCCTTGCAACAGCAAAAACACCTTTTCTTCCCCAAAGCCACGGAGTGGGAGGAAAGGCAGAGCTGGGGAAGCAACGTCCCAGCTCGAGGAAACCAACTCTCCATACACACGTTCTCCTAGCTGGCACACAGCAGCCAACCCAGGCTGAGTCCTGACCTCAGTTATGGCCCGTGTCCTCCTCTCAGGGAGCGCTTGTGTCCTCACAGTGCGCTTCCCAAGGCAAAATCTGCAAATACCTGGCGCTCTCTAGTGTCTCTGCCCTGCTTGGGCGAACACCATTACCCCAAGGCGCTGCTGCTGTTCCACAGAGCATGGTATCAACACCCAAGCAGAAAGATGCCCGAGGCCTGCTAGGAGCTAGGAAGCATTTGCCAGTTCTTCTGCTTGAGCTGCCCGCAGTGGAACCTGCAAAAGAGCTTCGTGCAGCTCAGCCTGTCTCACTGCAGCCCCAACCGGCTTTGCAAAGCCTTCCAAAGCGGTCATTTAAATAGAGACTGCTCTTTAAAGCCTGCTCTTGATGCCGAGAGCTATGCCAGGGAAGTTYCTGAGGCTGGAATAGGTCCCTCCCATCAATTAACATTTAAACATGTTACACGTAACATCCAAACTCATGCCTGTCCACAGTAATGGGAGCAGCCCTCCTTATTGGAAAGGGCTCCCTTTGGTCTTGCCTCTCCCCATCATTGCTCCATTAGGGTGATGAGGCAGATGCATTTCTAGCTCCCGATACTCTTCTAGCTCCTGGCACAATCCAAACCGGTTGGCACAAACCAGCAACTGCTTTAATTTGCTTTCAACTGGCTAACTGGTTCCTTTATTGCACTTCCCGCTTGGCTACAGAGCCTCTCTTTCTCCTTTGCTTCTCTGAGGCTGACGGCTCGTGACAGAAACCCAGCACATCCCACAGACTCTTCGCCTCGGGTCCAGCTGCGTTCGCCTCCGTGACAAGATCAATGTGGCAACCTCCTGCAAAACATCCAGGATTTCCACTCCCTCCCTCCTTCTCTCTCTCTTTCAAWATACATTTCACATTAAATCAGCATCTAGAGGGAGGAGGCTCTCCCAGAGCCCAGGAGAATGTATTTGCTTTGAGCCTGCAACGCTGACGGGTGACAGGGGAAAGACACGGGCAGCATGTAATTGGCTTGATGTAGACCGTGTTCCAGCGGGATAAACACCCCCCACATCCTGGCATCCCGGCGTCTCCAGCCTGAGCTCCTTGTTGAAGGGAGGCACCAGACACTGAGCAGTTGTGACGGGAAGATAAACGCTCTGATCTCGGGCTTCCCACGCCGCCTCTCTCCATGAGCACTCGGGCAGTTCTCACTGTTTAAACAGCTGGGGACGGGAATACAGGGAAACTTTTAGCCCATCTTATTCTCAGCAAGCTCCCATGCTAGGACAACAAGCTGGTCTCGTTCCAACTTCCACTGGGACATCCTGCCACGATCCCCAGGGAGCAAGTTAGGGTCCCATSCAGGCAACCCACATAGGAATAAACCTACAGCTTTACATTTATCCATTGCTTTACAAACTTGGCCCTGGAGGATGTGCATCTCCAGAACCTCTAACACGCTGGCAAAACCACACATGCAAACGGCATCACGCTGCTGAGGAACGTTACCACTTTACAGCGAGGTAAACCAAGACATTCAGCTTTGTGCATGACAAGCAGCAAACTAAGAAAATAAAGCTTGGTGCTTTTCATCTCCCCTCTTCTGGAAAGCTGGCCACAAACCTCTATCCTGACCAGGAAGGATCCACTGGAGTCCAGGGAAGGTCCTACTGATTTGAACGGAGCTAGGACTTCACTTGCTGCCTCTCTGTATTAAAGAAATATTCCTCTACAAGAAAAATGCCACATTGACTTCGGAGGGACCTATCAAGCAAAAAATACAGAAAAGTTGCAATAATTTGCAGGTGTATAGCAGGAGTTGTTTGCAGGCCAGAAAGGTATCCATTTCGGGCACAAAGTTCCACAAGTTTCCAGTACAACAGAATGAATTTTGACAAGAAAAATGAAAAACACACTACATGAAAAAAGAAATCCAGGGTGATCATTTGCTAAAAGGAAATAACATAAACTATCTTAAGCATACCAGGAAGGAGATATCTATGGAAAAAGAGTGTGTGTGAAAGCCCCGACAGAGACAGGGAATGATCGAATAAGCAGACTGTCACCAAGTCAAACAATTTCTTCCCATTTGGTGTCCACCATAGGGTGGCTAGGGCTAGGATGAGGAAGAAGAACTAGCTATTCTGGATGTCACTGCCTAAGATCCTGCTGAGACACCAGCAGATATTCAGGAATAAAATAAATATATAAAAGGAACACTGGAGAAAACTCAAGATACCACATGGAAATGGATCAGCTGACAGGAGGACTGACAACAGCTCTCTAAACACAGAAACAAAGGGCTAACTCAGCTACTGACAAGAATATTGAGTTCATCTTTGAACAGCTGTCGCTACAGAAGGACACAAGCTACATTCGTCTTTTAAAAGATGAACAAAATCATTGTGGCATGAGCCCGAGAGCTATAAAATGACAAAGTTAGGAAAAACAGCTGAGGAAAAAAAAAAATCAYGCAGAATAAAACGAACCCCTCTCAGGCCAAATCCAGAATATTTCTGAAGTCACTGAAGTTACCTGGAATTTGTAGTTGGCAGAAACTCACTTTGACTCTGGCCAGAGCCCTCTGCACAGGCTCRTGAGCTCTCGCAGTGGAATATTCAGCCATACAGACCAGCAGAGCTACATTGACACCATGAGGGTACCCAGGCTGCAGAGTGACAAAGTGGTGAGAGGCAAAACTAGTTTGGGATTGTCAAAAATACACAGTATTTTAGAACAATTCATATAAAAAAAAATCAGGACAGATCAACTCTGACTATCTGACTCAGCAGAAAAGCCACTGGGACTATTTGCACGTGCTCCTACGTCAGGATGGAAAGTCCAACCTACTATCAAGGCAGTCTCATGCAAACCAGTTGTAAGAAACCAGCCAAAACTCCATCTCCTACCAGGTAAATTTCTATGGCTTTCAGCAGGATCAGAATTTTATCTTAAAATGACTAGCTGTTCTCTCCTAGTTTGTCTTGATTTACGATAGCTATATTCTAAGCAACCTCCCGAAGATACTTGGAAAGCCACAAAAGACACAGATGTCTCTCAGATATTACATAGATCAGGCTTGAATTTTAGAGATAACCCGTAAGTCAGGGATTGCCAGCTCCAGATGTTATTTGAGGAAGTGAATTTGAGGAATTGCTATCGCTCCAATACAACAGCTGCCGAGAGACTTCTTCATACTTCAGCTTGAAATTCTGATTCTGAAATTCTATATATTCTGAAAATACATAGTTTCTCCTATGGCACTAATAATATTGCTGTTCTACGTGTGGAGGTGAGATCAGTGAGATCAAATGTACAAACTGTGACTGACTGTGTCACGATGTTGGGAAGGACAAGGTGCAGAACAATCACATCCCGCAGAGCTTGTACAGCASAGCACCTGGAGGTGTTTTGTGACCCATGATTGCTAAAGTCAGCAGTGATTTTTAGATGCCTCGGTACCTTGGTAAACCTCAAGAATAAGCTCAACTTCAAGAGGTGCAGGCAGCATGAAAATCATTTCTCTTTAATGTGTCTTCAGTTGGAAGATCCAAGGCATCTGGGTCACTAGGCACTTTCTAAAAGTCGGGTCTATATTTGCCTGAGCAACAGAATACTGCCATTTGGAGAAAGCGGTATGGGGAATTAATCAGCCCCAAACCTTAAATGCCACCTGACACTTTCAAACTTAAATTAACTTAAAAGATGAAATATCTGATTGGAAATTCTGGTTTAGTTAGCACAGGATTTTGGGGGTTTTTTAAATGATTATTTTCTTAAATGAGCTACAGTAGAGAAGTACTTACGCAGAGGAGGGAGGGAAACCCCAATCAAGCAAACAAATTAGATGAAAATTTCTCCTTCAACTAAAAGCTGCACCTTGGCCCCTTTCTTGATGTCTGCTTCCACTGCCACTGAGCTACATTGGTCCTCGTCCCTGATCCTGCTGATGGCAAAAGGAGCCACATCAGTGCTCACAGAGAGCGGGATGAAGCCTTTGCTGCCACCCAGTCATTTGGAGTCACTCTCCATTCTGCAGCTTTCCTATATGGAAAGTATTACTTAGCCTAGACTCAGCAAAGCCCTGAAGCACTTGCTAAACCCATTCAAGCCAAGACTGGACAAGAAGCACWCTCTCATTACACCTACTAGTGTTAAAGTTACCTATTGCATTGGACTCTTAAGCCAGGACTCCTTAAAGCAAGGACAAATGGGAGCCTGAAGGCACTGCGACCTGTAAGACTGGCTGGGAAAGTGTAACAAGTCTCCGATAAATGTCACTGTGTTTTAGGAAAATGCCACAGAGTTTGGAACTTAGAGGACAATAAAATGCGAAGAAGTAACTCCCGATTCAATTCCTCAAAGGAAAGACTACTTAAAAACCCATGAAGAGACTCAAGCCTGAAAGGAATTTCCTCCCATTCTGCATTTGGCATCAAGTTCCTTCTGATTTCTGCACTCAGGCATATTTTCCTTGAGGGAAAATGCATTACAGACAGAACACTGCCCATTTTTTTCATAGCATATATTTATGAAATTAATCTACTTGCCTCTCTCAGAGCATCTGTTAATCTGGGCTGGTAAATTCCTAATYATCCTTGGAGGGCAGCAGTATCAATATTGACTCTAAGTGCAGCACATTGCCACATTTTGTATTCGAGGAMGAACAGAAAACAAAATGCAAAAGATGATAATAAGGTGCAAAACAGACTGGTTGTGAGCTTCCAAGTAGAAACTCACTTTGCTTTGACTTCCACCTTTCCTTTCAATTCCTGCAGACTGATTACAGCGGCAAAGCAGGTAACTTGCCACGCAAACCCCACAACAGCACCGACTTCTCTCAGCTAAACCACTTGCAGGTCAGTGGTACCACAGAGGCAAAAAATATGGCCCAATTTATGCTAATTCAYCTTGAAGGAGAGAAAAAAATCCAAGTGCAGTGTCACTTCCTAAGAGATTTTGGCTTTCCTATTTGGCCCCTCTCTCTGCTATCTAAAAACGCCTGTGCACAGTCAGCACTTGCCTCCTGGTGAGGATGCTGGGGTTTAAAAACAAGGCTTCAGCYGCGTGGTCCAGGCTCCGTGTCCTTCTAATTAGAGCAGCTGAGCCAGCACCTAATGGTTTAATATGCTGTTGTAATACATCCTGCAGCTTGGAATTAAGGTAATAATTCACAGAGATGAGACAACCAAGCCTGAGGGGAAAAAATAGCTCTTAATTGTGTCCTGTAATAAAGTGTTTTAGGGAGCAAGCCAGTACCACAGCAAAGGGGGTTAAACTTTCAATGCTGCCTCCTCCACCCTCAGTGAAAATGATGCAGCACACAAAAAGAAATTCTTGGATTTTAAACATCTCCACAATCAAAACCCCTTTATTCGCTTGTCTTAAGCATCCCTTACAGGTTCCGCTTGCATGAGAAATCCCATCTTCAAGGGGCAAATGCCAGTCCTACATTTCAAAGACAACAGACTTGGAAGTTCAAAACAATTCATATTGCAGCAGCCACCACTGGAATAACTGAGATTGAGGGGCAGTGGTGCAAAGGACCAAAGTACACCCACAAGTACGCCCTCCCTTGCCTGAAATACTCTAAAATCTAGCAAGGACAGACATAAGGGTTCTCGGGCATKATGTAGAGTTACTAGAGTCTCATTTTGAGAGTCCTCGGCCAAGTTTGTTGTGTTTGGAAACACAGTAAAGAGACTAAAGCTAGCAAATCAGAGAACAAAAGCAAATGTGCAGCCAAACCCACGTCCCAACAGAGAGATCCTGCAGACTGCCCCAGCATCCCCAGCAGCATAACCCACGATGTTGGAAACTGAAGGCCCTGAGCCAGAATGTACCTCTGTGCCTGAGCCATGGGGCTTGAGAGGGTCCCCAACCACTCTCAAAACCCCCAAAGCTTCCAAGGCTGAAGTGTGGGCACGGACACTAAGAATGGATAACAGAGATGAAAAATCCTGATGATAAACACATACCTTTACATTCAGCAAAGCTTCAAAGCAGGAGGAGAGCTTGCTCGCATTTGAAAGGTCAAATTTAGACATCCGAATGTCTATCACAGAACCCGCATTTCTGCCATTATTTTTCAGGGTGCTGCTTCCACCTCCGCTGAAGTTGCATTAATGTTTGACACAGCCACACTTCTGAAATTAGAYGTTTATGTATCTGTCCAAGTATGGACAGTCAGGGTCCTCGCTGCCTTTTGGCTTTTATTTTTTTTCCCCTAAATGATGAAATTATTGATATTGCCCTGCATCACTCATGAATGGCTTATTTTTGACCTCCTTGCAAAGGAAGAGCTAAGCAGCTACTACAGAGAACTGTCACCAGCAGCAGCGTCACCAACACAGGGAACACTAAATCCTGCCTTTGGTTTATCAGCACACAGGCACATGCCACATCAGAGGTAAAATTTTAAATCTGTGCATTTGTTGTTCATTGGATTCTACAAGAAAAACAGGATGTTTCCAACATYGCCAGTGTCCCAGGAAGCATTTGGTGGGAGTTATACAGATGACCTGTAGGTAATGCATCTGGTGTCATGCTGGAAACACAAACACCTATCCCTGGGTGGGCTCATGTTATAGAGTCCAGTTTTTCACAGCTTGGCACTTTGCTTTAATAAACCACCTAGACCTCTTGTGCAAGGAGCAAAGCGCAGACGCACGCAACAGCCCATTCCTGCCCAAGACCAGGCATCAGGAATCACCCTTTAGGGAAAACTGCAACAGAGCTGAAGGCTGCAAAACTACCTTGGACTGCACAAGCAGTCCTGAGAGAGCCGAAATAATAGCAAGCAATATCACCTCACCTACCTCCTCAGGCAAAGGCAAGGGAACAGCGAGGCAGCCACCAGATCATCTGCCATCGAGCTTCTCCCACAYGTACCTACAATAGAAAAACAAAATGTGAAGGCGCTCAGCCTGACTGCAGCATTTTAACACGGCCTTGGCTGGCTATTTCAGAACCACCTTTTAAAATAAAGGGCTTCTCTGCACCAGTCTGGTCAGTTGGAAAGCCTTTAAGGGCACGCTGATGACAGCAGATCTTTGAATAAGTGAGAATATGGCTCAAAATCTATGCATTTACAGTACCTCCTTCTGTACTTCAGATCAAACCCATCGGTACTTCTGCAAATAAGCAGTAAAACTGCTTTAACTACCAGTTCCTAGAGTTTCCCCATATGCTTTACAAAACTAGAAGTCACCCAAAACAAGCTGGAAAGCAGTTTTAACTAAATGTCAAGTGCAGCAAAGAGAAGATCAATTAATGGAAGTATTAGCCTTTTTTCTCCCTGTGGTCTTGATGCTTAAGACAAAAATAGCCAAAATAGACTTAATGCATGGAAGGACTACAGCTATAAACGCAGAAAGAGAGGTCTCCAAGAGGTCTCATCAGCAGCAATAATTGTTTACCACGCACAAAACTCCTCTGGGTGTTAAATGAGCACCAGGAAGCAGTGCTGGAGTGACATGCAGAGAAGATTGTGCTGGGGTCCTGCGAGCCAGGAGCACAGCTGTGAAATTGCTCTGGCAGGCACTGTCACAGCTAATAACGTGATCCTCTCCAACACGCGCCCGGCCGCCGCGGTGGCACTTGCCATTTGTTAGAACTCCCAGTCTGTCACTTCTYTCTCGGAAGGAGAAAACAAGGCTGCGCTTTGCTCGTCTGCACATACCTCTGTTCAGCAGCGCTTTCTGGGTGTTTTACAGGGTTTCTCTTAAAACACTCGGCCGTGTGAAAGGGCAGGCAAAGAGAAGAATGATTTCCGTGGCTGCATAAAGGAGAACACAGCACACATGTCAGGAGAAAACAGCATTTGTGCGATGCCAAACCAGCGCGTTCAGAAACACAGCAACTGGGATTCAGGTGGGAAGAGAAACCCCTGGCACCATTTAAATGCGCTCTGTGTTTCCGAAATGCCAACTCTAAAAAAAAAAGCTGATATTTCATTTTGTTAGATAGACTGCATCTGGTGTTTATGGCTTAGTGCTGCTGCCACAGAGCCCCAGGAGTTTCGCTCTGGGAGCCAAGCCAGTGTCTACCAACTTAGCTGGCCTACTGTGGATACACAAAGACCCAATATTCCTCCAATTTAAAGCTTTCCGGCAGATTTTCAGAGACTTTTGTTTTATTTATAGCTAGCATGTGTGGAGAGAAATGGAACAGTCATTTAATATGCTGTGCAATTAGGGGCTTATTTCTCCCAGTTTCTCATTTCAGTAGTTTTTTTATGAAGCCCAGAGAAACGGAAATCTGTATATTCCCATCTTAACCATCCATACATGGACAGACACAAACAAATTCAGGAATGGGAAGCCTTTCCACTAAAAAATAAAAAGCCAATATACAGCTTTATTATAAAATTGGACACTTGGGCTATTTATACAGATGGCCATCATAGCTGTTACACTCACACGCAGTTATACGTTTTTCTGTCATCCCTTAAAACTTATATTTATACACTTGTTATATAAAACTCTGATTTACCAACATCTGATTTATGCAGATGTCTTGGTGTTCTGATACTTAGGGGCTTCAGATTCTTTTCTGCTTGAAAACRGAATATCTGCTCCCTAAAAAAAAAACACCAGAAAATCAAAGGAATTCTGTTCACTAAAACATTTTTAAAAAAGAAGAAAAAAAGGGAAAAAATCATGTCTGAACCTAAAGGAAATTAAACGGAATTAGCAAAACAGGAACCATATCTCATCCTCAGATATGTAAGCATTTGAAGAGACAACGAACTATTAAATAAAAACGTTCACAATTTTATTTTGCAGGGACGTGTGGCGCTCGGCCATCTGCTCTAAGTGTGAGGCTGCCAAATATCACAGATTCACACCTTGAGTTTGAAGATGGGGCTCACGTGGCAAAGCCACGTCGTCCTTGTGTGTCTACATTCCACCAGCCTTCCCTCTGCCTGCTGCTCAGCTTTACACTTTGCTGCCTATTAAGTCGGACTGGATTTTGAAAATCCAATTTTTTTTGAGCCCAGTTTTGTGCAGTCCCATTGCCTGCCATGGAGCTGCTCACCAGACACCTGACTGTAAAGCTTGATAGGTTTTCAGAGTGGGAGAATGCAGGAAAAGCAGTTTGGGAGAACAGGGGCTGTGCTCAAAGGCACTGGCAAGAGGAAAGAAATAACACTGAGCAATTTAGGAAAAATTCCTCCTTCTAGCCTGAAAAAGAAATCAAGAGGAAAATCCTTAGAGGCTGAACTTTAACAGGCTATTAGCTTATACTCTGAAAAAGCTTGATACCTCTAGGAAGTACTTCATCAAAACCTAGCCACGTTTTTAATTCATAGAAACCTGTTYCTTGTGCACAATTAACCGAGCATATGGGAACAGGGTGCTCCTAATTTGAAGTGTTAAATAGATTAGCACGTAGGCAAAAGAGGCATTCAGGCAATTTGATTGGAAATCTTGCAAGGATTCCTCAACTTGCCACTGTCTATAGCACAATTTCATGTCAAGAGACACAAGATAAGGCCAAAATGACCACTACATGTTGTTGAGCCCAGCAAGCAATCTGTTTCTAGCACCTACTAGCAATTGGCAAGATAACAAATACAGACAGTACTTTTATAATGGTCAACAACCTATCTAACATTAACACTTTCTTTTTCAGGGTTTCCCAAATGTAAAAGTGAGCATTAAACCCTACTATTATGGTAATCAGCATGCATATCGTCACAGATTTGAGTCACCAAAATCGGGATATCTTCATGATTTGAGTCACCAAAATTGGGATATCTTCATGGACCTCCCAGGCCCAGCTCTGGGGTCCACGGCTGGTGGCTGGGACACAAAACAGTGGCATTTCTGCTGCACCAGAGAGGCCACCTCACTCAGGCCCCATCACCAGTGTGCCTACAACAGACAGACCTCAACGTTAGACACGTTCAGCTCAAACATCCGAATATTTCAGCTTTGCAAAATTATTTCCCTGTAGCATTGTCCTACCAGAAGACCCGAGCAGAAACTATATGCTAGTTGCTACGAACTGCATATAGCATTTTACAATATTAAACTTTTACCTGTAGAACAGAACCCTCACCTGATTTAAGCTTTATAGTCTATATATAGACTACATAGTCTATATAAAGTCCCTCCAATCCCCTACCTCTTAAGGGGCATGCACAGCAWCCCTTGAAATTACGGGATACTGACAGATCCTTCTCCCTCCTACCTGCTGCTGGTATTTACAAATCACTCTCTCTACATCTCTTCTGATTTTTTATTATTATTTTTTATCTATTTATTTACGTGGGTCCCTGCTAGCACACATCTGTTTGGAGAAGGTCTTTGTAAAGTGTCTCGTCAATACGACGTCGTTCATCCCCGCTAATCCAYGTGCGTTTCTCAGAACGAACGTTTGTTATCGGCGCCTGCGGGCCTCCCAGGGGAACAGCGTGGGATTAAATTTACACTAGCCTTTAAATTATTTAGCCAGAGKTAAGTGAGTTTGGAAAGTCAGGCTAGACAACGGGCACCTAGGGAAGCACCGCAGTACGATTTTTGGAAAGGAGGAGGGTAGGAATTTCACAGAACAGAATCACAGAATTTGATGCATTATGTGAAGCACATAAATTCTCAAATGCTCCTTCCT
>NW_020454516.1:1726970-1745631 GCF_003342845.1 Nothoprocta perdicaria
AAGGAAGGGTGAAGACCTGCTTTCTTATTCCAGCCAGGCAGGAAATAATTTCCTCCACACTTAAGAATCGCCCCCTTTCTCCTCAGAAGACATCAAGCCCTGAAGGAATCTGAAAGAAAAAACAGTGGCAGAGTAGAGCATTTTGGGGGTTCAGACACAAAGCGTCCATGTATGCTCAAAATAAAACAAGAAAGGCAACAGTACCCAAAGAAACTAAGGGAATGGAATGAAATGATTAAAATAAAATAAAATAAAATAAAATAAAATAAAATAAAATAAAATAAAATAAAATAAAATAAAATAAAATAAAATAGTCCCGAGGGCTGCGGGGCGCCGCGTTGCGAGGCGCCAGCCCTGAGGCGGCGAGCGGCGGCGGGAGGAGGCAGCGGCCGCGGGCCGCGCTGCGCCTGCGCCGCCGCAGCCAGGCGGGCGGGCGGCGGAGCCCCGCAACATGTCGCTGCCCGAGCCCTTGCGGCGGCGGCTCGGCTCCTTCAGCCGCACCGTCTTTACCGAGAGCGGCCGGCCCGGCGCGCGGCCCGCGGGCGGCGGCAGCGCAGGTAAGCGCGGGCCGGAGGCGAGGAGCGAAGATGGCGGCCACCGCCATCTTGGGGTGGGTCGTTGCCCTGAGGCGGGCGGTCTCCTCCCTCAGCGCGACCGAGCGGGTGTTATCCAGATTGTGCCAAGTAAAGAAAGCGTAAATTATTTATGGAGAACGCCACCCTGTACAAAGTTAAGACACCCGATGTTTGGAGCAGAAAGACAGCAAGCAAAAACTGCAGCCTCCTGTGTGCCATTTCTCTTTTTTTTTTTTCCATCAGTAGGGTCCCTAAATTCATCACCTGTCAGGTGATGCACCCCCTTTTGCTCACCTTTCATGCTATTTTAACACATTTCTGTTAGCCTTCTTTCGTGAAAACACCTATATGAATGGCAAAATCCATGGCAAATAAGTCGTTAACCTGTTTGATCTCCGGACTTCAAATCTTAAGTTTACATACATATACATTAGCAAGGTGCACTGGCACCAAAGAATTAGCCATGGGGCTAATCCAGGGCATTTCTGCATATTTTCACAACCCCTCAAAGTAAGCAGCAGTTCACTTTAGAGGTAGAAGGATGATTTAGATTGGATTTATATAGCTAAACATTGACCCAAAACACAATCTTAAAACTGCAGAAGAGCTTACCACTATGAATGCCATATTACAAAATCTGAAGAGACCRTAAATGCTCTGTTTTTAAATACCATGGCCATGAACCATGACATTGTCATCTAATAAGTGTGGGACACAAACATGGTTATTTATAATGAGATACTCCGTCTTTTTTGAAAGATAAAACAATGTTATAAAACTGTATGTCAGTGCCCTCTAAAATCCGTGATTTCTGGTATTTGAAGGTTGATTCATTAGCACAGCTAACAGTTACAGGGACAAATTTAGGTAGATTGCCGCTCTTCTGGAGTACCTATAGATTTTTCATTCCTTTGCAGATGTAGGAGAGTGTTGATACTTAAAAATAAGATTATTAAAAGAAATACTGGTTTTCTCGCACCTTCTATTTCAGTGTAGCAAGCCCTTGCCCATCACACCCTTTCCTTAAGATTTGCCCTAGTCCTCACACCCTCCCTTTAAGATTTGTCCCAGTTCTGTCCCCAAATCCTCCTCCCTTCCCACCTAGTCCAGTAGCTACCATGGGCACCTCAGCAACTGGCATAAAGACTTCTGGAACCGACTGCACCAGGATGCATGTGGCTGGACTGGAAACAGGGATGCAGACTGAGATGGAACACAGACAGGTATGGGAATGGTTGGAAGATACAAAAAGAGATGGCATTATCAGAAGAGAGGAGTTCTGAACTCAGAATTGAAAAACGTGGCTGATGGAGAGTCTCAATTTCAACTGGGTGTCACCATCGTGGCGTTCTGGGGTGCAGGGTTTACATACAGAACAGCAAGTTCAGCTCATCAGCTCCCAATKAAAACTTTCCAGGCTTTCACAGGCAGCGTGAAGCAAAGATTTGTCTGCAAACTGCATTTGGGGAAGACGTGAGAAATGAGATTTGGTAATKAAAGTAAGTTGGATATGATATCATTTAACTCAACTACGGCAATAAAACTTAATCCATTAAAAACAAGTGAATCTCTTGGGATGCCCAAGTAATTTTTTTTTCTTGTATTCTTTTTCTTGTTTTGAGTCTAATCCTCTGAGTTTATGGTTAAGTCCTGGATATAGAACTTCCAAGCTGCATAGCGTTATACGGTTCAATATTGACTTTTCTTTGCATTTTGCTACACATTTCCTTCTCTGTGAACTTTAAAGGATACGTTTCATACATACAACAAATGGTTGGCTCCAAAGAACTAAAACAATCATTGCCTTTTTGCAATAATACTGTGCATTCAAATATCTGTGATTTAAAATGGAGAGTGGACAATGCATCCTGCTCCCTAGCAGCAAGTCCCTACTCAGGAAGGTCAGCTGCAAAATGAGGATAATCTCGTATATATTCATTTAAGGTTGGGACATTTCCTTAAAAAAAAACAATAGATTGCCACTTTAATGCCATATCCAATCCCACAATGTAAGGCTACACTACTACTTGAACTAAGCCTATCAGTTTAGCTCAGAGATTTTTGATTAGCGGGTAGGTTATAATTTACTCCACACTAAAACCCTTGATTTGAATTTATAACTACGGGATCAAAATTCTATATCCTGTAGCAGAAAATTACACTAGACCCTGGGAAATGGTGTAACCCAAGATAGGGCAAAGTTTTTCTCAAGATCTTTGAAAATACCATTCTTAATATTTAATTTGTCTGAGATCATTGCAGTAGCCAGCTTGAAGCTAAAATGGAGCAATATCTTTCTGCCATACATAGAAAAGGGAAGTCTGGAGCAAACTAGGAATGACAAAGACTTCTTTCTCTCTACAGATAATGAGATAATTTCCAGTTTACCACTGCAGATGTCCCTCTATTTCAACGTTTATTATTTCCCACTTTGGTGGATCAGCACGGTTGTCATACTCTACATGAAGGTGAGTCCAGAAGGAAAGTAATGGTTGAGAAATGTAGTGTATATGTGATCAGACACCTCCTCTCTCAGAGGTGGAGCCACTGGAGTTAGAATCCAGTAGGCTTGTGTGGGAATTGCTTGAAACTGAAGCCTCTGAGAACATTTGAAAGCCAATACAATACAGCCAACTTACAATAGCATCCAGGGCCTTTGTTTAACCACACTATGAAGCAGCATGATTGAAACTTCTCCTCTCTTCCTTCCTCTAGTATCCAGCCTTATCAGATTACTACAAGTTCATCGTGGTCACTGTCATCATCCTAGCCTCGCTCATAGAGRTTGTCCGGCTCTACCTGGGCTACATGGGCAACCTCCAGGAGAAGGTATGTTATCCTTCGTAAGGCAACAGGAACATTTAATTGAGGTTGAGTGTAATTAAAATGGTCTGCCTGCTCCTCTAAGAGATTTGAGGCAGTTATTTCTGTGAGCTGTCTGCATCTTCTGTCCCCTTGCTTTTGCTTCCCGTATCATTTGTGCATTCCAGTAGGTTTTCCCCTCAGAAAGATCTCCTGCACCACAAAAGTGTTTTGTCAACTGCTCTGTATCTGCAAAGCTCTGTATTTCTTCTAGTCCACCTGCCAGTTTTTAAGTAACCAACGTCTTCCTGTTGCAGGTCCCCGAGCTGGCTGGGTTTTGGCTCCTAAGTCTTCTGCTGCAGTTGCCTATAATTCTCTTCTTGCTGTTCAACGAAGCCCTGAAAATCCAGCCGCTGGAACGATCAGTCAATATCATCTTTGCTCTCTTCCTCACCTTCCAAGTCATTGCAGGCTTTCTCGCCCTGAAAAAAATGGTAAACCAGCTGGCAACCCACTTCCACCTGCACGAGTTTGACCGGCTGGAGGAATACCCTCTCCCTGGTATTTACAGCCTGGGGAGAGAAGAGGGTGCATTCTCTGCGGCTGCTAGGGGCCCCTGCTGAGGAGTTCTCCCCAAAAAGGTTGGCTTGAGATCAGCACAGAGGGCTTCACAAGTTCCCAGAGGCACGGCTGTTCATTTCCATTTTGTTCATTCGTTCTTGACCTTCCTATTTCAGAGACATTTTTATATATTCAAGTGCAGCGATCTGTTTGCAGACTGTTACTGGGTAGGGTACCTATGGAATTGATTTAACAGTTTACAAAGTGGTATATGTATTTTTTTTTAATCTGGAATTATTTGAACAGTTTTCTTTTTAAACAATATTTTTATACACTTTTTTTTCTCTGTATTTCTGAATATGTTGCAGGTATTTAGTCTTCAGTATCTTAGCAAAGCAAAAATAAATAAATAAAAATAAAAAAAAAGGGAAAGAACAACCAGACAAAAAATAAACTGTGCCTAAGAACCTTGAGGCCCTGCAGGAACGGTGGAGATGCCAATGACAAGACAGGAAACAGAGCAGAGCTTCAGAGGTGTGAATTCTTCCCTAACAAACTAGGAATTTAGTTTTGAAATGTTCCTTGTTCATAACTCCCACATTCCTGTGCTCTGGCATAGCTGGAATTTTAGCTGTTGAGCCGTTCAGAATGGATGATACAGCTTTCTCAAGTGGAAAATGCACTAAACAGATGTTAACAAATTTGTAGACATTAAAAATAGTTTATATTACTGAAGGGCAGAGCCTTCCTCTCTCCTAGTAGATAGACCAGGCTTTTCTCACTCCTGTTTTGGCTCTCTTGTCTATCCTCGTCACTTCTGGTCATAGTTAAAAGTTCATTTTTCCCATCAAGGAGGGATAGGGATCAGAAGCAAGGTATTTTTTTCCTTCTCATTCCTTTCAGTGTTCAGCAAGGCAGGTGAGATCAAGCTGGTGAGATCAAGACAGATTTTAGCTATAAATAAGTAAAACCCCAAGGAAAATTATTATGTGGATTGATGCCGCTGAAAGAGCCCCCGGGTACGTGAAGCAGGGGGTTTATTGACAGCAAATAAATGCGTTCAGTTACCAGCTGGAAAACTTGCAGAGATTCCTAGGAAACGTGTTATCCCAACAGCGAGGCAACTTCTGGAGCAGAGAGCAACGTCCGCTTCAGACGTCCCGGAGCTGGAAGGTCACGGCACACAGTCCCTGGGAAGCAACCCTTGCCAAGACACGTGGACACAGCAGGGACACACGTGGACACAGCAGGGATGCTCCAAAGGGAAACACGGAGCCAGCCAGCGCGAGCGTGCAAAGACCCACGGCTTCTCCCGGGAATTTGGGAAGTATTAGCCACTTCCCAAGGCGAGGCCGCCTTCGCCACCCCGTGCCAGAGCAGCAGTTCCTGCAGGCCATGAAAAGAGGCTGTTGCTCTTCTGGATGGGATCCAGAACACCCTTTTTTATTCACTTTTTGGTAGACCTGTTCCATTTCTGACCCTGAGACTGGAGCAATAATGCTGGGACTGTATTTGCTGCTCATGTTCTCAGTGTGTTCAAACCCTGCTCTGAGGATATACCACAAATATTTCCAGCCACTTTTACAGCAAACACTAGGAGGATTTATTTTGTATTACTTGGCACAGATAAAGCTGCCGATAGACTGCAGCTTTACACAGAAACTTCCATCCCATGCAAAAACTGAGCCTCAGTTTCTTAAAGAGGAATATATTGTTTGTATGGCTCCTGAGTGATCCAAATCAGTCAATGTGGCTGATCCGTTTGAACTGCAGAAAGGATTTTGTCCAGAAAATCTGAAATCTGTCCTTTGATTTTGCCCTTGGCCACAAAGACTTTTGTACAGAAAATACAGAATTTATCACAGCACATCAGAAGACTCCCAGACCTACTTATGACTTAAGTATTTTCATTTAAAGGTCAACAGCTAAAACATCCAGAAAAATGCAATGAGAGGCGGAGTGTTTCGTGTTTGAAAATATCTTGCTTGGAAATTAAATCCTACCACAACCTGAAACGCTGGAAATGTTCCCTACTGAAAGCAGCTGGGCTGAGCTGGATACCCTGGARTAAAAACTGCACGTCGTCCCTGTGATTGCCCTGTTTAACCATAGGATGCCAAGAGCAAAATGGTTACGTACAGGCTGCCCTAAGGAGAGGCTCTGCGGCTCACAGCGTCAGAAACCCTCCTAAATGGATCTAAGCTGCTGCCCTTAAATGTCAAATAACGCTGAACCACGTGCGGCTGCTTTTCCACTCCGCTCCCCATCTCCGCTTCCCCTTCCACCTGGAAGCAAGGCCGGAGCAGTGTACAGTGCAAAACACCCCTGAAAACCTCCACCCACCCCATGATTACACCTCCCTACAGCCGAGGGCCACCAAGACCAACAGCAAACGGGAGGAAAAATAGAAGGTGCAAAGCTGACRTGCCCAGAGCAGCTCAAGCCACCGCTAATCTAATTCCAAGGGCAGGGTGCAACCTTTCCGCAACCACAATTACTTGCATTTTATGGCGCTCAGCAGATGCCACATGGAGCAATAGGTGCCGGGAAGAACACTCATTTATTAAGTAATTTACAGCATAATAATTAACAGCTCTTCACTGGAGAGCTCAGATGCTCTGGAAACCATCCCCGGTTGCAGTACGGGCTGCTGCCTCCTTGCAGGAAATCTGGCCTTGCCCACCCAGGGCAAGCTCCTTCACGCTGGCCCCACGGACACCCCAAGCTTGTCATCAGAGCTGGGTGATAACAACACGAGAGAAGGAGGCCCCCTCATAAAAAACAAACAAAAAAATCACCCAGGCCCAACACAGCCCATTTTGTGCAAGCAGCAGCAYGAAAAAGGCACCTTTTGGACTCAGACACGACCCCAGCTTCAGCACGCTCTGCCTCGTCGTGCTTGGGAGGGAGGGAGCAGGCATATTTATCTTTTGAATGASCCCATGTTATTCCCATCTTACCTGCACGAAGCCCACCCGGCACACGTCACTCCTGCCCGGCAGCAGGACTGCGGCTCTCCTTCCACCGTCACTTCACCCGCATCAAAAGGTTGAGGGAGATGAGCAGGAAGAGGGCAGCTTGCTGGTTGCTTTTTCCCCACCTTGTAGCAAACACATGTGCTTTTAATCAAACACATATGCTTTTAATCAAACACATGTGCTTTTAATCACCACCTGGTTGCTGTCAGCACCTTGCAGCCAAGGAGAGAGCAGCCCAGCCGGTGCTCAGCAAGCAGCACACCTGATTTTGGCAGCACCTGGAAGCACCCCAGGGAAAGACTCAGCCCAACATAGGGAGACCAGCCAAGGGGCCAACACTCGCTGTTTTTCCAGGTCTGGGAAAGCTCCTTTCCCTGGGGAAACAGCAGCATTATTCAGCTCCTGCTGCCACAGAGCAAGACAAGGCTGCTCTGTGCACACAGGGACCCAGGGAGAGTTTCTCCTGCTGTGGGATGGAGAATTGCACCCACTGATGCCCCTGCCTGGCTGGATGCTCACGTTTAATCCTCTCCCCTTGCAAGTCCAGGGTGGGAAATGCCAGGACCAAGGGAAACGAGACTCGGGTACCCACAGCCTCCAAAGCCCACCCGTGGGCCCTCATGCAGGAGCAGCACCCCAGAAGGGACCCGTGGCCAGGGAAATATCTTGGGGAAAAGTGGAAGGTAAAGCAGTGCAGCAAGAGGTGTCCAGGCAYGCAGTGACCGGCTTTTGGTGGCAGACACTGCCCTCCAGTGGGACATCTGCCACCAAACCCATCCTACACACAGGGACTTGCTCCCGTGCAGACRCTCCCGCTGCAGAGCAGTGTTGGGAGTCCTGGTGCACACCACTTAGGGGGATTGCGTGGGGCTTTTTTGGCACTGAATAGCGATTAAGAACCACCTTAAGGAAGCAAAGGTTACACTGAAGTACTGAAACATCTTGTTTTTATTCTTTAAAAGCATTTATAACGAGAGTTAGGAGCAGACCTCAGGGGGAATAAGCTGACAGCACTCGTAGCTGAGAGCAAGGGCTTAACCTTGGAAAGCAAAGCAGGCGTTAAAAGAAGAGCCCAAGGAAGGCTGGAATAGCTGTGGTCTACGARACAAACCAGAAGGGGTTGTGGAAGAGCATCCACAGAAAAGGAGCCAGCAATGCCCGTCTCACACAGAGGAAGCGGCAGGAGACGCAGCCGTGGCGCCCAGAAAGGCAGGTTAGGCACCAGGCACGTCCGTGTCCCSGTCACGCCGCGCGGCTCCGAGCGCCGCGCTCCCTCGGACAGGCTGCTCCTGCGGCAGGAGGCGGCCGCAGGCAGGGCCGGCGCGGGCCCGCGAGATCCACTCGGGCGGCCGCGCGCGCACCTTGAGCTGCAAGGGCTCGAGCTGCAGGCACCGCTCCAGGCGGCTCAGCTCCAGCACCACGCGCTCCGGCTCCGGCCGGGCGCCCCGCTCCTCYGGGAAGGGGTTCCCGCCGGAGCGCCGCTGCCTCCTCACCCTGCGCAGCGCCAGCACGGCCACCACCAGCAGCAGCCCCACGGACAGGGCAGCTCCCGCCAGCACCTCCGGCTGCTGGAGGAAACGGAGGAGCCCTGGAAGAGGAGCAGGCACCGCGTTATCCGGAGGGGCTTCCAAAGAGCGGAGCCGCTCGTGAATTCACGCTCGGCCACAGGYGCTGCAGTCCAAAGCGGACCGTTTGCCTGAGCTCAGCTGGATATTTACTTATGAAAGATCACAGAATGCTTAAGGTTGGAAGGGACCTCAGAGGTCATCTAGTCCAACCCCCTGCTCACCTAGAGCACGTGGCACAGGGCTGCGTCCAAGCGGGTTTTAAAGATCTCCAAAGAAGGAGATCTTAMAGATGTGATCATATAATATCCTGCTGATCTGGATAGGTTTCAGACCAGCAACTAACTGGCTGATGGGTTTGGAATGGAAAGCATGGGTAAAACACACAAGTTTTGAGTCCATGTTCAGGCAAGCGTAACTGTTGGGCGTTTCACCCATCTGCTGTTATTCAGAGACATTTGAGCATTTTGTCACTGGAAGCTTTGGAAGAAAGTGTCACGTTTTGTTACTTCCAACCAAAACGTGAAGCCATTTCCGTGTCCTACCTGAGCGGGGCGCGGGGACGCAGAGCGTGCCAGACTTGGCAGGGGATCGGTCCTCGTAGTCCTCCTTGCAGCGACACAGGTAGGTGCCCACGCCGTTGAAGCAGTCCGCGGCCTCCCCGCAGAGCCCCAGGCCGCACTCGTCCACATCTGCCACAAGCGAGAAGGCTGCCCCAAACCTCCCCACACCATCAACAGCAGCTTCTGCCCCACAAGTGCCACAAAGCAGGGAGGGCTGGGCACGAAGGACAGCACGGAGCCCATACCTTCGACCACGAGTGAAAGCAGCCGCGGTCTCTCCGCTCCCCCGGGCTTGCCCAGCAGCTCCTGCAGCTGCGCCCGCARCGCCACGGAGAGGTTCCTCTGCTCCGGCCTCAGGTGGAGCCAGAAGGTGAGCAGCAGGTTCTCCCTGCCCGCCCTGCGGGCGAGGGACAGCCCRTGTGGGACAGGGCCCTGCTGTGGAAGCCCGTTCACACCCGCCAGGCCTATAAACGCTCCAGGCAACCCTAAACATGGGTTTTCACCATCTCTTTCCAATGGAAAGGACATTTCTCTGCTTTAAGGACAAGGTACACATGGTGGGACAGGAACACARAAGTCTTTGTGGAAGGAAGATGAAAGCCAGGACGATCCAAGGACATACTAGAGGTTATAGCGAAGCTGTGCCTACCGAGCTGATGGTGCAGCATCCACCCTACCTTCTGATTTCCTTGAACTTTATTTCATTGACTCTGTTGGCAGAGAGTTTCAGGTTCTTCTGGATCTGCAAAGCAACAGAAAAACCAGTGCTTCTCTATACAGGGACTTAGCAGTGAGCAGATCTCCTCCCCACCACTCTTCCCCGTTGTGGGCCATTCAGGACCCACACCAGGTCCCACAGCTCCCCACTGTTTATCTCAGCTTACCCTCCGTACCTGGAGGTTTGGGAAGRGGAAGGGCAGCGACTCCCCATGGAGTCATGGCAGTTGGACCAGGGGAGAGCAGCACGAGGCATATTTGCAACCCCACACGTGGACGCTTGTGCGCTTGCCCCCTTCTCGGCTATAAGCTTCCCTGCTCCCAGAAGTGAGCTCCCTGCTCCCATTCCCAGCCTTACATGACTCTTCATGGATTCAAGAAGATCCTTATTGAGCTCTCTTCCACCACGAGGGACCCAGTCCACGTGTTTGATTTCAACAGTTACTTCAAAGAGCATATCTACCAAAATGCACAAGGTCTCATCATGTTTCTGAAGTTCACATAACAGTCTCCTTAAGTGAGCTAACCCAGGATAACAATAGCAGCAGCAGAGCTAGCACAAGGACATGCCCAGGGAAGTTGGAGCTACATGACTATTTCCAGAGGTTTAGTGACAAACCCCAGCTCACGCTCAGCACTGAACACTGGAATTGCTCTTGGAACAAAAGGGATACAAAGCACTTGCATACATCTGCTTGTTCTTGACCTTTCCCAAAGGTATTGTCGTAATTTGTGGCTGGGAGAACTCCCCCATCTCAGCAATTTCATCTGGGATTCATTTAGATACCCAGCTGTGTTCTGGATGGATCCAGGCTGGCATGGATTTGCCATTGTCTGTTGTTTCAAGCACATTTATTCAGTAATATTTCTCCTGTTTAAAACCCAGCCACCTTCTTTAGCAGCTCCTTTTTGCAAGGTGCTTGAGGTTGGCTCTAGTACACGAGCCTAAAATTGTGCTGTTTCACTGAGCCGTGAGCTTTACCTCTCCCCAATTTGACAATTTATACAGGTATCCGATGCAGGTAGCCCTGGGATGGCCACTGGAGTACATTTGAGGAAGTGATGGAATCCTCTTAGGAATCCACACGAGGAAAATCCTCTTTAAATCACCAACAAGTAACGCTTAAACTCAAACATGCCAGCATTTACATAAGGTTGAGTGCATGTACCCTGGAGAACTGAAGACAAAAGTGGTTGCAATGCAGCCGTAGCACTGCACAGACCACCTCCAAGTTGGAGTCTTCCAGATTCCTGTTAGTCAGGTGCATCCTCCACTCCTTCCTGGTGCCCATGCGTGGCACCAACACAGCACTTGGAGGAACTTCTCCACAGATGCCCAGGATGGTGCCAAGGTCTCAGACAAGCTCCATTCCTGCACCCTCCCCATCCCCAGGCCGCCCAGGAGGGCTCCTGGCTGTGGCCAAATACAAGTACTTGCCCCAAGCTGAGGTGCTCCGAGGCACTGGGTGCAGGAGACATCCCTGGAGGCTGGAGACAGTGACAAAATGGTCACTAAACCTACTTAGTTAGGGGCAGAGAGGAAGACTTTTCAGTGAGGAACATCCTTAAACTGGCACYGACATCCTGCTGAAATATCTACTARAGAATGTCCATTAGTCAAAGACAGATGCCTGTTGGTCCTAGCTAATTTCTCAGCAAAAAAAGCTTCTGGATGAGCAGTGTTTTAAGCCCCATTTAAACCACCTACCTCCAGGATGGTGCTGGGATCGAAGCACAGTGTCATTCTCAAGGGATGCCAGAAGAGAAGCCAGATCTGTCAGAGCAAAGAGAAGATTGAGGCTGCGGAGCTCGGCRTGCCAGCGAGGGGCAAGTTCATTATTTAGGAGTCGCTTCCGTCAAAGCACCATATGTCCAATCCCTTCCCGAGTCATTGTACCAACACGAGAAGTCAAGCTGTAAATACAAGCTGTTCTTCTCCATAGAGAAAGGCTCRTTAGGGATTAATCACCCCAATAAACCTCATCTCCATTTCTGGACGAGGATAAGTGCTAGTCTGTGAAGTCTCCCAAGCTGCAGCCCACAGAGCTGCCTTGGACTGTTCATGAACAAAGAGGCTCTGGTCTTGTAGGGGACCTCAGCAATGACAAAACCTTATAGGCAACACTTCCCTGCACCCCAGGGAAGGGGCAAGAACTGCCAGACACGGAGGCRAAAAGGAAAAATCATTCTCCTTTCATACAGGAACTAAGAAATATCTGTGGCTAAATCTTCTATGAAGAAGGCCCACCAGCAATTCTTAACTTCAAGGAGAGGCATCCAGCTCTTTTCTCCCCCTTCTCTCAAAAATCTGGCAGTCCAATGCAATGACAGCTCTTTGGAGCATCATGCTAYAGCTGCAAAAAGCTACTCAAGTCAGGGCTGCCCGACACTCGCAGTCTGCTTTGGGTGTAAAGTCTTAGTCAAGAGACTGGGCCCTCCACAAATAGCCCCGCTCAAGTCTTTTCAAGTACCACCTTCCTTGAATATGGTAGAAATCAAGACCCACTTCATGAACCAGGACACTGGAGGTAAAAATCAAACCTCTTGGGTGTCCTGCTKGGCTGGAGGTGATGGTTGGGTAGTGCCAGGCACCAGCAATGACAGAGACCTTACCAAGGAGATCTTCCTGGCTGTCTCCCGTCGTGGCTGTACCTCCAGCAGTCATGCCCACAGAGGGGTGGARAGAAGAAGCTTTCACATTTGTGTGAAGTGGTGGCTCTTCCATCGCTGCCATCTGCGTGGGAGAACTCCTGGTGACAGTCGCGCCTCCCACCCACAGGGCACTCCGTGTGGGGGTCAGGTTAGGTGGGATTCTGGCAGCTGAGGGCCTTGCAGAGCTCTTGGGTGCTTCCAGAGGGACATCCAGGGTTGTGGGTCCCCCCATGGCTGTGGGGACCCACCTGGGCTCCAGCTGGGCAGCTCCTTCCATGGTATCCGGAGCTGGCGACTTGATGTTTCGCCCAGCGTCTCCCCCGGCTGCAGCTGCCTCCACCAACACCCCTTCACCACCTCCTCTCCCCTCCGTTTTGCCATCTCCAAGGCTCCTTTCCAGCTCCATTCCATCCTCCAGCAGACTGAACTCGCCCCCGTGAGCACCTTCCTCCAGCCCATGAGGCTGGCTGACCCCGCTGGAGATATCCATCTTGGAGATATCCCGGGCAGGAGCTGGCATTGCGTGGGAAGAGCCCACAGCTCCATAGTCTCTAAATATATAATATCGCCCTTTAAAGTGTTGGTATTTGCTGCCTAGGGAAGCAGSTCCCGACAGGAGCAGCACATAGACCGCGGTGGCCTGCGTAGCGAAGACCACGGTGCCTCGGTTGTAGCAGGCGTGCACGACTTTGGTTTCCACGCTGGACGAGACCCCTTGGAAAACCATCTTATCCTGGTTCCTGTCACAGCCTTCATCCGTCTGAAAGCCCTGGATGTAGATCAGGACGTGCTTCTGGGGGCCAGCCCGGATGGTCCAGTTGCACCACACGTTGGTTTGAACGTCGCTGTGCAGCGGAGGGTAGAACAAGCCAAAGTCACCCTGCAAGACAACATGGCAGCTCCTGACGGGAAGATATTCCACTGCCCAGGGCGGTCCCAGCTCTGGCAAGGCAGGACAAAAGCAGAGAGGAGACACGGTCAGCAGTTATTTTATGCACCAGGGAACAGATAGCACTTCTAGGAGCAACACCAGTGATCACAGAAGACCACGGTTCAAATCGTTTCCTACCACAAGACTGGAGGAGTTCAGCCCCCACAGCCACATCTCTAGGGGATGATCCCCCTTCCCAGGAGCCTGGTCTGTCCCAGACCACRCCAACTCCGACATGTCCACCCTGCCCAGCTCCAGCCAGCAGCGGCTCTTACTAGATGGGCACCATAGGAGCCTACCRGATGGTTCCACACCCAACCCAGGTTTGGGAAGACAACCCCTGCGTGGGAAGCCTCCTGCCCAAGGGCTGCTTATGCCAAGATAACACCCATTAAAGACCCACCAGCGTGTTTGTGATGCTGTCCTYCTCCTGCCATCCATGGACCTTGGGGCGCAGGGCTAGGGGGCAGAGACACGGGCACTGGTGGGAGCGATGGGGCCTCCAGGTCCTCTGGTGGAGGAGGAARCCCCCTGCCAAGCGGCAGGTCAGGGAGCTGCTGCTGAAGATCATGGGTGGTGGGCGCTGGTGCTTGACCCCTCCAGCCGCTCTCGGCACCGTCTCCATCATCCAGCACCAGCTTTCTCACACCGGGGCCCACRAGGGCACCCCCAAAGTCTCCCCCTTGCTGGGCGCTACAGGCGGCGGAGRTCCACGGTCCAGCCGCGCTCTGTGGGGCTGATGGGGGCTCCATCCCCTCCGCAGGTCCCCTGAGCTCCCGCGCTGGTGGCCCCGTGAAGCCCTCAGCGTTCGTGGTGAAGACAGCAGAAGGCTCCAACATTCCCTGCTCCACAGGCTCTTCTGCCAGGGGGAGGCCAGCGGAGCCCAGCCCYGCACGTGCAGGATCAGCCGTGGGACACGCTGGCACCGCCGACACGTGGGGCACGTAAGCACCGCGTGGGTCGGTGCTCCTGGGGTCTGCGGGTGCTGCTTGGAGGGTGCAGCTGCTCCGGGTGCTCGGCTGAGGTCGGCCTTTGGGGACAGCCCATGATCCCGTTGGGCGCAGCAGCTCTTCCACCTTCGAAACTTGCCCGGGACTTCCTGGAGCGGGGAAATCCAGGAGCGCTGTGGGCTGGAGGACACTTGTTCTCAGCAGGGGTTCAGTCCTAGGCGAGGGCTCTGCAAAGCCTCTCCCGGGCAGCAGAGAGGAGCGGTCCTCGCGGAGCGGCTCCCTGGGGAGGGCCCGGCTGGGCAGCAGGCTCTCGGCAGGAGCGCTGCTCGCTCCACCGGCCGCGCTGCTCCACGGGGGACACCCTTCCGTGTGCTCCCGCCCGCCCGTGCCGAGCCCCAGGGACGCGGCAGCGCCCACGTCCTCCGCTCCGCCCGGAGAGGAATCCCGGGCGGGCAGAGGCAGCTCCYGGCCTCCCGCGCGCGTTGGTCTAATATCCAGCCGCGGGTCTCCCGGATCCGCGGGCTGCAGGAAAGGCCGCCTGCTCTCCAGGTGCACACCAAGGAAAGGCTCCTCTCCCTGCAAGGCTCCAAGCAGGGGAGTTTYGGGAAGCGGGCGTGAAACCCCCCGCGTCTGGCCCAAATCCTCAGGGATGTCCTTCCGCCCGGTCTCAACAACGTGGGCTCGCTCTGGTTTTGGAGCGGGAGTTTCAGGGGGCAAATGCTCCCCGGGGGACAACCCGGCTTCCTCGTGGTGGAAGACGTAATAGGTGCCCTGGAATTGCGCRTCCCTGCAGCTGGGCAGGTAGGTCTTGAGCAGCACGACGTGCACGGCTTCAGCGAAGGTGGCAAACACGTGAGTGTCCCTTCCCCAGCAGGCGTAAACCGCGGTGTCCTCCGCCAGGGAGGAGACCCCCTCGAAGAGGATTTTGTCCTCGTTCGTGCCGCAGTCCTCCTGGGCCGCGAAGCCCTGGATGTAGACCACGATGTGCTGCCTGGAGCCCGCCCAGATGGTCCAGTTGCACCAGAAGCTCAGCGGGGAGCTGCTGCGGTACGCTGGGGGAGAAAACCGCCCGCGCTTGTCCCGCAGGACGCGGTGGCAGCTCCGCATGGGAACGTAGGCCCATATCCACGACGGCTCCGACCCTGCAAGACAAGAGGCTGCGAGTCTTCCCTCCCGCTCCGCTTCCCGAAGGCCGTGCTAGGCCTTACTCCCAGGAGCAGCCTCCAGGCCTCCTCAGCTGCTCCTGGCCAGGGCTCCCCACCGGCACCACCGGACACAGGAGGAGCCTCCAGAAGCCTGCCCCGTGGGCGAGCGTCGCCTTCCCGCTCCCGCCTCCTCCCAGCGCGGCGGCGAGCGGCGCCGGGGCAGCCCCGGGCGCCGCTGAGGGCAGAGCCGACACCCACGCGAACCGTCCCGGCTCCTGGGGCACCTCAACGCGGGCACGACCCGCGGGTCCGTCTCCCAGAGCCTTGTGCACGGCTCAAGTAGGAGCCGGGACCACAGGAGCCAGGAGTCGCCTCCTGGGAGCTGCTTGAGCCCCRGGATGGGGGAATTCTCCCAGCAGAGACCCACAGCTGGAGTTCCGGAGCGGAGATGCCTCAGAAGCCTTTTCCTGCCCGAACTCCTTGGTTTTAGTGGGAAACGCCTTCCCTTAGGCAGGCGAAAAATAAAGATGGTTTTGGAGAACACTGTATCTGGCAGCTCGAGGGGCCCCGAGCCGGCAGCTTGCCCTGCAGGAGCGAGACTAGACACTCGTGTGCGGTGGCCGCTCGCTCCGCACGAGCTCCTGCGTCTGCGGACACCGGCATCGCGGCCGTGTCACCTCCCGGGCGCCATCCCCGTCCCCTTCTCCTCCAGCAGGGAGGATTCCTGCTCTCCGGCCCAGCACCTCCCGTCCCCCGGGGCCTCGGCCGGCGCGAAGCTGCCGCTCACCTGGCCCGGCCGTCCGGCCGTCGCGGTGGGACCCGCACGCCTGCAAGAGAAGCGGCGACGCTGCAGCCCCGAGCGGCCCCGGTGCTGCTCGGAGCGGCTCCCGGCCCTGCTGCAGCCCCGAGCGGCCCCGGCACCACCCGGAGCGGCTCCCGGCCCCGCTGCAGCCCCGAGTGGCCCCGGCACCACCCGGAGCGGCTCCCGGCCCCGCTGCAGCCCCGAGTGGAGCCTGGCGGGAAGGGAGGACGGCCCCAGCCCACCCCAGTGACCCCCGGCCCTGGCAACAGGGCAGCACCGTGGGGACACCCCAACCCACCCCACTCCAATGGGGACTTGGGCACACCAAGTTACTCAGGAGCAGTTACTCGCTGCGAGCAGTTACTCAGCAGTTACTCGCTGCGAGCAGTTACTCGCTGCGAGCAGTTACTCAGCAGTTACTCACTGTGAGCAGTTACTCATTGCAAGCGGTTACTCGCTGCGAGCGGTTACTCACTGTGCGGGCAGAGCCCGGGGCCGTGAGCGGCGCCCGCGGGACCGGCGCCAGGGGCGTCGCCAGGGGCGTCACCATCATCATCGTCACCATCATCATCGCCAGCAGGTGCAGAGGCGACGGCCCCATGGCCAGGGCTGAGCGCAGACACACGACAGGAGCCCGGCCCGTCTCCCTCCCCAAAACGAGCCCCGTGTGGAGCCTCCCCGGCCCCCGGGAGCCACGCGCCTGCAGCAGAGGGGCCAGGCCGCTGCCACAGCCTCTTATGAGGGGCCTCGCTCGCAGGTGGCCCCAGTTACCCCACGATGAGCAGCAAGGAGGCGGCCGGSCCTCGTTGGGGGCAGATGGGCTCGTTCTCCAGCTCGGAAACAGCCCCCTTGGCCCTGCCGCTTCCCCTCCACGTGGGTATAACGCAGCGACCCGGATCTGAACGGGGAAGCGTTGGCGATGACCGCGACGTTTGCTGGAAGCAGAGCCCACAAAATGAATAAATAAATGACTGCAAAATGAAAGGCGGTGCGTGTGAGGGTTTTCGTGGCAGCACCGCAAGCAGCTGTYGCTTGGGGCCGTGGTTTCCCCTGGTGCAGCAGGGAATACGGGACGGAGCTTCCCCGTCTCCGCTTCCGTGTGAACTGGGGCTCCCCGAAGGCCTCCAGACTTGCAGCAGCCGCGGGGAAGCGAGCTCTTGTATCTTGTCTCTCCTTTTCACTCTCCTCTTCCCCTCTTCCTCTCTCCTCTCCCCTGCACCCCTCTCTTCTTCCTCCTCTTCTCCTCTCCCTCCTGACCTGCGCGTCGCTCTCTTGGGGCGGAATCACCTGCCCGCCTCGCACAGACTGCCCAGGCTCCGCTTCACCAAAGACCCCCATTAATTAAACTGGCCCTTTCCTGGCTGAAAAGCTGCGAGGCCCTGAGCCCACAGGGCTGCGCCGGGGGCCGTGCAGCGGGAAGGGGTGATTTGGGGCCCTTCCAGAACGTATCTCGCTCCCCAAAAACATAATAATAATAATAATAATAATAATAATAATAATAATAATAATAGGTGTACAGAACCCTGTGTCAATTCAAGCAGATTGGCGGGCACGGCTCCCCAAAACTCCCCCGTTTTCAGCTAAATATAATGGACACCAAAAGGCCGAGAGGGAAGCGGCGGAGCTGCCGCCCGTGCGCGGGGCCGGGCGCTGCCGAGGGGCCGGCGGGAATGGGAACGGGAATGGGAAGGGGCCCCGAAGGCGCCCCAGGGAAGGCAGCAAAGAAAGGCACCAGCGGAGCGCGAGCGGCTGCCAGGAAGCGGTTAAAAGGCCAAAAATACAGAAAAACAGAGCAAAACCCGACAGCTTTTTACGGCGTCACCTCCTGCTTCCTGCGCTCGCCGCAGGTTTCGGCAGCGGGGGGAAATCGGGGTAAAAATAAATCCGAGGAGCCACCGGCTGAGACCAGAGGGACCCGCTGCAGCCACCGGGGCATCTCCAGCCCCCGGCCCTTCTCTTCGTGCCCATCTTCTTTTGCCTCTTCCTCCAAGGACGCAGCGAGTTTTATACCGATTCTCGACTCTTAACGCACACATAACCTCCGCCGAGTCCAGGTCACGCTGTACGTTGTATAAAAAGCCAAATGCAGGTTTGACTAGTCCGGGGCTAGTCCGAACGCATCAAAGTTCTTTTAAAAGCGGGGAAATGCAGGGAACTTAAAGGAGGGGCAGGTGGAGGCCTCGAGCGGGGTATCGGAGCAGCGTTACTGCGTTAAAGCCTCCAAACGATTAAGTATAACTGAAAATGTCAGTGTAAAACCGGAATAATGGTTTTATTGTTGTATGGGCCCCTCCGAGCAAGCTCTACCTCCCCTGGGCAGCTGGGAACTAGGGAGCGAGCGAAACGGCATGGGCTGGCTCTGACACCCTCTCCCATTCCCTGTCCTGCAGAAGCCCTGGAAGTTCAGGGCTGCCCATGGA